>NC_142076.1:9458100-9758100 GCF_059756535.1 Pantherophis guttatus | reverse complement strand
AATGTCTGCTCTTCAAATGAAACCAAGCCCTAGGTAGCCTGGAGCTCCTTCTCAGAATACAAAAGTTGCTTTTTCCCCCCCCCATCCATGAACACCGATGGCCCACTGGGGTCTTCTAGACACAGAGCTGTCAAGCAGAGAAGGTCCTCATCAAAGCCTCTTCTCCTTCTGACTGACAGCAAACCGTTGCCCATGGCAGGCTAAAAAAAAAAAAAAAAAGGAGAAGACGGTGTCTAATAAAACAGTGGCTCCTTTCTTGCATCTCTTAGATCTTTCTCCTCCAGGACATAGGACCTTCTCACCTTTGGCCTCAGCTGGTCGAGATGTAGTCGCTGGAGGCCTTCTAACTAGGTTTGGATAGAAGGGAGATTTCTACATTCTCTTGCAAAAGCAAAGGGATGAAGGAAAACTTTTGATAAATTAAAAAAGACAGTGAGTGTTTGGGCTGCACAGGGGCACAAGAGCTAGAGCATAGTAGGATGGATACCAAAGGCGAGGAGAGGAAACAACCAAAAATAGATGAACATCTCAAACAATCTTCATGTTGACATTTGCTTATGTATATAGATAGGTGCACATTATAGTTCTGATTCATTAAAAGGAATGGGCTATCTGAGATCCTTGGCTGACATGTACTGTATTTCCCAAATCTACCTACCTATCTATCTGTTTTGGTCCACCAGCAGCTTGCGGAGCTGGCAGCGGAGTCGGACAGTGAGGAGGCTGGGGAGGAACATGGGCCAGTCCTGGAGTCTGGGGAAGGCCCGGACAAGGGCTCTGCGTCGGAGGCAGAGATGGGGCCAGGGCCATCTGGGTGTGATGCATGGACTCCCGAGCCCCCAGAGTCGGACAGGAAAGAAGCAGAGGAATAGGAAGAGCCTGTTCTTAGTGCATGCATGCGCAGAGCTGCCAGAAGGCAAGAGCAGCTAAAGCAAAAGGGACGATTCAGGAGTAAGGCCAGGAGATGATTGGCCCCTCCCATAAGGCTTAAAAGAGAAACAGAGGCACTTGGGCCTTTTTGCAGGAAAGCAACGTTGCTAACTCTGTTTCCAGTCAGCGTCTCTTGTTTGTTTCTGAACTTTGTGGGGCTTTGCCAAGTAAGGCCTTTGGCAGGGTGTCAAAGAAGATAAAGGTTAGTGATTATCCCGAAGGACTTCTTCCGAAGGACTTGTTTTGCTACTAATTAGGACTCAGCTGGGAATGAACATAATTCTCAGCTGTTACAATAAAATAGGTTTGTTTGGGATTAATTATGTATTGTAATGGCTCAGTAAGCCTAGGTCAGAACTCTATCTATCTATCTATCTATCTTCTATTATCTATCTATCTATCTATCTATCTATCTATCTATTTATCTACAGTATCTATCTACAATATCTGTCTGTCTGTCTGCCTGCCTGTCTGTCCGTCCATCTGTCCGTCCATCCATCCATCCATCCATCTACAGTATGTATCTATCTATCTATCTATCTATCTATCTATCTATCTATCTATCTATCCATCCATCCATCCATCCATCCATCCATCCATCCATCCATCATCTACCAATATACTCTACTCTACTCTACTCTACTCTACTCTACTCTACTCTACTCTACTCTACTCTACTCTACTCTACCCAACCCATCAACCAGCACCTTGAATTGCACCTGGAAACACACTGGCAACCAATACAGCTCACAAAGCAATGGTGTTACATGTGTCAAGTACCCAACACATTATTACACCTCTATTATTAACATGTTATTTCCTTGGGAACTAATATCTCCATGCACTGGAATAAGCACACAATCTCCATTGGTCAACCTGAGGTGGGACACAGAGGTTCTCCAGAGACGGCAAGCCTCTCACTCATCCCAAATTATTCATTTTATCTGGGTAAATGTACTGCCTGTATTTTGGGGGGGAGGGGAGACTGGGACGAAGATGGGAAATACAGCTGCTGCCCAAAGCTGTCATTATCTAAGACCCATGAGATGGAACAGTCTTCTTAAACCAACTCTTAACCCCAAATCCTTCAGAGCTTCATTTTGTTTCTTGCTTGTTTATCTCACATCTGGTCAGAGAGATCTTTATCTGGTTTGTGGGGGCTTTTCTCCTCCCTGCCCAAAGCATTTCTGGTCTTCTTCCTCCCTCTCTCCCCAAACACACACACACATACACAAACCCCTTTCAAGTTCGACAGAGTCAAACCCTCTCGGCATGGGAGGGAGAAAAGAGATTCCCAGGCACGATCAAAACCAGATGCGTGCAACCAGATGTTCAAGGGTCAAAGGAGCCACAGCTGGGATGTCTTCCTGCCTTTCCACTCCTGGTCTGCAATTGGTCAATGCAGCACCCCAGGAAGGGGGCTCGGGGCAAGCCACCGGAACAGCCGCTCCCCACTGCCGGAGCAAAACCGGGGCAGGAAAGCAGGAAAATAGAGGGGAAAGGACACGCAGGGCCTTGAAAAGAGTACTCTTAGGTTGGAAGAAGGTACAATTCCAGCCTTTCGCGGAACAGGAGGAGAATTAGATTTTTCTCCTCGGATAACTGGGATAATTAGAAAGCGGTGGCTAGCTTTTTAAACTGTGGAGTATATAGTAACGGAAAAGGGGAAGGCGGTGTGTTTTCTTAGGGGGGAAGGAAAGTCATCTCAAATTCAGGGTCAACTTCTTTTCAAGTGCATATGGTTTTGCATTTTTCTGGAGAACCTTCAGGCAACCAGCAAAGATGGAACATCTGGAGCAGTGTTTCTCAACTTCTTGGCAAGCCTTTAGATATGTGCACTTCGACTCAGAACTCTCCAGAATAATGCAATAACAAGAGTTGGAAGGAAGGAACCTTGGAGATCTTCTGGGCCCAACACCAGAAGACCCTATACCAGGGGTGGGTTCTATTTACCTTTACTACTGGTTCGCATTAGGAGTGCGCGCTATGATGACACGCTCCCTATGATGACGTCCGGGTCGGTGGGTGGAGCCTCCCGCCAGTTTTACTACCGGTTCTTGTGAACCGGTCCGAACCGGGGGCAACCCACCAGTGGTGGGTTTCAAATTTTTTTACTACCAGTTCTGTGGGCGTGGCTTGGTGGGCATGGCAGGGGAAGGATACTGTAAAATCTCCATTCCCACCCCGCTCCAGGGGAAGGATACTGTAAAGTCTCCATTCCTTCCCCATTCCAGGGGAAGGTTACTGCAAAATCCCCATTTCCTCCCGATCAGCTGGGACTCGGGAGGCAGAGAATAGATGGGGGCGGGGCCAGTCAGAATTTTTACTACTGGTTCTCCGAACTACTCTAAGTTTCCGCTACCGGTTCTCCAGAACTGGTCAGAACCTGCTGAAACCCACCTCTGCAACCCACCACTGCCCTATACCAGTGATAGTGAATCGTTTAGACACGTGCCCAAACTGCGCACATGCACATGCCCAAATGGAGATGTACGCATGTGCGTGCGAATGCACACGTGTGGACATGTGTGCGCACATGTGAGCACACATGTGCAGACATGCACGAACGTGTGTATGTGCTGACATGTGCACAGCAGCAACCCGAAGACCAGCTGGCCGGTGGAAGGCAGGGCATCCCAACACCGGCAGCGCAGCAAGAGGTGAGATCTTTTTCTTTCGTGAGCGTCTGTTTTGTCATTTGCAGGGAAGCAGAAGCTCACGAAGGAAACACCATGGAGATCTGACCTGGGGCGACAGATCATGCCAGCAGAGAGGGCTCTACGTGCCACGTAGGTTTGCCATCACGGCCCTATACCATTCCAGAAAAGTGACTGTCCAGTCTCTTCTTAAAAGCCTCCAGTGATGAAGCACCCACGACTTCTGGAGGCAGGCTGTTCCATTGTTTGTGTTTGTTTGTTTGTTTGTTTTTGTCAACAAATACAAGGAAACAAGTAACAGTATAGACATGGACACATGAAAAAAAAAATGGCACAAATAAAAGGATATAAATAGGCAAAACATAGCCATAAACACATAGAATGAGTACATATAAATGGGGACAGTAGGACAGGGACGGAAGGCACGCTGGTGCGCTTATGCACACTCCCTTAGAGACCTCTTAAGAAACATGAAAGGTCCTCGGTAGACAGTTTAAGGTCAAAGGTATGGGGGGGTTAGAGAGACTAACAACAGGATCAGGTAGAGTGTTCCAGACATTTACTACTCTATTGCAGAAGTCATATTTTCCACCATCAAGATTAGAGTGAATTACATTGAGTTTGAATCTATTGATAGCCCTTGTGTTATTACGGTTGAAATTCAAGTACTCATTTACAGGTAGGACTTTTTGGTAAATAATCTTATGAACTAAGCATAAGTCAGAACGTAGACAGCGTAGTTCAAGGCTATCCATGCTTAAAATAATTGTCCTGACTGTTAGGAAATTTCTCTTTAGTTCGCTCCATTGTTTTCGTCCCTTGTTTCTTGGCAGCTCTTAAGATATGTGGACTTCTACTCAAGAATTCTTCAGCTAGCAGGTTGACTGGGAAATTCTGGAGCTGAAGTCCACACCTTTGAAAGTTGTGGAGGTTGAGAAATGCTGTTCTCAAAGCCAATGGCCAAAGAGGATATGAAGAGAAGCAGAAGTTGAAGTGGCCTCAGGAAATCCTGAAAGTTTTGGTTTCTGACCGGCCATGCTTTGCTCTTGAGCTTCTGCTGGAAGCAAAAGTCCTGAATCCAGAGTTAACTTTCTGGAGAGGGGAGACTGATTGCTGTATCTGGCACCAAAGCACAACCTTCAAAGCAACTGTGTCAGGCTTCTAAGAAATATGGTTTCAAGGAGAGCAATTTAGTTGTGATAATATGTTGTACTAAGCTCCTTTTCTGGAAGACTTTGCACAGACTTAGTAAAATGCCAGATTTGCCACGATTGTTGATGCATTATTGAGAACTGGAAGATGTCAAAGCACCTGAAGCAGGGGTGAAATCCAGCAGGTTCTGACAGGTTCTGGAGAACCGGTAGTGGAAATTTTGAGTAGTTCGGAGACGCAGCAAATACCACCTCTGGCTGGCCCCAGTGGGGTGGGAATGGAGATTTTGCAATATCCTTCCTCCAGGAGTGGGGAGGGAATGGAGATTTTGCAGTATCCTTCCCCTGGAGTGGGGAGGGAATGGAGATTTTGCAGTTCCTTCCCCCAGGAGTGGGGAGGGAATGGAGATTTTGCAGTATCCTTCCCCAGGAGTGGGGAGGGAATGGAGATTTTGCAGTATCCTTCCCCTGCCACGCTCACCAAGCCACGCCCACCAAGCCACACCCACAGAACCGGTAGTAAACAAAATTTGGATTTCACCACTGACCTGAAGGCAGAACAAGAAGCAACGGATGGAAACTAATCAAGGAGAGAAGCAACCTAGAACTAAGGAGGAATTTCTTGACAGGACAATCGGTGGAATGACTTTTGCCTTCAGAAGTTGTGGATGCTCCATCATTGGATATTTTTAAGGAGAGATTGGACTACCACTTGTCTGAAGTGTTATAGGGCCGTGATGGAAAACCTATGGCCGGAAGTGACACGCAGAGCCATCTCTCCAGGCACGCGACCCATTGCCCGTTGCTCATCTGGATTCCAGCATGCTGGCCAGCTTGTCCTCACATGCGCTGGAATGCCAGAAACTGGAAAAATAGCCACCCAGTGCGCATGCGTGCGCTGGGAAGATGATCTTCCAGTTTCCAGCATGCGCATGTGCACCGGCCACCTGGTCTTCCGGTTTTTGGCACACATGTGCACATGAAGACTGCCAGAAACTGGGAAATCATCTTCCCGGCACACGCATGCGCACCAGACAGCTGCTCTTCCGGTTTCCGGCGCACACTCGCGCTCCCGTTTCAGCACTCGGTGCTGAAAAGGTTCGCCAACACTGATATAGAGTCTCCTGCTTCAACTGCGGGGTGTGTGTGTGTGTGTGTGTTAGACTAGGACCTCCAAGATCCCTTCCATCTCTGTTATTTTGTTCTTCTGGAAGCTGACTTTTCAGGTTCACGAGGACTAGAAACGTTGTCCTTGTTTTTGAAAACCTGAAATGCCTAGGAGAGTAGGTTCAGCCAAGGGAGTGTTTTCAAAGGGAAAACTATCTTTCTTCTATGACAAAATCCAAATGATGGGTCAGTTCTTTTCTTTCCAAGCAATTTCTATAATTTCCAATGCACCTCCATAACTGTCTGGTTTGGTTCTGCAACCCAACAAGACAGACACAGACTTCAGAGGATAGTTAGGACTGCAGAAAAAAAACAATGGCTGCCAACCTTGGTGATTCAGGGGACTAAAGAGCTGTTAAAGTAGCACTTAGCTGCCAGCTGCCTGCAATTACTGCGAGTTCAAATCTCACCAGGCTCAAGGTTGACTCAGCCTTCCATCCTTTCGAGGTAGGTAAAATGAGGACCCGGATTGTGGAGGCAATAAGCTGACTTTGTATAAAAAAGAACACCGCTTGGGGGGGGGGGCGAAAGCCCTACTAAGCAGGTATATACAAAAGTATGAAGGCTATTGCTTAATGCATTGTAAGCCGCCCTGAGTCTCCGGAGAAGGGCGGCATATAAATCGAACCAATAAATCATAAATAAATAAACCTGCCTTCCATTGAGGACCTGTATTCTGCACGAGTCAAAAAGAGGGCTGTGAAAGTATTTACAGACCCCTCGCATCCTGGACATAAACTGTTTCAACTCCTACCCTCAAAAAGACGCTATAGAGCACTGCACATCAGAACAACTAGACACAAGGACAGTTTTTTCCCGAACGCCACTCTGCTAAACAAATAATTCCCTCAACACTGGCAAACTATTCACTAAGTCTGCATTACTATTACTATTAATCTTCTCATCGTTCCTATCACCCATCTCCTCCCACTTATGACTGTATGACTGTAACCTTGTTGCTGGTATCCTTACGATTTATATTGATTGTTTCCTAGTAGGATTCGATTGCTTATTTGTACCCTATCACTATCATTAAGTGTTGTACCTTATGATTCTTGACAAATATATTTTTTCTTTTATGTACACTGAGAGAGTATGCACCAAGACAAATTCCTTGTGTGTCCAATCACACTTGGCCAATAAAAAATTCTATTCTATTCTATTCTATTCTATTCTATTCTATTCTATTCTATTCTATTCTATTCTATTCTATTCTATTCTATTCTATTCTATTCTATTCTATTCTATTCTATTCTATTCTAATTCTATTTTCACCATTTTAGCCAGAAACTTACCAGCTAGCTCATATCTCTTGAAGCTAAAACCCTTCAGGGCCAGAAGCAATTGCTTTATTCATCCCTTGTTCCACCATTTTATTTTATTTTTTATACTAGGAAACCTGGAAAGCTGTATCGGAGTTAGGGTTACGTCCGCAATTGAGCGTAAAATTTCTGTTGTTAAGCAAGAGAGTTGTTAAGTGAGTTTTTGTCACTGTTGCTAATTGAACCACTACAGGTGTTAAGTGAGTAATACGGTTGATAAGTGAATCTGGCTTCCCCATTGAGAACCACATGACCCCAGGACAATGCAACGGTCATAAATATGAATCAGTTGCCAAGTGTCCGAATTTTGATCACACAACCATGGGGATGCTCCAGTGGTCATAAGTGTGAAAAAGAGTCATAAGTCACTTTTTTCAGTGCCGCAGTAACTTCAAACGGTCGCTAAATGGGCTGTTGTAAGTCAAGGACTACTTGTATTTTACTCTGCTTTTGCTTAAGCTCTTTGAAACAATTTCCCTTAATCCTTCCCCTTGGAAGGATGCCGAAGGCCTCAATGAAATCAGCCTTCTTACTCGAAGTTGCTTTCTGGCATCTCCAAGCTGGCTCACGGCTTTTGATCTGGGAATATTTACTGCCAAGCGCAGGGGAGAGTCATGACTTCAAGAAGAGAATTCTGTGCAAAGGTTTGAACTGCGTTGGGGAGGGGAAAGAGGGCAAGGAGAAAACATTTGGGGAGGAAAGAGGGTGGGAAAGAGCACAAGGGTTGCTAGGAAGGAGATGGTTCCCAGAAATGAATATCAAAGAGTAACGTGTACAGGGTGCAAAGTTTTTTGGAAAGCAGGTAGTTCTTGGAGAAAAGCAACCCACAGACTGGGAATTAGTGCAATGGAAATGCACAGCAGCCCCAAAGGAAAAGGAATGACGCTTGCTCCTGGGGAGGAAAGCTCTGGCAAATCTAGATAGCATACTAAAAAGCAGAGACATTACCCTGCCAACAAAAGTGTGTATAATCAAGGCTATCATTTTCCCAGTTGCAATGTATGGCTGTGAAAGTTGGACCATAAGAAAGGCTGAGCGCCAAAGAATGGAGGCCTTTGAACTCTGGTGCTGGAGAAGACTCCTGCAAGTCCCTTGGACTACAAGGCCATCCAACCGATCAGTCCTAGAGGAGATCAACCCTGACTGCTCCTTAGAAGGCCAGATCCTGAAGATGAAACTGAAACACTTTGGCCACCTAATGAGGAGGAAGGACTCACTGGAGAAGAGCCTAATGCTGGGAACGATGGAGGGCAAAAGAAAAGGGGACGGCAGAGAATGAGGTGGCTGGATGGAGTCACTGAAGCAGTCAGCGTGAGCTTAAATGGACTCCAGAGGATGGTAGAGGACAGGAAGGCCTGGAGGAACATTGTCCATGGGGTTGCGATGGGTTGGACATGACTTCACAACTAGCAAAAACAATGTATACAGGGTGCAAAGCAGGGGTGAAATCTACTTACCTTCCTTACCGGTTCGGAAGCACGCACATGCATCATATGCGCACGTAGACCTTCTGTGCATGCACAAAACCTTCTACGCATGCACAGAAGGTAAAAAAACCCACATTACTTCCTGGTTAAAACCAAGAAGTAATAACACCTGGGCGGGTGGGTGGAGCTTCGCTACCGGATCGCTGAACCGCCGGCCAAGATTGCTACCGGATCAGGTGATCCGGTCCGATCTGGGAGCATTTCACCCCTGGGACAAAGTTTTTGGAAAGCAGGTAGTTCTTGGAGAAAAGCAACCCACGGACTGGGAATTGGTGCAATGGAAATGCACAGCAGCCCCCAGGAAGGAATGAACTTAAAGGTGTCAGCTTTCCCAGGTCATTCAGACAGGAAACACGACCAAATGGGCCAACGCTATTTTATTGCAAGGCTACGGTTAACAGAACCTTGCAACTTTCAAAGTTACTCTACGAGAATCCTCTGGTGTCTCCTTAACCACCTGAGAAAGCTAGGGAGAGTTCCTCAGCCCATCTCTCAAGGGCTTTTTCACACACCGTTACGAAAGGCCAACCAATAAAAAGTTAGGCAGCTCATTCTCAGGAACTGGGAATGGTGCTTGACAGAAAAACACAGCAGTCCCATGCAAGAATCATCACCCAAAGGTTAAACCAGATAGGAAGCACGAGAAGATGGGCTAATGCTATTTAGTGTTATGGCTACATTAACAGAACCTTGCAACTTTGAAGTTGTGGTGGGGAGGTGCGCAATGGCTCAGCAGTTGAAGACCCTGGGCTTGTCGGTTGGAAAGCTGACAGCCTGGGTTCGAGACCTGAGTGCTGCGCGATGGGGTGAGTTCCTGTTACTTGCTCCAACTCCTGCCCATCTAGTAGTTCGAAAGCATGCAAATGGAAGTAGATAAATAGGTACCACGTTGGTGGGAAGCTAACAGTGTTCTGTGCACCTTTGGCGTCTAGCCATGCTGGCCCTCGTGACCACGGAAAATGTCTTCAGACAATACTGACTGAAATGGAGATAAGCACTGTGCCCTAAAGTAGGACAGGACTTGACAGGGAAGCCTTTATCTTTACCTTTACTGAAACCTTGAAGGTACTGAATAAATCCTCAAGTGTCAGTATGAAACGAAATTTCATTTTAATGTATGCTGATTAATGTACATTCAAAGCAGGGGTGGGCTTCAATAATTTTAGCAAGGGGTTCTCTGCCTGATTGCTGGGTGGGGGTGGCCATGGTGGGCGTGGCCTAGTCGGCCTCCTGCACCATGGTGGGAGGGGCGTTTTTGCCCTCCCTGGGCTCCGGAGGCTTCTTTCGAGCCTCCGGGAGGGCAAAAATGGCCTCCCCAGGCTCTGGAGGCCCTCTGGAACTTCCCGAACTTCTGGTAGGCCCATTTTTAGCCTTCCCTGAGCCTCCACGCACACCCCACACTTACCTGCATCCAAAACGGGCTGCGTGTGAATTCCTGGGAGGGGAGGGGCAGGGTGGGAGGGGCCAGCCGGATGTGGGATTTGGGGGTTCTCTGAACTGCATAGAATCTTAGCTAGAGGTTCTCCTGAAGCATCAACCGAACCCCCAGCAGCCCACCCCTGATTCAAAGTAACAATAAAGTTATTCTAAGTCTCTTTAACAGGCTAAGGAACTAGGGAGGGTTCCTTCTGGGTCTCTTTCAATCAGAATAGAGCTGGAAGAGACTTTGGAGGTCTTCTAGTCCAACCCCCTGCTCAAGGAGGAGACCCTATGCCATTTCAGATAGGTGGCTGTCCAGTTTTTCTTAAAAACCTCCCAGTTATGAAGCCCCTACAAATTCTGGTGGCAAGCTGTTCCACTGGTTAATTCTCCTCGCTCTTAGGAAGTTTCGCCTTAATTCCAGGTTGCTTCTCTCCTTTTGTTAGTTTCCATCGATTGTTTCTTGTCCTGCCCTCTGGTGCTTTGGAAAATAAATGGACTCCCCACAAAGTTTTCCACGTCCATTAGGCAGCTCAGGCCTACACCGTCTCTTATTTGACAATTCCCTAGGCAACATTTCCTCACCCCGTCTTCTCAAGGTCAATAAAATAAATAAATACTGTGCCGCATTTCAACCCTGCCAATGGCCCTCTTGCTGAGCTGAAGATCTCTCGGCAATTTTTTCCTGTTGAGTTGGCCCTCCTTGGCAATGAACTCTTCAGCTAACTCTGGAAGGGATGGTCCCAAATGAGCTGTGCTTTGAAAAGTGGGACAACCTGGCCACCTCAGATGGAAGGACCTTGAGTGGAGGCCATCAAGTCTAATCTACCCCCAAAGCAAACAGGAAACTAGGAACTCTAATTCAAGGCAGATGTTCTCCCTTGCATGGAGAAACGATAGCTCACAATTAACTTCTTCTCTGAGGAGGAGGGGCCGTTGCTTGGCTGAAAACCTCAAGTCATACTTTCTGTTCTCCAGACAGATGGGGAAATTCAAGGACCCAGTCTGGGAGAATCAGCTGGGGCTGGGGGTGGGGGTGGGGGAGAAAGCCATTTGATCCACCATAACTGAGCGACCTTCCAGTTTTTGGAGCTATACTTTTTCCGAATTATTTCTTTTTTTAGGATACTTAGCAGGGGTGGGCTTCAAAAAATTTAGCAAGGGGTTTTCTGCCCGGTTGCTGGGTGGCCGTGGCCATGGTGGGCGTGGCCTAGTTGGCCTCCTGCACCACGGCAGGAAAGGGGGCGTTTTTGCCCTCCCCGAGCTCCGGAGGCTTCCCTCGAGACTTCGGGAGGGCGAAAACGGCCTCCCCGGGCTCCAGAGGCCCTCTTCCCGAACTTCCAGTAGGCCTGTTTTTCGCCCTCCCCGAGCCTCCGTGCTGCCCTGCACTTACCTGCATCCAAAACGGGCCGCATGGGGACTCCTGGGAGGGGTGGGGCAGCCAAGGGTGGGATTTGGGGGTTCTCCAAACTGCACAGAATCTTAGCTAGAGGTTCTCCCGAACCCCCGCGAACCAAGGGTGAAATCTACTTACCTTCTGTACCGGTTTGGAAGTGCACGCCCCCACGAATGCACGCTGACCTTCTATGCATGCGCAAACCCTGCTGCGCATGCGCAGAGGGTAAAAAAAAAACAGGTTACTTCCTGGTTAAAAGCAGGAAGTAACGACGATTGGGTGGGTGGGCGGAGCCTCGCGCTGCCATCGCTACCAGTTCTCTGAACCACCCGCCACCATCGCTACTGGTTCGGTAGAACCGGTCAGAACCGGTAGCACCATGATGGCGAACCTATGGCACGCGTGTCACAGGTGGCACACGGAGCCATATTAGTGGGCACGCCAGCTCAGCTCTGGGGCGCATGCGCGCGCCGGACAGCTGATTTTCGGGCCTTCTGGGCCCACCAGAAGTAGGGAAACAGGCTGTTTCCTGCCTCTGGAGGGCCTGGTGGGGGGTGGGGAAGGCCCGTTTTTCTTTCTTACCTGGCTCCAGATCCTTTCTATGGATCTGGGAAGGGCGAAAACAGCCTTTCCCACTCCCTCGGAGGCCCTACAGAGGCTGAAAGGGCCCATTTCCCGACTCCCGGTGGGACAGGAAGTGACATTTTTTCCTGTCCCCAGCCTCCAGAGACTCCTACAGAGGTTCCTAGAGACTCCTAGAGAGGCTCCTAGAGACTCCTAGAGAGGCTCCTAGAGACTCCTAGAGAGGTTCTGGAGGCTGGGGACAGCAAAAAACATCCCTTCCTGTCCCACCGAGAGTTGGGAAATGGGCCCTTTCAGCCTCCGTAGGGCCTTCGAGGGAGTGGGAAAGGCTGTTTTCGACCATCCCAGATGCATAGAAAGGATCTGGAATCAGGTAAGAAAGAAAAATGGGCCTACCAGGCCATCATGTGCCAGGAGCGGGGGTGGGGGTGGGGTTGCGTGCGCATGCACGTGGGCACGTGCATGCGCGACCCTTCCCCCGCCCCCCTCTCCTGGCACGCGATGGCAAAAAGGTTAGCCATCACTGCGGTAGCATTTCACCCCTGCTACGAACCCCCAGCAGCCCACCTCCGCTACTTAAGATTCTCACAGATACCTGATCGAGGGTGACAGGAGGGGAGGAGAGAAGAGAAGACCAACCTTTCCAGCTTTTGGGGGAGAGGGGGGATTGCTTTGGGTTATTTGGGGGTGAAGGCACTGCACTCATGTTTTCCTAAAACAAACATATGTGTGAAGAGAAGGGATCTCTCTGCTGAAAAAGGGCCAAATTCCGGCTATGCAAATGTGGGGTTTCTGGAAGACTGTAAAATCAGGGTGTGGGAACCAGATGCACAAGCTGAAGGTCATACAGTCTTATGTTCCTTCGCAATGTTGATTGTTTTCCTTTCTGCTTTTTATCAGTTGGCTTTTGATCTCGTTCTTGATGAGTATCTCCCGTTTATCTATGTATGTGTGTGTGTGTTGAAATCCTCTTATTCCGACCGAACCCTCCTATAAATATTTATAAGGCCTATCAGTTCTTTAAACAAAAGGCCAGAAACCCCCTCAAATGTACAGAGGGGAACGATGCTTGGCTCGTCCAGGGCCATCCGTGCTCGATGAGATCACTGTCTTGAGGCTCAATTAATCCCAGACTGGCTTTGGCCGGAACTAAACGAGCTTCGATCTTATGGCATTTTCCATAAAGGGAAGGCTAAAAAGGGCCACATTTTTCCCAAAAAATATATTCTGCTGGACCAGATGGAAAGCCTATCTAGTTTGGCTTTCTGTTGCCACAGTGGCTGCTAAATATTTTATTTATTTATTTGTAGTGTCCTCGGTGCTCTCTGATCTTGGTGGCTTTCTTGCAGACCTTTCATTACCACACTAGATAACATCATCAGCTCTAGAAGGGAGCGGGGTTTTTCTCCCTGTCATTATCCTTTCCAGTACTGATGATGCTACCTAGCTTGGTAATAAAACATCTGCAAGAACACAACCAAGCTCAGAGAGCAGTAAGGAACCCACAATCCTTCCCCTCCCCTAACAACAAAGCTGGTGTACCCGGCAACAGGGGCTGGACTAAGAATTATTGGCAGACTCAGTCCTTCAATCTGATTGGGCGAGTACTACCCGCACTGGCTGCTGTCTCCAATCTCAATGGAGAATGGGACAGGATCGCGTGCTGGAGCCCATCTTC
Organism: Pantherophis guttatus; assembly: GCF_059756535.1. Taxonomy (NCBI): domain Eukaryota; kingdom Metazoa; phylum Chordata; class Lepidosauria; order Squamata; family Colubridae; genus Pantherophis; species Pantherophis guttatus. Next base: position 9,744,311 of record NC_142076.1, on the reverse strand, counting down.
AGGGAACTTCTCTCTAGCAGTGTGTGTGCTGTTCAGTGTGTGGTATTTACAGTATTTTTCAGACTATAAGACGAACCTGAATTTAGAAGAGGAAAACAACAACAAAAAGTTTTTGGCCTCTCTTTTTTCGGGCCTTTTTTCGGGCCTTTTCCGGCCTTTTTTTGGCCTATTTTTCAGGTCTTTTTTGGCCCATTTTTGAGGCTTTGTTTTCCAAAACATTTTTTCTACAACCTCTTGTACAAAAAATGCTTTTAAAAATAAAATAAAAGCCCCTGATGATCGCGCGGCTCAGCTGGGCATGGGGGCGGGGCAGGGATTTTTGCTACCGGTTCTCCAAACCACCTACTGGCATCGCTACCGGATCGGGTGATCCGGTCCGAACCGGAAGCATTTCACCCCTGATCCAGGCCCGGGGGCTGGATCTGGCCCACAGGGTGCTTAGATCCGGCCTGGGGGTTGCCCTGGAAACAGCGAAGGACCGGCCCACAGTGCCTCTGCCACTAAAAACGGAGCTTGCGAGGGCCACAGGCGGCATTCCCAAGCTCCATTTTTGCTGGCAGAGGGTTGCAGGATGCCGTCGCAGCTAAAGATGGAGCTCGGGAACCCATTTTCACTGGTAGAGTGCTCCGGCCACCACAGGTGCCCCCGACATGAGTGACGTCAAGCTGGCCACCCCCCAGTCGCCCCCCCGAGGTCAAACACAGTCCTGATGCGGCCCTCCATGAAATCAAGTTTGACACCCCTGCTCTAGACTTTCACTTCCCACTTCCCATTCCAAAAGACGCGACTTTCAGATCTGTTGTGTCCTCCCTTATTATTTTGTCTCCGGCGTTCAACGTCATCTCAGCTTTTCTAGATTTACTTTCCCCCCTCGATTTAAGCTCTTTACCATTTATTGCTTCGATGTGCCAAGCCATCCTTTTCTTTACCCCGTGCTTGTCAGGAGGTGTTGAATTCTGATGCTTATCTGAAGCTTTGCTCAATTTAGGGTTTCAGATAACGCTTTCTAGCAAGTCAGAAAAGAGTTTAGAGACCGCCCAACAGTCGTTTGTGTTCCTTTGCCCAGGCAACATTTTCGGCGAATGGTTTCACCTTTACAAGCCGCCCAACTACCTGCGTTCCATCCGTTAGGAGGATACATGCAATTTATTGCCAGTTATTCTCACCCACAAATAAATGGGTTGCAATTTGCCTTGGTGGATGTATTTCTCACGTTGTACGAGTAGTCCTCAACTTAAGACAGTTTGTTCAGTGACTGTTTGAAGTTATGATAACATTGAAAAAAGTGACTTACAACCAGTGGTGAGATTCAGCCGGTTTGGGATGGTTTGGGCCAGTTCAAGTGAACTGGTAGTTAAATTGCTGGCTGGCCCCACCCCTTCCTTCCCCACCCCTTCCAGGAGTTCCCACGCGCCCCATTTTGGCTCCCAGATAAGTGCAGGGAGGCCTACTACGCCCAAAATGTGGCACGGGAGGGGGGTGCGCCCCCCTGTGGCCCGTTTTTGCTCCCAGGAGGCTCCAGGGAGGCCTACTAGGCCCAAAACTGGGCACAGGGGGGCAGTGAGTCCCCCTCCTGCAGCCTGTTTTTGCTCCCGGGGGTGCAGGAGGCTGAGTGCAGCCTGTCACACCCCCTGGCCACGCCCACAATGTGCATGCCCACCCAGCCGGTCATTAGGGCAGAGAACCGGTTGTTAAATTATTTGAATCCCACCACTTCTTACCAGTGTAAGTAAGAAGGATGATTTCGTTGAGGGCCTCAAACATCCTCCCAAGAAGTGGAAGAGGAAGGATTAAGGGGAATTGTTTTAAAAAGCTAAGCAAAAGCAGGAGCACAAAATACAGGCAGTCCTTGACTTACAACAGCCCACTTAGTGACCGTTTGAAGTTACAGCACTGAAAAAAGTGTCTCATGACCATTTTTCACACTTACATTCATTGCCACATCTCTTGTGTCCATGTGATCAAAATACAGACGCTTGGCAACTGACTCATATTTACGACGGTTGCAGTGTCCCAGGGTCACTTTTTACGACCTTCGGACAAACCAAAGTCAATGGGGAAGCTGGATTTACTTAACAAACGTGTTACTCAATTAATAACTGCAGCGATTCACTTAACAACTGTGGCAAGAACATTGGAAGAAGTATACAACTAGAAGAGTGGGAAATGATATGGGAAAATAATTGTAGAATAACAAAGGCAACAACATACAAAGAGAATCACTATAAGATGTGGTATAGGTGGCACCTAGCCCCTGCTAGATTGGCAAAAATGTACCCAAATTCTAATCCGATGTGTTGGAAATGCAGAAAATCACTGGGAACCTTTTATCATCTTTGGTGGCTTTGCCCAAAAATTAAAAAAAATTTGGATGAAAATTAGAATATGGATAACAGAAATAACAGAAGAAGAGATTGACCTAAAACCTGAAATTTTTCTATTAGGCATACTTTAAAAAAGTAGTAGAAAAGAGATAAAATACATCACGTTACACATAATTACGGCGGCGAGATTAACCCTAGCCCAATCCTGGAAATTAGAACAGTTGCCAACAGAACAACAAATAATCCAAAAAATATTCATATGTGCAGAAATGGATAGATTAACTTTAAAATTAAACAACAAGGAAGACTCACAGTATTACAAAATATGGGACAGATGGTATGAATGGATCAATCGATGGAAAAAAAACTAAAGTCAAATATAGCAAGAAATTAAGGGTAACAAATTTACACCGTCGTTAAGAAATAAGGTTAATGTATATATGTATTTACATGTTTAAATATAGATAGATAATCCTGTTTGTTAGTTTGAGTATATATGTAATTTAGAATTGTACTTGTTTTTTATAGAGTTAAGAACGTTTTGTATAATCTTTTATTTTTTTAAATTGAATACAGGTTGTTTTTAAAATTAAAAAAAAAAAACAACTGCGGCAAGAAATGTCGTAAAATGAGGCAAAACTTCACATAACAACTGTCTCACTCAGCAACCGCGATTTTAGGCTCGGCTGTGGTCATAAACTGAGGACTACCTATACATGGGAAAGGCAAAGAATACTGCAGTTTCCCCATTCCCTCCCCCCTCCAGGGGAAGGATATCTCCATTCCCTCCCCATTCCTGGGGGAAGGATACTGCAAAATCTCTATTCCCACCCCACTCCAGGGGAAGGATACTGCAAATTCCCCATTCCCTCCCCACTCCAGGGGAAGGATACCTCCATTCCCTCCCCATTCCTGGGGGAAGGATACTGCAAAATCTCTATTCCCACCCCACTCCAGGGGAAGGATACTACAAATTCCCCATTCCCTCCCCACTCCAGGGGAAGGATACTACAAAATCCCCATTCCCTCCCCACTCCTGGGGCCAGCCAGAGGTGGTATTTGCCAGTTCTCCCAACTACTCAAAATTTCCGCTACCGGTTCTCCAGAACCTGTCCGAACCTGCTGGATTTCACCCCTGGTCCAGTTGCCTTTTGAACAAGCACCTTTGGGGGAAAAAACTGATCCAACTATTGATCTGAATTTTGATGGCCCAGAATTGGTTGTTCAGCGTTTCGTGGAGCATTTAGGAAAACGGTTTTACTGATTACAAAAACCTGCCCAGATGCAGTCTCTGTAGGTCTGAAAGCTCCTGAGACAGAGAGAGATTCATGCTCACCTACAACCATGATGTTGAACTCAAATCCGGTTTTCATGGTCTTGATACGCATCTGGTCCAGGACGGCCTCAATCCCCACGTAGCCGAATAGTCCGCCGTCCGTGGTCTTGAGGGCTGGGCCATCCTGGGGAATTGGTTCTCCTGCTAGATCGTCCTCCATGCTCAGCTGCTGAAGCTTGGGATGAATCTCTGCAAAGAGGAAGAGAAAATAAAAGTTATAGGCAACCTCCTCCTTTTCTTGCAGGCTTTGCTGCACTTCTGTATATTAAGTTTGGAGTAAGAATGAAAGTGAAAGATAAAACACATTTTTCCCTTTGGAAGCAGAAATGCAGCCTTGAAAGAGAAACAACATCTGTCTAAAGTTGGGTGCTGCAAGAGACAGTGGAGAGGCTGGGACAGGAATGGAAGAGAGAAGAGACCTAAACAGCCAAGAAAACAGAAGGGGAAACCATACTGGCAGCTTATCTCATAAACAGCAACTCAGCTCAATAAGACAACAGAATAACAAAGTTGGAAGGGGCCTTGGAGGTCTTCTAGTCCAACCCCCTGCTCAAGCAGAACACCAGACAAATAATTGTCCAGGCTCTTCTTTAAAAACTTCCAGTATTAGAGCACCCACAACTACTACTTCTTTTTTTTTTTTTTTGTAAATTTTTAAATATTTTTTTACACAAACACATAATACATCAATCCTTCCGTGTGTCATCTCGGTGTTTCTTCAGTAACTTCTTCTCCTTTTTCATTACTCCTCCTATCTTCATTTCTTTCCTTATAATTTCCATTTCTCTATTATAATATCCCCCCCCAACTACAATACATTTAATATAATATTCTCCTATTTTGTTATCAAAATCTTTATCGATTTCTCTTTTTTAACCAATCATAAAATTTCCCCCATATCTTAAAATATTCCGTATCTTCTCTCTCTTTAATCACCAAGGTTAATCTATTCACTTCTGCACAGTCTAAATTTTTTTTAAATTACTTCCCCTTCCAACGGAATTTTCTCTACTTTCAATTGAGCTCCTTAGATAGCAACAGTTATGGGAAAGGAACTATAAACTAACAATGTCCACCGCACACAAAGAGAATCAATATAAAATGTTTTACAGATAGCATATGCCCCCTGAAAAATTGGCAAAAATGTTTAAAGACAAATCAGCTATATGTTGGAAATGCCATCAAATACCAGGAACTTATTATCATATGTGGTGGACATGTTCAGAAGCTAGAGTCTATTGGAACAGAATTAAGATTTGGTTAGAGGAAATGACCCAACAACATATTGATTTAAAACCGGAGCTGTTCCTACTGGGTATCCTACCAGAGAAAATTAGTAAAGAAAATGTATATTTGATTATTCATAGAATAACTGCAGCGAGGATAGTATTTGCGCAAACTTCTGAAGGCAAGCCATTCCACTGATTAATTGTTCTGTTAGGAAATTTCTCCTTAGTTCTAGTTTGCGTCTCTCTCCTTGATTAATTTTCCTCCATTGTTTCTTCTCTTGCCTTCTGGTGCTTTGAAGAATTGGGTGACCCCCACTCTTTTTTGTGCCAGCTCCTCAAATATTGGAATACTGCTATCATGTCACTCCCTAGTCCTTCTTTCCACTAAACATATCCATTTCCTGCAACTGTTCTTTGTATGTTTTAGCTTCCGGTCCCCTAATTATCTTTATTGCTTTTTTTCGACACTCTTTCCAGAGTCTAATTACAGTAGTGGCCAAAATTGTAGAAATCTTTTGGGGAAAGTATATTTTTGAGGTTTGATGGCTAATAACACCACTTTTTTTTTTTTTTGGAGTTTCAAGATAATCCTATTCCACTGCTGGAATGGCCCAGGAATAGCCCAGACCTTCACCCAATTGAAAATCTATGGAGCCGACTAAAGAAACTTGTTAGTCAGAAGCGACCCAGCAATGAAACCCAGTTAATAGAAGCAATCCTTCAATCTCGGTTTCACATGATAATAGCTGCAGAAGTTCACTCCATGGGAAGAACTTCACTCCATGGGAAGACGTTGTAAGGCCATAATTCATGCTAAAGGTTACCCAGCTAAGGATTAACTGACATGGGGATCATTTTTGAATATCTCATTTTTTCTATGGTGATCATTTTTGTATATCTCGTTTTTTTTCTATGTGTTTCACTTTTCTTCTTTCTACTGTAACTGCTATTCTAATAGCAAACCGTTCATAAAAGTGATTGCATTACATTCTTGATTAAATTATCTTTCCATTGATATATAATTTTATGGTACTACTCCCCCAAAAAGTGGTGTTATTAGCTAGTTTTAGAAAATACACTTTTCCCAAAAGGTTTCCACAATTTTGGCCACTACTGTATCTGAAGCATCTTCCTTGACATGAGCCGAGCCCCCATTGCACTGGGTTTCCCATGCAGCATTGCATCCAGGTTATATGATGTTTGTCTTTGATAGCCATTAGGCCAGGGAGAAAAAAAAGAGAAAGAGAAAAGTGAAAGTGAATTCAAATGCACAGCAACGTCTCTGACAAAGGTCAGACCTTAAAGAGTAGCTCAACCAAAGAGGCTGGAGGGGCGCCTCCATTAGGGAAGGGAAGAGGTGGGGTGGGGAAGAGGGTTGGCACCCAGCCCAAAAGTTGGGAAGCTTTGCAGAGGAACTGTGGGAGGGAAAGGGGTTAGTTTCTTCCCCCACCTCCGCAAATAAAGAGTGGAGGGGAGGGAAGTCTCTTCTTAACTGGGTTGGTAATGAGGGGAGTTGTTCAAAAGTCTGGGAAGTTGGCAGGGGTGGGCTTCAAAAATTTTAGCAAGGGGTTCTCTGCCTGGTTGCTAGGTGGGTGTGGCCATGGTGAGCATGGCCTAGTCGGCCTCCTGCACCACGGCGGAGAGAGGGCGTTTTTGCCTTCCCCGGGCTCTGGAGGCTTTTCTCGAGCCTCCGGGAGGGCAAAAATGGCCTCCCAGGCTCTGGAAGCCCTCTGGAGGCTGGAAACAGGCCCATTTCCAATCTCCCTGAACTTCTGGTAGGCCCATTTTTCACCTTCCCTGAGCCTCCGCACGTGCCCTGCACTTTCCTGCATCCAGGCCGTGTGGAGACTCCTTGGAGGGGCAGGGCAGGGTGGGTGGGGCCAGCCAGGAGTGGGATTTGGGGGTTCTCCGAACTGCACAGAATCTCAGCTAGAGGTTCTCCCAGACCCCTGCAAACCCCCAGCAGCCTACCCCTGTTTATAATAGAGATGCAGTGTTCAGCGTAGGCAACTTGAAGATGGGTGGACTTCAACTCCCAGAATTCCCCAGCCTGGCTGGCTGGCTGGGGAATTCTGGAAGTTGAAGTCCACCCATCTTCAAGTTGCCTACGCTGAGGAACACTGGTCTAGAAGAATAAGGACTTCCGGATTTCCCACCTGCTCCAAATCTAAGGCAACTGATATTTAAGAAGGGGAAAAAAAGAGCCAGCCAGAGTTTGGTGACCCTCAAAAGGCCAAAGAAGCCAGAAACCTTGAATGTCACATCTCCCTTTGCTTTCTCTGGCCGAGCAGATTTTAGCCTTTCATCCTAGCCTTGGGGGGGCAGCTGCTTACAATTATTCAAGAAGAAGAAGAAGAAGATGATGACAGAAATCCTGCCTTTATCTCTTTTCCTGTCCACCCCCATTTCCCAGAGGGTGTAAGGATCAATCCATCTGCTCTTGGAACAGCGTGGGAGCAACTTCCTGTTGTTCTCCCGAGCATACGGCTCTTGGCTATATCCTTCAAAAGAAAAGACGTTGGCTAGGATCAAGGACATCCATCTCTTCTCCTCCTCTTCTTCTTCCTCCCCCCATCCAATATTCCCAGCTGGGCCAGAGCCACGCAAGCAAAGATGAGCATCTGAAAGTTTCCTTAGTTGATTCCGTCATGAAGAAACCCTTCCGTCAAAAGATACTTTTGGAAGGGAGATAGGGGCCTGGGTAGAAATTTTGGAGACTAGGCAGTGGAAAGGGGTAGAGGTGGGAGAAATACCTAGATTGAACAGCCAAGAAGCAGAGGCAGACAGAGAGGAATACGGGAGGGACCATTCAGAGGTGGTAATTTACCGGTTCTCTGAACTACTCAAAATTTCCACTACCGGTTCTCCAGAACTGGTTAGAACCTGCTGAATACCACTTCTGATTCCAGGCCACAAGAACACAATTCCAGGGTTGTTCTGCAGCCTTGACATTTCCTACTACAGAGGGACCCCCGTTTCATCAATCTAGGGTGGTCTTCTCAGATGCAAAAAGAGATTGCAGGGATCTTTGGCTTCAATACTGCCCTTGACTTGGAGTGGCTTGCCCTAATAGCCATACCTATTGCACCATTAGTAAGAAAGGGATGATAACTCTTGAGGTTCCTCATCAACACACATCATCTGGGGAACAAACTATTGGATAGGTGACAGTCTTCTCCATCATGGAGTATCTCTTACCTACGTTCCCACGTAGGCTACAATGGGGTGGTGTTTATAGTCCACTAAGTGATAGGAAAACCAGCTATTACTTTTATAGGCTGTGCAAATTAAGTCACCCTGTGAAACCCTCACCCCATTGCAGTGGTGAAATCCAAATTTTGTTACTACCGGTTCTGTGGGCGTGGGGAAGGATACTGCAAAATCCCCATTCCCTCCCCACTCCTGGGGGAAGGATATTGCAAAATCTCCATTCCCACCCCACTCTGGGGCCAGCCAGAGATAGTATTTGCCAGTTCTCTGAACTGCTCAAAATTTCCGCTACCGGTTCTCCAGAACCTGTCAGAACCTGCTGGATTTCACCCCTGCACTGTTGGCAGTAGTCACAACATGCTTTGTCCTTGCTTAACCCAAGTGAGAGGTTTAAATGTATTGTGTGAATCCAGTTCTTGCTTTTCAATTTAAATCAGGAGGGTGATTCATTTGTGAGAGGGAGAGAATAAGAACAGAGTTGGAAGGGACCTTGGAGGTCTTCTAGTCCAACCCCCTACTTAGGCAGGAAACCCTACACCACTTCAGACAAATGGTTATCCAACCCGTTCTTAAAAACTTCCAGTGTTGGAGCATTCACAACTTCTGGAGGCAACTTGTTCCACTGATGAATTGTTCTAATTGTCAGGAAATTTCTCCTTAGTTCTAGATTGCTTCTCTCCTTGATGAGTTTCTACCCATTGCTTCTTGTCCTGCCCTCAGCTGCTTTGGAGAATAGCTTGACTCCCTCTTCTTTGTGGCAGCCTCTGAGATACTGGAAGACTGCTATCATGTCACCCCTAGTCCTTCTTTTCATCAGATTAGACATACCCAGTTCCAGCAACTGTTCTTTATATGTTTTAGGAAGGCTGCATTGATCTGGGAACTGATGGTCAATCTCCCAAAGATATACTCTGTGCGTTTAATCCTCATCCCAAGTGAGAATTTGTTAGTAACACTGAATCTGCAGTGATTCAGACTTGCACATCAGACGCTACAGATGGAGGGGAAAGATTGCAGTTTAGGCACTTCCGATTCAAATGAAAACATCACCCACATTCACACTTACATGTTTGCACCAGCAAATGTCACACGGATGAATCTCGCCTTCTTTCTTGGCACAAGTACAAAGACAAACTTGTTTCTAGACATGCCACTCTAGATAGCACTACTCAGATAATAAGCATATTGGGAGAACAGTTCCCAATTCAACCTGTCCTACGCTGTGGTTAGGACACTAACTTTTACTTTCAGAAGACTCTAGTTCTGAAATTACATGGAGAAACCTTTAGTACTACAGCTAGTTCAGAAAAGAAGCAAGTGAGAGCAATCAACCCATGGAACAGAAGTTACCTTCAGAAGTTGTGGGAGCTTTAGAAAAAATCAGCTAAATGTTGGAAATGTCACCAGTTACCAGGATCTAATTACCATATGTGGTGGAGATGCCCAGAAGCTAAAAACTATTGGAATAAAATCAAGACATGGTTGGAAGAAATGACACAACAACGTATTGATTTAAAACCAGAGCTGTTTCTACCTGGTATCCTCCCTGAGAAAATTTGTAAAGAAAATGTTTATTTGATTATACATGTAATAACAGCTGCATGGATTGTTTTTGCACAAAATTGGAAAGCAGAGAAAATACCTTTGGAAGGAGAAGTAATTAAAAAAATTTTAGAATGTGCAGAAATGAATAGATTAACTTTGATGATTAAAGAAAGAGAGGATTCAGAATATTTTAAGATATGGGATCAGTTTTACCATTGGTTAGAAAAAAGATATAGACAAGTTAATTAATAGTCATGTAAAAAAATGGTATAATTAGGATATTGTACCTTTGGAGATATGTTGTAATAGATTGGGTGATAAATGAAGACAGAAGAAGCTACAAAAAGATAAAGTCATGGAGAAAACACCACCGAGATGTCGCATGGAAGGAATGACTGATGTATTAAATGTTTGTTTGTGTATAAAATAAAAAAACTTTTTCAAAAAAAAAGTTGTGAGAGCTTCATCACTGGATGAAGCTTCATTTCAAGAAGAGACTGGACTGCCATCTGTCAGAAATGGGTCTCCTCCTGGCCGGGGTGGGGTGGCGTTTAAACACCGTGCGGGGTGGATCTGGCCGACAGGCCTTGACTAGAGACAGCATTGCCTTCTGGATATATTAAAGGTAAAGGTTCCCCTCGCTCGTCATTCCCAGCTCTAGGGGGCGGTGCTCATCTCCGTTTCAAAGCCGAAGAGCTTGACTTCTAATAAAACTATACCTTTCTCAACAAATGAAGCCAAGGATCTTTTCTACTTAGGGGTTTAAGTTGTGACAAGACTGACACCCACCTAAACAACCTGTCATGCCTCCGACTAACGAACCCAAGCAAATCAGAACTCTGAGACCAGAATCCTCCTCAAAGAACTTCTTTATTGGGTACATTGTATCGGCACAGACAAGGGTAAAACCAACTCTAACTATTCCCTGCGGTTTCGGTATAATTAAAATAGTAAATGATCCCCTCCCCAAGCGTCACTTGTCACACTGTCCAATTGTGGAAATTGGAAGGCATGCCAGGGTATAGCCAATGACCTCAAAATCTTAGATGACCCACAATGTAGATGATTCTGCTACTGCTAATGATCCTACTCATCAACAAGTCATCTGCCCAACATGAAAAGGGGAGAGAAGGTCTGGATGATGATTTTCATGAATCCCACCTAGCAGAGCTACAGGCCCAAGACCTCTGGCAGCAAGGACCTCACCTACTTGCCCTCCAGGTAAAGGTAAAGGTTCCCCTCGCACATATGTGTTAGTCGTTTCCGACTCTAGGGGGAAGTGCTCATCTCCGTTTCAAAGCCGAAGAGCCAGTGCTGTCCAAAGACGTCTCCGTGGTCATGTGGCCGGCATGACTCAACGCCATAGGCACACGGAACGCTGTTACCTTCCCACCAAAGATGGTCCCTATTTTTCTACTCGCATTTTTTACGTGCTTTCAAACTGCTAGGTTGGCAGAAGCTGGGACAAGTAACAAGAGCTCACCCTGTTACGCGGCACTAGGGATTCGAACCGCTGAACTGCCGACCTTTCGATTGAAAAGCTCAGCGTCTTAGCCACTGAGCCACCGCATCCCTCTGGATATATTAGGCTTAACCAATTCAGTTAAAAAACCAACAGCTGCATTCATACAACATCCCCCACTCAATGTTTTAATCTTGCTTAGATCAATTAATCAATCAATTATTCAGTGGAAGGTGTTGCTTTTAGAAGCTGTGGATGCTCAATCACTGGAGGTTTTTAAGAAGAGATTGGGCAACCACTTGTCTGAAATGGTCTCCTGCTTGAGCAGGGGGTTGGACTAGAAGACCTCCAAGGTCCCTTCCAACTCTGTTACAGGTAGTCCTCGACCTTACAACCGTTCGTTTAGCGATCATTCAAAGTTATAACGGTACTGAAAAATGTGACTTTTATGACCGTTGTCCACAGGTATCTCCATGATCATGTGTTCAAAATTCAGACACCTTGGCAACTGCTTCAGATTTATGACCATTGCTGTGTGAGAAGATCACGTGATTCCCCTTTTGCGACAAGCAAAATCCATGGGGAAGCCAGATTCGCTTAACGACCGGGTTACTAACTCATCAATTGCAGTGATTCACTTAACAACTGTGGCAAGAAAGGTGGTGAGATGGGGCAAAACTCAATAGATGTCATGCTTGGCAAGAAAAATCTGGAACTCCAATTGTGGTCGTAAATCGAGGATTACCTGTATTCTGTCAATCCCTCACTCTGAAGATCCGTTCATGTTTGTACAAATGAACAAGTCAATATTTGCAAGATGGTTCCTTTAAAATCCCAGAAAATAATAAATAATAATAATAATGAGCCGAGGTGGTGCAGTGGTTAGAGTGCAGTATTGCAGCTACTTCAGCTGACTGCTAGTTCAGCAGATCAGCATATCAAATCTCACTGGCTCAAGGTTGACTCAGCCTTCCATCCTTCCGAGGTGGATAAAATGAGGACCCAGATTGTTGGGGGCAATATGCTATTTAGTATACTGTCTTTGGTATAAGCTGCCCAGAGTCCTCGGAGAGTGAGCGGCATAGAAATATGACAAATAAATAAATAAATAAATAAATAAATAAATAAACAAACAAACAAAATAATAATAATAATAATAATAATAATAATAATAATAATAATAATAATAATAATAATAATAACTTTATTGTCATTGTATGTGTATATACAGTATACCCATACAACGAAATTCACTTAACACCCAAAGACCAGGTCCAACACACACAACAATCCCCAAACACACTCCCACCCACCACAATTCCCCACCCCTAAACCACCCAAACATCCACACAACAGACCAAGTAATGCTGTCCAACAGCTCACCGATAGTGGCCCTTTAATTCATTGTTGAGTGCAATTATAGCTCAGGTCCACCCACCATGCTAAGCCATGGAACATCTAAACACCAACCCAAAAAGAAACATTTTGCTTCTGTCTGCACACTAGGATCTAGATTGATGGATAGTTACTCCCTTATTCCTCCCTGTTTGCTACACAGGGGCTTGATGTCATTTCTAGACTTGGATCCCAGAGATCAGGAATTCTGGCACCCTTTTTTTTTCCGCCATGGATTCAATTTCAGGCTTTGGGCAGGTGATAATTTCCTAGCCTTTGTCCCCGATTTGATGGAGGAAATCAGCCTGCCGCCTTCCTCACACAATGGCAAGGATGAAAAAAAACAAAACCACAGCAACAAAACCCTTGCCAACCATGCACATTTTCTCTCTCTCTCTCTCTCTCCGTTCATCATATCCACGTCTCTTTTTTTTTTAATGGGTTTTGGATGCCAGCTCAATATCTACCTCTCCCTGAGGACAACCAGCCACCAGAAAAGTCTGCAGAGGTGCAGGGAAAAAAAATCACAAGGAGCTGAACAGATTAAAAAAAAAAAAAGCAGGAACCGGGAGACTCTCCACGCCCACCCAGGCGTTACAACTCAACTAGAGAAGATGGCTTGCTCAACCACCAGAAAGGAAGAAATCCAGGGAGGATCAGAAGTGAACCAGAGCATATGTCTGTCTGGGGTTCCCATCAACTCTGCCATCATGACCCAATCCAACCAGCCTTCCTCCCTCCTGCCAGGCCTTAGCCACCCTATAGCCTCTTTCCCACCCACCCACCCTCCAGCCCACCACTCATGTTCTTGAGGTCTTCTCTGAGATGACCCACCAGCATCATCTCGTGGTGGTCACACCATCCAACCTTGAAGGTGGGCAGGAGAAGACTATGTGCCCTTAGAGAACAAAGCTGCTGCCAGGGAGGGGAAAACAAGCCAAAAAACCCGCCTAATAAAAACCAACCAGTCCTGGAGACAAAGAAGATGCGGACGAGATTCAACCTTTGAATCCTGATTTCCTTGAATTCGGTCTCTGCCAGCCTTCTCTGCAAGCTTGCCTTTCCTTCGCTGGGGAGATGCCCCTCCAGAAAAAAAGAGCCAGCTATTGTCCAGGTTGCACTTCTCCCTTTCAACCCAAGACAAAAGCTATGGCGACTCCAAGGATCCCACCTACCCCCTCCCCAAATTCAGGTGAGCAGCGATATCTGTGTTATCCTTACCTTTGCTTTCAGCTGCCCATCATGCTTCTGTCTCTTTCAGGGGCTTGGGCAAAAAAAAAAAAAAAAAAAACCGGGCAGCTCCTCCCTTCTGCCAGTTCCCCTTTTGGGTTTCACACCCAGAGCGCCAGCGAACGCACCAGGCTGCTTCCAAGCACATGACCAGAATGGCAATCAGTCCCTCCCTCCCCTCCCCTCTCCTTCTCTTTCCTGGGACCCCCTTCTCCCCTTCAAAAGGTGACCGGGGGGGGGGGGAATGAGGAAGAGTGGGGGGAGAGACACAAGGCCATTCAGCAGCTTTGCCCAATAGCCTGGCCAGGTTTGCTTCCTCCTTTCCAGCAAGCAAACCCTTTTGCATTTTAAAGAAAGAAAGAAAGAAAGAAAGAAAGGGGGAAGGGTGCCAAAGGGGGGGGGGAAGGAAAAGAAAATTCAGCTCTTCCGGGGAGGAGGGGGAGAAGGGAAGGGATGAAGAAGTTAGGGGCCAACTGGCCAAACATTGCACGAATCTCCCCCCTGCCCTCCCCCCCAGTTTTGGAGAAGGGCACATGTGAGACTATGTTTCTGAGCCTCCTGGGTGAAGAAAGTTTTTTTCCCTCTTCCCAAATAAAAGTAAAAACCAAAATTGAAAAAAACACCACCACCACAATATAAAAGTAGAAAACTCATGTGCCCCCTTCCCTCTGCAGCCCCAAAAGTTACATTACACACTCATCCCTTGGCCATCCATTTTTCTGCCCTTGAAATGTTCTATTTCCATAGGGATAAAATGTTTGTCTATGGGTAGTCCCATACTACCCATAGTCGCAAGGGAGGGGGGCAGTGTTTCTGTCGCTAGGCAAGGCGGTGGTTGTGTGAGAGATGCTCCATGTTACATTGTAACTTAGAAGAAGTCAGGAAATGAAGGGTTGTAAGTTGAGGACTATCTTTTTGCCCTTGTTCAAGCGGATGCCCTCTAGATGCACTGGACTACCGTCCCCATTTTCCACGAGGATGCCACCTGTGGATGATGGGAATTGCAGTCCCGACCCATCTGGAGGCTGCTGAGTTGAGGAATAGCAAAAGCACTTAGACTTATATACCACTTCATACAGGGGTGAAATTCAGCAGGTTCTGACAGGTTCTGGAGAACCGGTAGCGGAAATTTTGAGCAGTTTGGAGAACCGGCCAATACCACCTCTGGCTGGCCCCAGAGTTTATTTTATTTATTTATTTATTAATCATATTACTATGCTGCCCATTCTCCGAGGACTCTGGGCGGCTTACACCAAAGACAGTATACTAAATAGCATATTGCCCCCTAACAATCTGGGTCCTCTTTTTACCCACCTCGGACGGATGGAAGGCTGAGTCAACCTTGAGCCGGTGAGATTTGATCCGCTGATCTGCTGAACTAGCAGTCAGCTGAAGTAGCTGCAGTACTGCACTCTAATCACTGTGCTACCTCGGCTCAATAGAGTGGGGTGGGAATGGAGATTTTGCAATATCCTTCCCCTGCCACGCCCGCCAAGCCACGCCCACGGAAACGGTAGGGAAACATTTTGGATTTCACCCCTGACTTCATAGTGCTTTTACAGCCCTCTCTAAGTGGCTTTACAGAGTCAGCTTGTTGCCCCCAACAATCTGGGTCCTCATTTTACCAACCTCAGAAGGATGGAAGGCTGAGTCAACCTTGAGCCTGGTGAGAATTGAACTGCTGGCAGTCAGCAGAGTTAGCCTGCAATACCGCTTTCTAACCATTGTGCCATCACGGCGCCAGGGAAAGTGGTGTCAAGAGTTTGTAGAGCAAAGGGAATGTCAGAGCTGTTGGCTAATGTGCAGGACATCACAGTGTTTTGTTTCTGCAAGCCACAACTATTTCAACATCCTATGAAAAATATGAAGAACGGCTGCAGGATTTGGGTCTGGCTAGTCTAAAGAAAAGAAGAATTGGGGGCGACATGATAGCAGTATTCCAGTATTTGAGGGGCTGCCACAAAGAAGAGGGGGTCAAATTATTCTCCAAAGCACCAGAGGGCAAAACAAGAAACAATGGTTGGAAACTGATCCAAGAGAGAAGCAATCTGGAATGAAGGAGAAACTTCCTAACAGTGAGGACAATTAACCAGTGGAACAGCTTGCCACCAGAAATCATGGGCGCTCCATCACTGGAGGTGTTTAAGAAGAGTCTAGACAGTTACATCTGAAACAGGTGTGGGTTCTACTTATCTTTACTACCGGTTCGCATTGTGCCCGCACGCACAATACGTGCACGCGCAGATTTACTTTGATGATGTCCAGGTCAGTGGGCAGAGCCTCCCGCCGGTTTTATTACCGGTTCCTGCGAACCGGTCTGAACCGGGGGTTACCCACCACTGATCTGAAATAGTATACATTCTCCTGCTTGAGCAGGGGATTGGACTAGAAGACCTCCAAGGTCCCTTCCAGGTCATCCTATTCCCATTCCCATTCCATTCCCTTGCTCACCTAATCCCTCCTTTTGACACCCAGAAATGTCCTTTAGACACAACCTTCCAACTTTGGCTTAATCGATGGAAAATAGGTCTTAGCTATTCATGGTAAGGAACCTACTTAAGCATAGAAGGACCATGACTGAAAACTCAGCATCTACTCTGTTACATCACTGAACAGTGACTTGGTTGGCCACATCACAGTGAGCTATGATTTGCTTAACCCATGACTTAACTAAACCAATGTGAATTGGTTAGGGGTCAGACACGGATCACAGTAATCTATAAATTATGGTTTACAGTGTACAATAGTTAGGCTCACTCAATATGCTATGTTCAGATCATCCAACCCACCCAAGATAATTGGACATACGTAAGGATGATTCATAGATCGGTTTTTCCTGGGTTGGCTAAATTGGCTTGGTCTCTTAGGAGACAATAAGAGAAAACACCAAGAGGAAATATCTCTTTGGCCTTGAAGATGTGAGATCAGCTAGGGAAGCTTCAGAGGAATAGAAAGACATATCATGGATGATGGATAGATGCGTCTTTTTTTTTGGGGTCATTTTGATTTGCCTCTCTCTTTCTCTCTCTCTTTTAAAGCATAACAATTAAAGTACTGAAGCGGGCAATAGATGATGGATAGATGATTTCTCCTTTTTGTTCTGTTTTTTTCTTCTCTCTTGTTTTTTCTTGTTTTTTCTTTTCTTTTCTTTTTTTTTGCTTAGAAAAAAAGTGACATCCTTAGAAATTAGATAGGATAGAAAGGAAAAGTTTTTCTAATAAAGGATAGCAGGATTAAAAGCTAGAATAAGTGACAGAAATAAGAGAAGGGGGAATACTAGTGTATACATTTTTATATAATAAAATAAAAGTAACAACAAGGGGAAAGATGGAACAATTGAATAAAGATGGGTTGCAACATAAAATAAATGTGCATTATTATTTGAAAAATATAAGTTGATTGAATGTAATAGTTATGATTTGTTTTATTAGTTTTGCTTATAATAGAATGTAGGACACCCAGTTCACGCATTGATTAGATATATTTGTAAAAAAATAAAAAATAAAAAACTTGAAGAAAGACATATCACAAAAAACCACACCAGCACCACGAGCTCCCCTGAGTTGCCAGCTCCAAAATATCTTTAAGAGACGTTCAACAAAAATTCTCAATGATATGGCAGGTTTCAAACCAGCACTGAATACATGAAATGCCAATTTAGAAACAGCGATGAATTATAAGGAGCTAAGGATCTAGGGAGAATATGAAATGTAACAATTTGTTAGCATATTCTTGCTTTTGATTTGTGAATGCTATACCCTGTGCTTGTTCTGGGAAGTCTAGGGAGGGGGGTGGGGGGGAAGGAGGGAAGGGGTGGGGGGGAAAGGGGAGGGAGGAGTTGAGGGGGGAAGAGGGGGGGTGAAAATGTTTGTACTTTTTATAAAACTTTTCAATAAAAAAAAAAAAAGAAGCAGCGATATTCCAAAATTACAAATAGCATCTGGATTCTATACAAAACGGCCAGGAAATTCCATATTTGGAATATTCATTGCCACAAATTATAAAAAATCTCTACTGTCTTTAATAGATTTCTGCTTCTTATGCTTCCAGGTGGTCGAAATGTCATATCCAGAGAATCTGCTCCCAAACATTTGCTATTGCTACAGTTGACTGTAAAATTATTTGTTAAGGCAGGAATATTTGGAAAATGGAATTGGAGAAGATATCCGGGTCAATGGCATCCCAGTTAAAGAAAAAATCTCATTGTCCTGTAATTCCATCTAGCACAAAGGTGGGGACCGGTGGTGGTTTCAAATTTTTTTACTGCTGGTTCTGTGGGCCTGGCTTGGTGGGCATGGTATGGCTTGGTGGCCGTGGCTTGGTGGATGTGGAGGGGAAGGATACTGCAAAATCCCCATTCCGAACCCACTCCTGGGGGAAGGATACTGCAAAATCTCCATTCCCACCCCACTCCAGGGGGAAGGATACTGCAAAATCTCCATTCCGAACCCACTCCTGGGGGAAGGATACTACAAAATCTCCATTCCCACCCCACTCCTAGGGGGAAGGATACTGCAAAATCTCCATTCCCACCCCACTCCAGGGGGAAGGATACTGCAAAATCTCCATTCCGAACCCACTCCTGGGGGAAGGATACTACAAAATCTCCATTCCCACCCCACTCCTGGGGGAAGGATACTGCAAAATCTCCATTCCCACCCCACTCTGGGACCAGCCAGAGGTGGTATTTGCCAGTTCTCCGAACTGCTCAAAATTTCCGCTACCGGTTCTCCAGAACCTGATGGATTTCACCTCTGCTTCTGGCCCAAAGTTATCTGAAGTTTGGCTGTCTCACAGTAAGCTCAGAATTGTCCCAACTCCACAGGGTTCTTTGTTGGTGTGAAGTTTCAGTTTCATACGTTCTGTTTGTGGTTTCTTCTTCCTCTTGAGAGTGCTGGGTTGAAGGGAAAACATGATGAAGCATGACAGCTACAGGAATGGGTGTGGAAGGAAGGAATACCCCAAACTGCAGAGAGTAGAAATTGCTAAATCTGGAGGACAGTGTTATGGACGAAGGAGGGAGTCCTTGGGTCGAGTCTGCAACTCCAGGATTAGGAGCTTTTCCTTACTCCATGACTCTTTTTGATAAGGAGACTGGGACATGGGCAAGGGGTGGACTGCTGGGGGTTCGCAGGGGTTCGGGAGAACCTCTAGCTAAGATTCTGAGAACCCCCAAATCCCACTCCTGCAGTGAATCACTGCAGCTGATAAGTGAGTAACATAGTTGTTAAGTGAATCTGTCTTCCCCGTTGATTTTGCTTGTCAAAAGGATCGCAAAAGGGGATCGCATGACTTGGGGACACAGCGACAGTCATAAGTCTGAACCGGTTGCCAAGCGTCCAGAATTCTGATCACATGATCATGGGGATGCTCCAAAGGTGGTAAGTTTGAAAAAATGGACATAAGCCGTTTTTCCCCCAGTGCCATTGAATGGTCATTAAATGAACTGTTGTAAGTGGAGGACTGCCTGGATTTCAGCCACAGAAATAAAAGTAAGATGTGATTTTGAATTAAAGTAACTGAGAAATGTCCAATCTGATCAGTAGAAGAGGAAGAGGACTAGCAGATGAGTTCAGGGATGGGCTCCTGGAGGTTCGCAGGGGTTCGGGAGAACCTGTAGCTAAAATTCCGTGCAGTTCAGAGAATCCCCAAATCCCACTCCTGGCTGGCCCCACCCACCCCGCTCACACCATGACCATCTCATTCCTAAATCAGAACTAATTCACCACATACCACCAGGAGACTGCCTCTAAAATCCCTTTCTCCTTCCTTTTCCAGAGCTGTCAAAAAAAAAGGGGGGGGGGCAATATTTCCTTGAAGAATTTCCTGCTATGAAAACACAAAGTGTTATCAGAATGGAAGAAGACAGAAGATGAGACTTTCTCCATCTAGACAACTGGAATACCTAGAGTACCGCATCCAGTTTTGGTCACCACACTATAAAAAAGATGTTGAGACTCTAGAAAGAGTGCAGAGAAGAGCAACCAGGATGATTAGGGGATTGGAGACTAAAACATGATGAACAGTTGCAGGAACTGGGCAGGGCTAGTCTAGTGAAGAGAAGGACCAGGGGAGACAGGATAGCAGCCTTCCAGTATTTGAGGGGCTGCCACAGAGAGGAGGGGGTCAAGCTTTTTCCAAAGCACCCGAAGGCCAGACAAGGAATAATGGATGGAAACTGATCAAGGAGAGATTCAACCTAGAAATAAGGAGGAATTTTCTGACAGTGAGAGCAATCAATCCGTGAAACAGAAGTTGCCTGCAGAAGCTGTGGGAGCTTCATCAATGGAAGCTTTCAAGAAGAGACTAGACTGCCATCTGTCAGAAATGGTGTAGAGTCTCCTGCTTGGGTGGGGGGTTGGACTAGATGACCTACAAGGTCCCTTCCAACTCTGTTAATGTTATCTGGAATCAGCTGATCTGTGTTACCCCTCTACTAAAGTGTGATATCTTTTTAGTTAACTGATCACCTTTTATACTTGTCCATCAATATTTGCAACTTTCATGCAGATTTGGCTCCTATTCAGATCGATGAATTTCCCTTTTCACTTCACAAGATAGAAGCGATCCTTGGAGCTACCAAACATTCAAACCACAGACCTTCTCAGGTAGAGGAACTGAGTTTAAGCCATCCTGTTTAAGCTGGTTTGCTAATCAGTGTGTTGCATGAACCCGGTCCTTGTGTTTTGTAAGCTATGATTTACGGTTTATATACCAGATGGACCTACCCTAATTTATTCAGTAAATTATAATTAAGACAAACCATTTTTGCCTAATCTTTTTAGGTTGAATGAATAGATCCCTAGTCGAATCTGAGAGAAAGACGCTCCTTAGTCTAGTTTAAGATTAAACTCATTGAACCAATTTTCAGAAAAATCCTGGAGAGAACCTGCCTTACTGGTTTTGCATGGACATTAAACCAGGGTTTATTCGTGGCTTGATGAATAAACTACAACTGACTAGGTTGGCATAACACAGTAAGCTACAAATCACAACTTGGAAATCCCAGTGGTTGGGGTGTCACAGAGTCTCCAGAGGTGGAAACAAGCAAAGCTGGTTTGTATGTCTTTTAACTCTCTTGCTCTCTTGGTGGTCCATGTCTTCTCACGTTGGAGAAGACCTACTTCTCCAAAGTCCAACTGTTTCTTCCAAAGAGTATCTCCTCTTCTTCAAAGTCCAGTTGTTGCTCCATAGAGTATCTCCTCTTCTTCAAAGTCCAACTGTTACTTCCATAGAATATCACAGGGAAAAATCACTGTTTTTAGGTGTCTCTTCTTGGTAGGTATAGACCAGGGCTGTCTTAATGCATGGGCCTGATGGGCATTTGCCCATGGGCCCCACAAGCATAGGGGCCCCATACTAATCTGTGCATGTTAACCCTTCAATGTACCTTGTATCATATAAATACAGCAATGTATTTATTACATTTTACTGCATTTTTTAAATTAATACTATCATGCCAATAAAATAAATGTATGTTTAATTTTATCGACCATTTACTTTTTTATTCCTCTGAGTAATAGTCGTAGGGGCCCCATTACACTGCTTTGCCTGGGTAGGCCCATAATGCCGTTAAGACGGCCCTGAATATATGAGCAGTTTATCATAACTGATGGGCCAGCTCCAGGGGTGCTATTCAGCAGGTTCTGACAGGTTCTGGAGAACCGGTAGCAGAAATTTTGAGTAGTTCGGAGAACCGGCAAATACCACCTCTGGCTGGCCCCAGAAGTGGGGAGGGAATGGGGATTTTGCAATATTCTTCCCCCAGGAATGGAGAGGGAATGGGGATTTCGCAGTATCCTTCCCCCAGGAGTGGGGAGAGAATGGGGGTTTTGCAATATCCTTCCCCTGGAGTGAGGTGGAAATGGAGATTTTGCAGTATCCTTCCCCTGGAGTGGGATGGGAATGGAGAATGGAACCAAGCCACGCCCATCAAGCCACGCCCTCCGAACCGGTAGTTTAAAAATTTGAATTCCACCACTGGCCAGCTTCCTTAAATTCCATAAATGTCTCACCTTCAAGTAGGGATATTTTTTTTTATTGTTCTCATTTTTATTTTATTATATAAAATACAGAGAAGAAAAGAAAATAGGAAATTTAGGGAGGGAAAGAGAAAGTGGAGAAGAGAAAGGGGGTGTGAGATACAAGGGGGAAGAGAGACAGAAAGGAAAAGGGGCATTGACTTCCAACTCCTCCTAGCACAGTACAAGATAAGCACACTCCAACTTCCACTTTTTGCTTTTACACATTAATACATAACTAGCCATTTCTATAATGCCAAATCTTTCTAATCAACAAAACTAAAATCAAAGTTCCCTTTTTTATCTTTTCTTCACAAGCACAAATTCCAGAAGTGATATCCAAACAAGAACATATTTTCCTCTTTAAGTAATCAAGTTAACCATTCCTGCTTTGTCTTCCTTGCTGTGGAAATAATGTGTGTTTCCATTTGCACCTAATAATCTTTGTGAGTGGTCACCATTTTTAATTTACAAAGTTTATTGTATCCTTTCAAATTCTTTGGCCTTACTGGGGGGAAAAAAAAAAGAGGGGGAGGAAGAAAAAATAGCCTTTCCTTTCTTTTTCACCGTCACCTTATATTTTTATAACATAAATGTTCTACGTTTTCTGCAGGACAAAAAACATTAAATCCATGCCTTTATATCCAAGGGTCATCCACAAGGAATTTACAAAGTCAAGATGGTGGACACATCTAAGAAAAGAGGACAGAACTTCAATCCTGAGGTTGTGGCAGCCATCTTGACCTTTTTAGCTCCTCGTGGAGATCCTGCCTGCTTAGACCTAGGATTTTTGGGGTATGAAGATCAACCTGTTTTGGTCACCCCTGCCCTTTCCTTCTTAGAATAGAATAACAGAGTTGGAAGGGACCTTGGAGGTCTTCTAGTCCAACCCCCTGCTTAGGCAGGAAATCCTACCCTACTTCAGACAAATAGTTATCCAACATCTTCTTAAAAAGATGTCCAGTGTTGGAGCATTCACAACTTCTGGAGGCAAGTTGTTCCACTGATTCATTGTTCTGTCAGGAAATTTCTCCTTAGTTCTAAGTTGCTTCTCTCCTTGATTAGTTTCCACCCATTGCTTCTTATCCTGCCCTCAGGTGCTTTGGAGAATAGCTTGACTCCCTCTTCTTTGGGGCAGCCCCTGAGATATTGGAAGACTGCTATCATGTCTCCCCTGGTCCTTCTTTTCATTAAACTAGACATACCCAGTTCCTCATATGTTTTAGCCTCCAGTCCCCCAATCATCTTGGCTTAGTCCAATGAAGAAGCCTCAGGCAACTGAACGAAGCTCCTTTTTTGTGGTCTCTCCTTGGCTTTCTGGTCACAGAGAGCAAGTCAAGAGCCAGTGATGTTCAGAAGGAGCAACTTAAGAAAGAGCTTCCAAGACTTGTCAATAAGGGTCTAGACACAATAAAATGCCTAGTCGTAGTTACCCTGACACATTAGCAGTTTTTGCCTCTCCTCTTCCCAAGCCTTCAACATTTCCTACCTTCCTTATTTTATGGGGCCCAGAGAGGACTCCAACCACAGAAGCTCCTGGAGATGGCCAGTTATTAAAGGCTGGAGGAAAAGGGCTGGTAAGAAGGTTGCAGAAGCGATGATTCAACAGCTGTTGAGAACCTTGAATGCCTCTACAGTTGCTGAGATTCTTGAATGACCTCTTAAAGGGAGACCAACCAGTCCTGAGTCCTCAAGATATCAATCAAGCACAAGAGGATGGATTTATGGTTTCTGGTTTCTCGTGATGCTTTCTGTACAGCCAGGAGCATGACTGAATGTGTCTCTCTTAATGCATGTGTGTGTACACAGTACGCTGCATGTATATGTACGTGGATACAGACCAGTGGTGGGTTTCAAAATTTTTTACTACCGGTCCTGTGGGCGTGGAAGGGGAAGGATACTCTAAAATCTCCATTCCGTCTCCAATCCAGGGGAAGGTTACTGCAAAATCCCCATTTCCTCCCAATCAGCTGGGACTTGGGAGGCAGAGAATAGATGGGGGAGGGGCAAGTCAGAATTTTTACTACCGGTTCTCCGAACTACTCAAAATTTCCACTACCGGTTCTCCAGAACTGGTCAGAACCTGCTGAAACCCACCTCTGATACAGACATGCCCTATGCTGAGCAATCCTATCAGCCCTTTGAGGTAGGCCAGACCAGGAAACCAATGCTATGAGTGCTAATCCAGGTAGAGCCTGATTTACGACCACCATCGAGCCCAAAATTTATGTTGCTAAGTGAGAAATGTGTTAAGTGAGTTTTAACAATAGCACTTGGACTTATATACTGCTTTTCAGTGCTTTTACAGCCCTCTTTAAGCGGTTTACAGAGTCAGCATATTGTCCCCAACAATCTGGGTCCTCATTTGATCTGCCTCGGAAGGATGGAAGGCTGAGTCAATCTTAAATCGGTCAGGATCGAACTACTGGTAGTTGGCATAATTAGCCTTCAATACTGCATTCTAACCACTGCACCACCGCAGCTAATCAACAATAGTCCTTAGACTTATATATCGGTTCACAGTGCTTTACAGCCCCTCCCTAAGCAATTTACAGAGTCAGCCTCTTACCCCAACAATCTGGGTCCTCATTTTACCCACCTACTCTATTCTGTTCTATTCTATTCTATTCTATTCTATTCTATTCTATTCTATTCTATTCTATTCTATTCTATTCTATTCTATTCTATTCTATTCATTCTCTATTCCACTCCACTCCATTCCGTTCCATTCCACTCTATATCCTATCCTATCCTATCCTATCCTATCCTATCCTATCCTATCCTATCCTATCCTATCCTATCCTATCCTATCCTATCCTATCCTATCCTGCTTAAAGCCACCAGCCACAGGGCATGAGTAAGGCATAGGAAGGCCAACTTCCTTCCTCCCCTCCCGTCCTTCCGCAGGTGAAGAATGCGCTTCCAGCTTTCTGCATCCCTCCCCTGCTCCCTCTCCAAGCAACCCCATAAATCACTGTGATGTTGAAAAAACAAATCTCTAAAACTTTTTTTTAAGCCGAGGGTAAAAAAAAACACACACCCAACAACCACAACCTGCCTGTCAAGAGCACAAACACCCATTTGAACTGATGACTCATGGGCTCTCCCTTCATCATTCTCCAGGATCGCAAGAGAGGTCTTTACCGTCTCTTGTTCTCCGAGGATATGATTAATGAATAGCAGATTTAAAAAAAAAAACCACCGCAGCCTATGTGGATAATGAATTGGCAGAACAAGTTCCTCATCCAACCGGCACGTCTTGCATGGAAAGGAAAGAGGGGTCGTAGAACCCCCGAAGCACACGGGTCTCACCCATTTAGATAGATACAGATTAACAGAGTTGGAAGGGACGTTGTAGGTCATCTAGTCTAACCTCCTGCCCAAGCAGGAGACCCTACACCATTTCTGACGGATGGCAGTCCAGTCTCTTCTTGGAAGCTTCCCAGTGATGAAGCTCCCACAACTTCCGAAGGCAACTTCTGTTCCATGGATTGATTGTTCTCACTGTCAGGAAATTTCTCCTTATTTCTAAGTTGAATCTCTCCTTGTTCAGTTTCCATCCATTGTTCCTTGTCTGGCTTTCAGGGGCTTTGGAAAATAGCTTGACCCCCTCCTCTCTGTGGCAGCCCCTCAAATATTGGAAGACGGCTATCCTGTCTCTCCTGGTCCTTCTCTTCACTAGACTAGCCAAGCCAAGTATTTAACAGATTAACAGAGTTGGAAGGGACCTTGCAGGTCATCTAGTCCAACGCCCCCCCCCCCCAAGCAGGAGACCCTAAACCATTTCTGACGGATGGCAGTCCAGTCTCTTCTTGGAAGCTTCCCAGTGATGAAGCTCCCACAACTTCCGAAGGCAAATTCTGTTCCATCGATTGATTGCTCTCACTGTCAGGAAATTTCTCCTTATTTCCAGGTTGAATCTCTCCTTGTTCAGTTTCCATCCGTTATTCCTTGTCTGGTCTTCAGGTGGCTTGGAAAATAGCTTGACCCCCTCCTCTCTGCGGCAGCCCCTCAAATATTGGAAGACTGCTGATTTTAGCTGGGATCACAGATTGGGCTAATCCACGGCTTGTGCCAAACATGGTTGGCTGGACCAAATACAGTACAGGTGATCCTCGCTTTATGACCGCAATTGAGCCCAACATTTCTGTTGCTAAGCGAAACATTTGTTAAGTGAATTTTGCCTCATTTTACGACATTCCTTGCCACCGTTGTTAAGTGACTTCCTGCCATTGTTAAATTAGTAACACAGTTGTTAAGTGAATCTGGCTTCGCCGTTGGCTTTGCTCATTAGAAGGTCGCAGAAGAGGATCACTTGACCGCAGGACACTGCCACCGTCATAAATACGAGTCAGTGGCCAAGCGTCTGAATTTTGATCATGTGATCATGGGGATGGCTGCAACGGCCGTGAGTGTGAAAAATGGTCATAAGTTACTTTTTTCAGTGCTGTTGTAACTTTGAACGGTCTCTAAGTGAAGTAAGTCGAGGACTAGCTGGACTCATACAACTGGCTAAACCAGAATGTACTTGGTCTGGATTGCCCTTAGCCTGTGTAACAAACTTTTGTGGTTTATGTAATAATTGCAGTTCAGCAATCCTGGTTCGACTGTCATTTGTGAAACAATCACAATTAAATAAAGTGTGGCTTGTGCAGTTGATGTCATTGCAGTATATAGAGATGTATATAAAGATCATGATTAAGCAATGCATGATTTAGGAGAAAACCACCATAGAGGAAATCATGGTTTAGCACAATATAAAGAGATATATAAATAGAAAGAGTGCAGAGAAGAGCAACAAAGATGATGAGGGGACTGGAGGCTAAAACATATGAAGAACGGTTGCAGGAACTGGGTGTGTCTAGTTTAATGAAAAGAAGGACATGGGGAGACATGATAGCAGTCTTCCAATATCTCAGGGGCTGCCCCAAAGAAGAGGGAGTCAAGCTATTCTCCAAAGCACTTGAGGGCAGGACAAGAAGCAATGGGTGGAAACTGATCAAGGAGAGAAACAACTTAGAACTAAGGAGAAATTTCCTGACAGTTAGAACAATTAATAAGTGGAACTACTTGCCTCCAGAAGTTGTGAATGCTCCAACACTGGAAGTTTTTAAGAAGATATTGGACAACCATTTGTCTGAAGGGTTTCCTGCCTGGGCAGGGGGTTGGACTAGAAGACCTCCAAGATCCCTTCCAACTCTGTTATTCTATTCTATTCTATAAGAACCCAGCAAATGTATTATCACTTGCATCGATGGTTATTTATTGAGGATATTAATTTAATATTAAAGACATGATATATGGTTGTAATGTCTTTTTATATTTTTCACTGTATAGGTAATTGTAATAATCAGAATTACCCCATGGTTAGACGGGCGGCCAATAAAATGTATAAATAAACACAGTAAAAGAAATTAAAAATATTTGGAGGAATGCTTCAATATGTATAATTACAACATTTTCATTCTGGTTTTAATTTTTCTGCCTGAAAAATGTACTGATTTCAAAAGGCTTAGACAACTTAGAACTACACCAACTTCAGTCTGACCTAAGCGTAGTACATAAAATTATCTGCTACAATGTCCTACCTGTCAATGACTACTTCAGCTTCAACCACAACAATACACGAGCACACAATGGATACAAACTTAAAGTGAACTGCTCCAAACTCGATTGCAGAAAATACAACTTCAGTAACAGAGTGGTCAATGCCTGGAATGCACTACCTCAGGGGTCCCCAACCTTTCGGACCTCAGGGACCACTAAATTCATAATTTTAAATCCCGCGGACACTAATATGATCTGCCTAATGACTGGCTGGGTGGGCTTGGCTAGGTGGTCATGTGACTGGGTGGGCGTGGCCAACTCAATGTCACTCACATCGAGGGGCACCTTGCCAGCCTCTACTCACTACTCCTCACCTGCCCGCCTGGGCTCCTTAGGGCCCCAACGGGAAGCAGTTGCTGGAGCTAAGCAGCCACCATGAGAAAGAGTTGGCAAAACAGCTCAGTTCAAATTGGATCTGACCGAGAAGGAGGCTCAGCAGAAGCACCTCATTGAGGACTACGAGCATAGGCTTTCCAAGCAGAGGGAAGACCTGTGGGAGTGCAAGGCCAGGTACTGGTGCCTGAAGGCTCAGCGGGCTGAGATGGTCAGCCAGTTCCAGGCCATGATGCAGTCCCACTGGAACGAGGCCCTCCGGCTGTTTGCCACCAGTGGCTCTTCCCTCCAGCCTTTGCCCAAAGCCCCACACCAGGAGGCCAAAGCAGACCCTGAGTCAGAATTTCTGTCCCCCTCCAACCCTCACAAAAAGACCCCGAAGGGGGAGACTCTCTGTAGCAATACAAATGTTCATTGCACGTATCTGTCCCAGGGGCCGTAGTTTGAGGACCCCTGATTTAGTGCAATATAAAAAATGCAAATATTTTTTCTGCGGAGCACCAAAATTTTCTCGCAGATCACCAGTGGTCCACGGACCACCAGTTGGTGACCCCTGGTATAAACAGAGTCACAGAATCAAGATCACATGAAGTATTAGTACTGTTTTATAAAACCCTAGTAAGACCACACCTGGAATACTGGAACCAATTTTGATCATTCTGCAAAAAAGATGTTGAGATTTTGGAAAAAGTTCAGAGAAGAGCAACTAAAGATGATCAAAGGCCTGGAGACTAAAACAGATGAAGGACAACTGCAGGATTTGAGTTTGGCTAGGTCTAAAGAAAAGAAGAGTTAGGGGCAAAATGATAGCAGTATTCCAGTATTTGAGGGGCTGCCACAAAGAAGAGGGGGTCAAATTCTTCTCCAAAGCACCAGAAGGCAGGACAAGAAACAATGGATGGAAACGAAACAAAGAAAGAAGCAACCTGGAATTAAGGAGAAACGCCCTAATATTGAGGACAATTAACCAGTGGAACAGCTTGCCACCAGAAATCATGGGTGCTCCATCACTGGAGGTTTTAAAGAAGAGACTAAACAGTCCCTTGTCTGAAATGGTATAGGTTCTCCTGCTTGAGCAAGGGGCTGGACTAGAAGACCTCCAAGATCCCTTCCAGCTCAATTCAAATTCTAATAATTCGAATCCTAGCAATTTTAATAATTCAAAACTGCAACTGACATCAGGAGACTGGATCCATTGTACAGAGAGTCGGTTGCCAGGCGTGCAAATTTTGATTGCGTGATCATAATTGCATGATCTTGCAACAATCATAAGGGTGAGGATCCATTCTAAGTCATTTCCCTCCCCCCACCCCGTGCCATTATAAGTTTGAACTGCCTCTAAATGAATGGTTGTAAGTTGAGAACTACCTGCAAGGGGTGGGAGGGGCTTCGCATAACACTTCAGCAGCTCAGAGATGGACCACCTGCCCTATTTACCCAAGAGGTTGAAATGGGTTGGGTCTGACCTTTTTTTTTAGCCTTTTGCATGTTAGTGCACTGGGTGAGCCTAATTAATCATTAAGTGATTTATAGCTCAATGAAGGATGCAGATGCAGAAAATGGATTAATTCATTAACCAGATTCTGGGGTGTCGACAGGGTGTGGTCAAAAATGTCAAGAAAGCAGTTATGCAATGCAATCCAAATTCCACCTAATTTTTTTTTATGTGCAGTGCACATGTAACACCACACACAGCTAGCCAGAGCTCTAATTATGGTTTCTAACTTTTTGAACTTTGGGGGATAGCCCTGGTTCTAGATTATCCGTGTCATGTGAATAAGCCCAATCTCTGCCAATAATGGAGGTGCAGGTGGAGAGAGAAGGAGAAGGAGAAGGTGTTGTGGTCCGCCAGCAGCCTACGGAGCTGGCAGTAGAGTCGGACAGTGAGGAGGCTGGGGAGGAACATGGGCCAGTCCTGGAGTCTGGGGAAGGCCCGGATGAGGGCTCTGCGTCAGAGGCAGAGATGGGACCAGGGCCATCTGGGAGTGATGTGCAGACTCCAGAGCCTCCAGAGTCGGACATCAGAGAGGCAGAGGAACAGGGGGAGCCTGTTCCCAGTATACCCATGCGCAGAGCTGCCAGAAGGCAAGAACAGTTAAAACAAAAGGGACGACTCAGAAGTAAGACTTGGAGATGATTGGCCCCTCCCATAAGACATAAAGGAAGAGCAAAGGCAGGTGGGCCTTTTCAGGAAGCAATGTTGTGGATGGTGTCGGATTGTACTTTGAAGCTCCATTTTTGACTCTGGGTTTCCATGTGACCTCGCCAAGATCATTGCCCATTAGGTCTTTGGCAGCATGTCAAAGAAGATGAAGGTGGGTGTTTACCAGCCTTATCCGAAGGACTGTGGCAGACTTCTGTTGGACTATTGATAAACTCTGATTCAGCACGTGCTGTGAATGAAAGGAATTCACAGCCATTAAAATAAAAAAAAGGGAGGTTTGGGGAAGTGTGCTTTTTACTATATCAGGAAGCCTAGGTCAGAACAGAAGGAGAAAGTGGGGAAGGAGGAGGAAGAGGAAGAGGAGGAGGAGGGGGGAGGAGGAGGAGGAGGAGGAAGAGGAGGAGGAGGAGGAGGAGACATGATAGCAGGAGAGACATGATAGGGGAGACATGATAGGAGTGTTCCAATATCTCAGGGGCTGCCCCAAAGAAGAGGGAGTCAAGCTATTCTCCAAAGCACTTGAGGGCAGGACAAGAAGCAATGGGTGGAAACTAATCAAGGAGAGAAGCAACTTAGAACTAAGGAGAAATTTCCTGACAGTCAGAACAATTCATCGGTGGAACAACTTGCCACCAGAAGTTGTCAATGCTCCAACACTGGAAGCTTTTGAGAAGATGTTGGATAACCATTTGTCTGAAGTGGTGGAGGGTTTCCTGCCTAAGCAGGGGGTTGGACTAGAAGACCTCCAAGGTCCCTTCCAACTCTGTTCTGTTCTGTTCTGTTCTGTTCTGTTCTGTTCTGTTCTATTCCATTCTATTCCATTCCATTCCATTTCATTCTTCATTCCAATATTCTGTTCTGTTCTGTTCTGTTCTGTTCTATTCTATTCTATTCTATTCTATTCTATTCTATTCTATTCTATTCTATTCTATTCTATTCTATTCTATTCTATTCTATTTCATTCTTCATTCCAATATTCTATTCTATTCTATTCTATTCTATTCTATTCTATTCTATTCTATTCTATTCTATTCTATTCTATTTTTCACAACAACAATAACAACGACGTGTGATGAGCCAGCACAAGAGGTGGCAGTTTTAATAGCTGCTTTTCTTGCAAGAGACTTTTCTTGCTTCCATGTCTAAAAGAGCCGCCTTGTAGAGCCACACCCCCAAACATCCCCGCTCCCTCCAAACGATTGTACAGCTGCCTGCTCCTTCCGTCCACTTTGGGTTAGTCTCAAACATCGTAAAATTAACAGATTTTGGCCCTTTGCCACCTCCTCGCTGCAGGGTGGAGCAGAGAAAGGAGCAGAGGCAGCCTCAAGAATTCAGAACTGTGGCCAAAATCAAAAAAAGGAGAAAGAAATAAGGAGAAAAATCAAAAATAATAAAATAAAACAGGAGGATGGAAAGAAGAACGGAGGAGAAAGAGAATCACAACATAATGACTGGTTTGGAGTCGAATTGATTCAACCTTAAACAACCAATCGCTGGTTTTCCCCTTCCATTCCCATCTGCAGAAACACACAAAAAACACACAAACACACACAGCACCTCTGGTTTTGTTCCAACTTGCCTATTTTGGTCAAAGCAATTAAGGGGAAGAGTTTCTTTCAGGATGGAGGGAGGCCACCCCCCACATTGTATTTATTTTCAGGGAGCGACCAGCGAGTTGAAAGTCCCTCCGCCTTCAAGTAGCTGCCCATGAAAAACAGGATTTTTCCCTCCCCTCCAAGGGAAGAGAGAGAGGTGTTAGCACATCGCACAGAGGCATTTCTAGGCAGTCACGGAATATTCTCTACTTTATAAACTTTATAAGGCAATGGCTTAAGCTGGTGCAGGGTTCGCACAGCACACTATGATGATGGCTTGCTTTCTCACAATCTTTCTTCTTTCCCTCTCTCTCTCTCTCTCTCTCTCTCTCTCTCATTCCTTCCTTATCCATCTATCCGTATCTATCTATGCAGCCATCCATATTCATCAATATCCATCTATCCATCTCTGTACTCGCTCTCTTTCTTCCATCCATCCATCCATCCATCCATCCATCCATCCATCCATCCATCCATATCTATGCAGCCATCCATATTCATCCATATCTATTCGTCTGTCCTCTATCTCTTTCTTGCTTTTTCTCCTTCCCTCCCTCCCTCCATCCATAGCTATCTATGCATCCATCTATATTCATCCATATCCCTCTATCCATCTCTGTACTCGCTCTCTTTCTTCCTCTCTTTCTCCATCCATCCATCCATCTATCCATCCATATCTATGCAGCCATCCATATTCATCGATATCTATTCGTCTGTCCTCTATCTCTTTCTTGCTTTTTCTCCCTCCCTTCCTCCCTCCTTCCCTCCATCCCTCCATCCATATCCATCTATGCATCCATCCATATTCATCCATATCTATTTGTCTGTCCTCTATCTCTTTCTTGCTTTTTCTCCTTCCCTCCCTCCATCCATAGCTATCTATGCATCCATCTATATTCATCCATATCCATCTATCCATCTCTGTACTTGCTCTCTTTCTTCCATCCATCCATCCATCCATCCATCCATCCATCCATATCTATGTATCCATCCATATTCATCCATATCTATTTGTCTGTCCTCTATATCTTTCTTGCTTTTTCTCCCTCCCTCCCTCCTTCCCTCCATCCATCCATCCATCCATATCCATCTATGCATCCATCCATATTCATCCATATCTATTTGTCTGTCCTCTATCGCTTTCTTGCTTTTTCTCCCTCCCTTCCTCCTTCCCTCCATCCATCCATCCATATCCATCTATGCATCCATCCATATTCATCCATATCTATTCGTCTGTCCTCTATCTCTTTCTTGCTTTTTCTCCCTCCCTTCCTCCTTCCCTCCATCCATCCATCCATATCCATCTATGCATCCATCCATATTCATCCATATCTATTTGTCTGTCCTCTATCGCTTTCTTGCTTTTTCTCCCTCCCTCCCTCCTTCCCTCCATCCATCCATCCATATCCATCTATGCATCCATCCATATTCATCCATATCTATTTGTCTGTCCTCTATCGCTTTCTTGCTTTTTCTCCCTCCCTCCCTCCTTCCCTCCATCCATCCATCCATATCCATTTATGCATCCATCCATATTCATCTATATCTATTCGTCTGTCCTCTATCTCTTTCTTGCTTTTTCTCCCTCCCTTCCTCCTTCCCTCCATCCATCCATCCATATCCATCTATGCATCCATCCATATTCATCCATATCTATTTGTCTGTCCTCTATCGCTTTCTTGCTTTTTCTCCCTCCCTCCCTCCTTCCCTCCATCCATCCATCCATATCCATTTATGCATCCATCCATATTCATCTATATCTATTCGTCTGTCCTCTATCTCTTTCTTGCTTTTTCTCCCTCCCTTCCTCCTTCCCTCCATCCATCCATCCATATCCATCTATGCATCCATCCATATTCATCCATATCTATTTGTCTGTCCTCTATCTCTTTCTTGCTTTTTCTCCTTCCCTCCCTCCATCCATAGCTATCTATGCATCCATCCATATTCCTCCATATCCATCCTTCTATCCATCCATCCATCTACCCATCCATATCTATCTATGCATCCATCCATCCATCCCTATCCCCCTCTCCCAATTTAGAAACCTCTCACCTCCCTGAGAGAGGAATACGCTGGATCACCCATCGTAGAGAAGATGGAAGGTGACCTTGATAAAGATATGCAAGAAATGTTCTCTAGGGCTGAAATATTTTTTAAGTCTAGAGAAATGAGATAAAATTCAGAAATAGCTTGATACCTGTCAGCTCTTGAAGATAGAACGGACCAGGAAACCAAAGTCACACATCCTATTTTTAAGAGAAGCCTACAGAAACAGAACCTAGCCAGGCAGAATGCTTCTCCGTCTCTCCTTTTATTGACACAAAAAAAAAACTAAGGAGGGTCCTGTCTGAGATGGCTTTCTCAAATTACACTTCTGGCCCAGACTCAAATTTCTCTTATCTGACTGTTGTTTTGGCTGTGGCTCTTCCTTCTGTTCCTCAAGGTTATTCCTTCTTCCCATGACATCGCTTTCCCAATTCACTGGGGTATAAGGAGGGAGGTAGAGCACAATCGGACTTGTGAGAGATTCTATTATCTCAGTAAAAGTAGTTTTAGCTTCCCGGTGGAATTGTTTTCCCGGTTTGATCTGTCTAATGGGGCTGACCCAAATAATCCAGATGAATGAACAATTTGGAAAAGGAGTTAAAGTCTCCTTAGGGTCCTATGTCGGGGTGGGCTTCAAAAATTTTAGCAAGGGGTTCTCTGCCCAGTTGCTGGGTGGGCATGGGCATGGTGGGTGTGGCCTTGTTGGGCTCCTGCACCATAGTGGTGGTGAGGGGTGTTTTTGCCCTTGAAGAGGGCCTCCAGGAGGGCGCAAATGGCCTCCCCAGGCTCTGGAGGCCCTCTTGGAGGCCAGAAATGGGCCCGTTTCTGGCCTTCCCAAACTTCCGGTAGGCCCGTTTTTCGCTCTCCCTGAGCCTCCGCGTGCACCCTGCATTTACCTGCATCCAAAATGGGCCACGTGGGGACTCCTGGGAGGGGAGGGGCAGGATGGGCGGTGCCAGCCAGGAGTGTGATTTGGGTAGGGGTGAAATCCAAAATTTTTCCCTACCGGTTCTGTGTGCGTGGCTTGGTGGGTGTGGCAGGGAAAGAATATTGCAAAATCTCCATTCGCACTCCACTCCAGGAGGAGGATACTCCAAAATCTCCATTCCCACTCCACTCTGGGGCCAGCCAGAGGTGGTATTTGCCGGTTCCCCAAACTGCTCAAAAATTCCGCTACTGGTTCTCCAGAACCTGTCAGAAGCCCTGGTGCATACGTGTGTGTGTGTCTACACACCTTCACAGCCCTATTGGTTCATCCCTCCACAACAATCCCAGTTTCTCATGTGGCCCCCTTGGGAAAATTAATTGCCCACCCCTCTTTTAACCATAACACCAAACTCGCTTTCAGCAATGAAGAAGAGGAGTTTAGTAAATGATTGGCACGGAGTGTCAAAGATGGCGGAGATGCTACAATCCTGGATTTGAAAAAGTTGCACGATTGTGCAACAGAGCCTCCATGTTTCAAGGCAGTGTATCAGGGTATTCTAGCTTGCTGAGGGGAGCAGGGAAATGGAGGGTGGAGGACAAACATCATCATTAGACCTTGCCTTCTGATGATTCTCATAAATGCTCTTTGGGTTTTTCTCGGATGCTTTTGAGCGTTTCATCGGAAAGGGGCCCAGTGCATTCCAGAGCCAGAGGGGATGAGCGGCTTGACCAACTGGATGGCAGAGAAAACTGAAACAGAGAAGAGCTTTGTCTTCTTGGTGCCACAAAAATGAGGAAGCTCTGGGGAGTAAACTTCCTCTGGTTTCCAGACACCAGCAAGAAGAACTGCCGCATCGAAGGGGCTGTGGCCAAACCCTCCAAAAAAGAATGGTGTCCCAAGGGTGTGTTGAGATGGTCCCCTGGCTGAGACATGGTCCATAGATCATATGTCCTCTACAGAGGGAGAATGGAATGGAATGGAATGGAATGGAAGGGAAGGGAAGGGAAGGGAAGGGAAGGGAATGGAAGGGAAGGGAAGGGAAGGGAAGAGAAGAGAAGAGAAGAGAAGAGAAGAGAAGAGAAGAGAAGAGAAGAGAAGGGAAGGGAAGGGAAGGGAAGGGAAGGGAAGGGAAGGGAAGGGAAGGGAAGGGAAGGGAAGGGAAGGGAAGGGAAGGGAAGAGAAGAGAAGAGAAGAGAATTAGGAAAGAATGGAATGGAATGGAATGGAATGGAATGGAATGGAATAGAATAGAATAGAATAGAATAGAATAGAATAGAATAGAATAGAAACTATGGAATGGAATAGAATAGAATGGAATAAAATAGGAATGGAATGGAATGGTGTAGAGTAGGATAGGGTAGGGTAGGGAAAAGAAAAGAGGAGAGGAGAAGAGAGAAGCGAAGTGAAGTGAAGTGAAGTGAAGTGAAGTGAAGTGAAGTGAAGTGAAGAGAAGAGAAGAGAAGAGAAGAGAAGAGAAGAGAAGAGAAGAGAAGAGAAGAGAAGAGAAGAGAAGAGAAGAATATACTCTATTTGGCCAACTGTGATTAGACACATAAGGAAACACAAGAGGAGAAGCAATTTAGAGGATGGCTGATCTTCTGTACCTGGTTGGATTCGTAAAACATGCTAATTTAGGGCAACATGTGGTTGTGTGGTTGTGGGAAACCTAACTCTTAATCCATCTGATGTACGTTTCTTTGATGATAGCAGGTTAGATGAGTGCAGCCATTCTGTTAAGCCATGTTTTGGGAGATCCAATATGGGTCGATCACCAGGACCAGAGGTTTTGCTGTTTGCTTGTGCTGCCCAAACGGCAGCCGACGACTTAATAGTCAACCATCAACACACCCCAATCAACATCTAAAAAGCCACATATAACAGGCACCATATAAATACCACACAGAGCACAGGACACACACTATTAGAGAGACTTCCCTGAAGATGGGCTCCAGCGCAGGTCTGAAAACTCAGAAGACAAAACTATGGTCTCGGTGACCAACCCAGATAGGATCCTACAATATTATCCTGGGACATGTACATTCGCCTTCATTATGTTTTGTGAGTTGTATGTCATACGAGGTTTGGACTGACCATCCTGGAGTTTGATCGAGATTAGTTTAATGATTATTGACGTTGGAAGGACATGACTTGCAATTGGGTTGCTATTAGTGGTGAAATCCAAATTTTTTTACTAACGGTTCTGTGGGCGTGGCTTGGTGAACGTGGCTTGGTGGGGAAGGATACTGCAAAATCCCCATTCCCACCCCACTCTGGGGCCAGCCAGAGGTGGCATTTGCCGTTTCTCCAAACTACTCAAAATTTCTGCTACTGGTTCTCCAGAACCTGTCAGAACCTGCTGGATTTCACCCCTGGTTGGCATGCTTTCTTGTGATACGGGAAGAATAAGATACATGGTTACTTTCAAAGACATTATATAAGAAATGCATTAATGTTAGTATGGGAGAAAATTAAAGAGCAACTTTATCTGGGGATACCAGTTTGGCTTTCAACGATGGAAGCACGGATTCACCCAAATGTTATTAACCTGGGAAATATTGTTAGATATAAAGATATTTTGAATGAAAAGGGGGAACCCAAAACTAAACAAGAACTGAGTGATCAAGGGATCGATATGGCATGGTAATATATATACCAAATCGGTATATATACCAAACCATGGTATGGTTTGGCTCTGCAACTGAACAAGAGAGACACAGACTTCAGAGGATAATTAGAACTGCAGAAAAAACAATGACTACCAACCTGCCTTCCATTGAGGACCTGTATGTTGCACGAGTCAAAAAGAGGGCTGGGAAAATATCTACAGACCCCTCGCATCCTGGACATAAACTGTTTCAACTCCTACCCTCAAAACAATGCTACAGGGCACTGCACACCAGAACAACTAGACACAAGGACAGTTTTTTCCAGAGCGCCATCACTCTGCTTAACAACTAATTCTCTCAACACTGTCAAACTAGTTACTAAGTCTGCATTACTATTAATCTTCTAACCGTTCCCATCACCCATCTCCTTCCACTTATGACTGTATGACTGTAAATTTGTTGCTTGTATCCTTATGATTTATATTGATATTGTTTCCTGATTGCTTATTTGTACCCTATGACTATCATTAAGTGTTGTACCTTATGATTCTTGATGAACATATCTTTTCTTTTATGTACACCGAGAGCATCTGCACCAAAGACAAATTCTTGTGCGTCCAATTACACTTGGCCAATAAAGAATTCTATTCTATTCTATTCTATTCTATTCTATTCTATTCTATTCTATTCTATTCTATTCTATTCACAAGTGCAGATACACTCTAGATATGAGAACGATGCTAAATTATATGGATTTTATAAAGAATTAACAGTATTAGATATGATATTAACAGAAACAGAAGAAAGATTGATAAAGAAATTGTACAGCTACTTATTGGGCATAAAACTGGAAGACGAACAAGTGAAGGAGACAATGATAGCACGGGCAAAAATATTTGGTCCTACAATAGAATTAGACAAATGGCAGAAACTGTGGGACAGGAATTACAAATTAACAACGTCGACTGCATATAAAGAAAATTTGTATAAGATGTTTTATAAATGGCATTTTATAGATGGTGAGATTGGCAAAGATGTTTAAAGATAAGTCAGCTAAATGTTGGAAGTGCCACCAGATACCTGGGTCTTATGATTATCATATGTGGTGGACATGTGTAGAAGCAAAAAATATTGGACAAAAATACATACATGGCTGGAAAAGATGATAAAACAAAACATTGAGACTAGCTTAATGAGTTGTGTAGCCTCACCATTCTAAGTTTGTAAAAAGGTGGCTTGAACAGGCCGTTATGTTATTTCAGAGGGCATCTAAGGCACAACTTGACTAACCTTCTTTTAGTAAATTCCTCTCTCCAGACTCTTCCTTCTTCTCAAAGATCTCCAGAGGCTGGTCTCCGGACTCTTCCCCTGGGCCAAAAGACAGTTCTGGATTCGAAGCCTTGGAAGCATCTTGACAGGAGATGGAACCAATCAGAGCGGGACAGTTTTCTCTTCGGTTGGGCAAAGCTGGGCTCCCTTGGGGAGTTGGCACTGTCATTGGAGACCCAAGAAAAGAGGACTGGGAAGTAGGGTGACCAGTTGGAGATGGAGAGACAAGCTGGAAAGAGTCAGACTGAGGATGAGGACCTGTTCTCTCTGTTTCTGATATCTCTGGTGGGTTTCCATAACACATTGTTAGGGAAGTGTCATGGGTTATGATCACTTGATCTTTGTTGGTCAGTTCTGGAGATGGATGAGACAGGCTGTGGCCAAGGTTGATCTGAAGCTGGGCCTTAGGCAAAGATTTGAGCCCAGGATCACCCACCGAAGGGAGAACATAACCAATTGGTGAGTTTCCGATGAACTTGTCCAGGCTGGTGGGAAATGTTGGAAGCTTTGTGGTTTGCTTGGAGGCCAAAGAAGCCATAGAAGTCACGTTGGCCAACTGGCCTACCCCCATGGCAGAGAAAGGGGAATCCTTTCGCAATAATGTTCTATTTTCTGGAAGTGGCGAGATGGAATTTTGGTCTTGGGAGGTCCACCTGTTGGTGGGGTCCATGTTCAAGGTGGAGCAAAGGATAGGACTGGGCCCCTGGTCTTCTGCGATATGCAAGTCAAGGGACGGCAAGGAGCTGTGATTCACGGTAGCCTTGGAGACCTGCCGGATGGGACGGTCCACCTCGGCATGGAATACATTCCCATGAGATGAGAACTTCTTCAGCAAAGGGCTAGACAGCTGAGAGATCTCAATTCCAGAGGGCTCGGCTTGCCGAGAGGGATTCGGAGGGCATCTTGTGGGTGTTGGGCACTCCAAGCTGGAAGAAGAACTGTGAAGGCTCTCATCGCTTCCTGGGCCTAAAGATGACGAGAATCCATTGGGATTCAGCCGAGTTTGGAAGGAGGACACCCTCATGAGGTTGGTTCCATTAGCCCGAGGCAAATGAACGGTACCTCGGTTGAAAGACAGGCTGTTCGTGACCCTGGTTTTGGGGATCGGACTGTGCAAAGGACTGGAGATGTTGCTCAGGCCGATGGGAGATGGGTAAGTGCTCTGCACGGGCCCTCTGGTTCTTTTTCCCTCTCCATTTTCAGAGGGGCAGGGATTTACAGAAGATCTGGTTGAGCATGAAGGAGCTTCTTCCACATCTTCCATCTCAAAGGACCTCTTTAAGGCTGCAGAAGAAAGCAAGAAAGGACACAAAAACCGGCCATGATTAGACCAACAGTGCTCAAATATGTTGCCTTTGTTATACAGATTCCTTTGAAACTGTGGGGCTGTTGAATATATCAGTTCTCCAGCTAGGTCTCAGCTCTATCCAATCAAAGGCTATTTCTGTTCTTACATTTGAATGCTCTTTACTGTTTCAGCATTATATTCTCTGATTTCTCTTCAGCTCATATAAACTTTTCACCTTTTACTAAAGATTTCCGTGGAGAGAGACATGTATGTGTTTATAACTAATTTTTTTGAGGGTCTCCCTCCCTTCCCATCTTTTAGCTAGGGTTGTGTATTTATCTTTTGTATTATTATTTAGCTCCTATTGTGTATAGGTTTTGTAAAATGTTATCTTTTTAATATTGGAAACCTCCCAGAATTACCTTGTAGCAGGAGTGGGTTGTTGGGGGTTCGCAGGGGTTCGGGAGAACCTCTAGCTAAGATTCTGTGCAGTTCGGAGAACCCCCAAATCCCACTCCTGGCTGGCCCCGCCCACCCTGCCCCTGCCAGGAGTCGCCACACGGCCCATTTTGGATGAAGGTAAGTGCAGGGCGCACACGGAGGCTCGAGGAGGGTGAAAAACGGGCCTACCAGAAGTTCGGGAAGGCCGGAAACAGGCCTGTTTCTGGCCTCCAGAGGGCCTCTGGAGCCTCTGGAGGCTGTTTTTGCCCCCCCGGAGGCTTGAGAAAAGCCTCCAGAGCCTGGGGAGGGCAAAAATGCCCCCCCCACCGTGGTGCAGGAGGCCAACTAGGCCATGCCCACCATGGCCACGCCCACCCAGCAACCGGGCAGAGAACCCTTGCTAAAAATTTTGAAGCCCACCCCTGCCTTGTGGTAAGATAGATGGTCAAGAAATTTAACAAACAAACAATATTTTTTTAAAAAAAAACCACCAGGCTCATCTTACAAAAAATACACATCTGATGATAGGCTGCCAAGCTGGTTTCCTTTAAGAGACACATTTTCAGGGAGAAGATGGGAGGCTGCCTCAGCATCGGATTACGAAAATGTGTACAGATACTCCTCAAGTTACGACCATAATTGAGCCTCACAATGATGGTTATAAGTCATAAATAACCTTTAGGACATGGCAGTCATAAAGGTCCAATCACATGATTGGATCCGATTTTATGACCAACTCCCTATCTTTTTGAAAACTATTATTAAAAGAAGCCTTTCTAAATGAAGCGGAATGGACTGGACTGGACTGGACTGGACTGGACTGGAATAGAATAGAATAGAATAGAATAGAATAGAATAGAATAGAATAGAATAGAATAGAATAGAATAGAATAGAATAGAAATAAGAATTGGAATTAGAATTAGAATTAGAATTAGAATAGAAATAAGAAGTAGAATGGAATAGAAATAAGAAAGAATAGAATAGAATAGAATAGAATAGAATAGAATAGAATAGAATAGAATAGAATAGAATAGAATAGAATAGAATAACAGAGTTGGGAGGGACCTTGGAGGTCTTCTAGTCCAACCCCCTGTTTAGGCAGGAAACCCTACACCACTTCAGACAAATGGTTATCCAATCTTAAAATCTTCCAGTGTTGGAGTATTCACAACTTCTGCAGGCAAGTTGTTCCACTGATTAATTGCTCTAACCGTCAGGAAATTTCTCCTTAGTTCTAAGTTGCTTCTCTCCTTGATTAATTTCCATCCTTTGCTTTTTGTCCTGCCCTCAGGCAAATGAAGCAGAGAGTTCCGTGGGCACCATGGGAAGGAGCCCCAATCTACAGGTTGTCTATTTCAGCCAAAGGTTTTGCCACCTTGGGCCAGATGCTGCATACAGCTGTTTCTTCAAAGGCACGGGCTCTACAAGCCCTCCCTCACCACAACCTGTGAAACCCGATATTCCTTTAATAAGGTGGTTTGGGGAATCTTTGATGTGGGCTCGAGGTGGAAATCCTGTTGCCTGCTGGAGATGTGGGAGATAAAATCGCATCTCCTAAAACAAACAGACAATTGGAGACAGGAGAGCTAAATTTCAACGGTTGCTGTCTTCTCCAGCTGGTGGAAGGAGCCCAGAGAAAAACGCTAATATTTCAAATATATTCATATTCTTATTTCTACTTTACAAAACATCAGACTCCTACCTTGCTTTGGCTGGACTTTGCTCTGGATTTTGCAGGGTTTCCCATATAAGGACACGAAACGCTGCAAATCAGGACTACAAACCTGACGTTCTCCAGAAGTTTTGGACACCCCTTTTTCTTTTTTTATCTTCCTTTTTGGTCCTTGTAAGTTTTTTTAAAAAAATATATATGGCAGGGCATAGAGCTGATGCACGTGAGATAACTGTCTGGTTTGGCTCTGCAACCCAATAAGACAGACACAGATTTCAGAGGATAATTAGAACTGCAGAAAAAACAATGGCTACCAATCTGCCTTCCATTGAGGACCTGTATACTGCACGAGTCAAAAAGAGGGCTGTGAAAATATTTACAGACCCCTCGCATCCTGGACATAAACTGTTTCAACTCCTAGCTTCAAAACGATGGTACAGAGCACTGCACACCAGAACAACTAGACACAAGGACAGTTTACTCCCGAACGCCATCACTCTGCTAAACAAATAATACCCTCAACACCGTCAAACTATTTACTAAGACTGCACTACTATTAATCTTCTCATTGTTCCTATCACCCATCTCTTCCCACTTATAACTGTATGACTGTAATTTTGTTGCTTATATTCTTACGATTTAGATTGATTGTTTCCTAGTATGATTTAATTGCTTATTTGTTCCCTATGACTATCATTAAGTGTTGTATTTTATGATTCTTGATGAACGTATCTTTTCTTTTATGTACACTGAGAGCATATGCACCAAAGACAAATTCCTTGTGTATCCAATCACACTTGGCCAATACAGAACTCTATTCTAACCTAAAAGTGAATACTGTTCTGAATTAATTTAATCAGGTATAGCCCTACCACCGCAGAAGTGAGTGGATAACCCGGAGGTATTTATGAAAGCTTGCTTACAATTCAAACAGACCAATTATCTCTCCAAACAGGAGGAGGAGGAGGAGGAGGAGGTGGGCAGCAGCAAAGGGATTGCTTGCAGCAAATGGCACAACCCCCAAAAGCATTCAAAACAAGTCAGTTAGGTGACAAAGAAGAATGTGAGATTGTACCCCGAGGACCTGGGCAATCTCCTGCAAGAGTGTTTTGTTCCTTGGTTAACCAGAATTATTGTGGCCTAAAAAAATGGTACTTTAGTGGAGCAATCAAAGATGACTTCCCTCTTTTGCGGGTCTGTAAGGGACGTGGTGGCTCAGTGGCTAAGATGCTGAGCTTGTCGATCAAATGGTCGGCAGTTCAGCAGTTTGAATCCCTAGTGCCGCGTAACGGGGTGAGCTCCTGTTGCTTGTCCCAGCTTCTGCCAACCTAGCAGTTCGAAAGCACGTAAAAAAGTGCAAGTAGAAAAATAGGGACCCCCTTTGGTGGGAAGGGAACAGCGTTCCATGCGCCTTTGGCGTTGAGTCATGCCGGCCACATGACCACGGAGACGTCTTCGGACAGCGCTGGCTCTTCAGCTTTGAAAAGGAGATGAGCACCGCCCCCTAGAGTTGGGAACAACTAGCACATATGTGCGAGGGGAACCTTTACCTTTTACCTTTAAGCACCAGCCAATCTCAACACACGGACAACTTAGTCTAGAACAACTAGACACAAGAACAGTTTTTTCCCAAACGCCATCACTCTGCTAAACAAATAATTCCCTCAACACTGTCAAACTATTCACTAAGTCTGCACTATTATTAATATTCTCATCGTTCCCATCACCCATCTCCTCCAATTTATGACTGTATGATTGTAATTTGTTGCTGTGTCCTTACAATTTATATTGTTTCCTAGTATGATTTGATTGCTTATTTGTACCCTATGACTATCATTAAGTGTTCTACTTTATGATTCTTGACGAATGTATCTTGTCTTTTGATGTAGACCGAGAGCATATGCACCAAAGACAAATTCCTTGTGTGTCCAATCACATTTGGCCAATAAAGAATTCTATTCTATTCTATTCTATTCTATTCTATTCTATTCTATTCTATTCTATTCTATTCTATTCTATTCTATTCTATTCTATTCTATTCTTCATAGTGCTTTACAGCTTCTCTCTAAGCGATTTACAGAGTCAGTCTATTTGCCCCCAACAATCTGAGTCCTCATTTTACCCACCTCGGAAAGATAGAAGTCTGAGTCAACCTTGAGCCTGGTGAAATTTGAACTGCCGAACTGCAGGCAAAAACTAAAAAGAACTAAGATGGTGGCACACAAATTGTTATTGTAATACCACACTGCATGGGCCAGAAGTGGTCAGAAGGGGAGTAAGGTATATGGTGGATCTTCTTGTCTACCACACATTCAAGCTTGAATTCCTTTCCGAGAAAGTGCCCATTGGTGATGTCCACCAAGAAAATGGACCTGGGCAGTTGGAAAGAGGTTCTCAGATTGCTAGCCAAATGTCAGCCCTAGAGGCCATCTTTTACTTCAGGGCTGTCACATTTAGAGCTGTGGGAAACTGGGAGTGGGGGATGTTATTTGGAACCCTGACTCCAAAAGGCAAGGGAAGACAGAAGGTGGGATGCAAAAGAATGGTAATCCCATCTCTGTGTAAACACCAATGCATTGTTCCAAAGTTTACAGGAAGATTTGTTTCCAAATGGGAAACCTGTAAATGCTCAGGTTTAGTCACAAAGTGAGGCCAGGAAGTGGCCAAATCCTTCCTTATGATCTATTCCTCCAGCCTTACTCTTTCAAACAATAAAGTCCTCTGAATTCAATTACTCGATCTGCCCTTCCATTTAATCAAACAGGAGAAGCCAAGGCTAAAAATATGTTAACTATTTGGTCCCTCTGATTTTTTTTTTAACTAAATCAACTGCCTCCCCCCCCCAAAGGAAAGAGACTTAATACAATCAATTCCTTAAAGGGCCCTGATTTGCATGTTTGCACTTCATGTTATCTGTTGGTCTCTGGCTTAAGAAAAGAGACTTTAATGCAATCTGTGGCTCCAGGCTCTTTTTTTTTTTTTTCATCTTTAATGGATGTTCTGTGACCACGAAGAAATCAGAAGCCCTGGTGAAAATATGACTCACAAATGAAAAAAGTCACACACACTTTAGAGTGTTCACCCATCAGGATCCTAGTTCAGCATTGTCTTCACAAAGAAT
This sequence comes from Pantherophis guttatus, assembly GCF_059756535.1. NCBI lineage: Eukaryota > Metazoa > Chordata > Lepidosauria > Squamata > Colubridae > Pantherophis > Pantherophis guttatus. The sequence goes on along the minus strand of NC_142076.1, from coordinate 9,699,425 downwards.
GTGAATTTAAGGATCATGGTTTTTTGGCTTAGTTTTTTGGCTTGGATTTAACAGTCCAACCTATCAAAAACAGCACCACAAAAAACAGATTTAGGATTAGGAACACGTTAAAATAGGGAAGAAATAGGGAAGAAAAAGAGCCTTGGTAGTACAGTGGTCTAAAGCACCCTGTTATTAAGACCAGCTGCCTGCAATTACTGCAGGTTCGAATCTCACCAGGCTCAAGGTTGACTCAGCCTTCCATCCTTTCTAAGGTAGGTAAATTGAGGACCCAGTTGTGGGGGAAATAAGCTGACTTTGTATAAATATACAAAAAGGATGAAGGCTATTGCTGAGCACATTGTAAGCCGCCCTGAGTCTCCGGAGAAGGGCGGCATATAAATCAAATTTTTTAAAAAAATGGTAAGTGAACACCTGTCTACCCTAGATGAGTTCAAATCACCAGGACCAGATGGATTATACCCCAAGATTCTGAAGGAACTGGCAGACGAGATCTCAGAACCACTGAACTATATCTTTCAAAGATCCTGGATCACAGGGGAAGTGCCAGAGGATTGGAAAAGAGCTGATGTAGTTTCCATCTTCAAAAAAAGGAAAAAAAATAAATCCAGGAAACTACAGACCTATCAGCCTGACCGCAATACCAGGGAAGATTCTGGAAAAGATAATCAAACAATGAATCACCGAACACCTAGAAGCAAACCAAGTAATAAACAAAAGCCAACATGGGTTTGTCAAAAACAGATCATGCCAGACTAATCTTATTGCATTCTTTGACAAAGTGACAAAATTAGTGGACCAGAGGAATGCTGTCGAAATAATTTACTTGGACTTTAATAAACCATTTGATAAAGTAGACCATAACCTACTACTAGATAAAGTAGAAAAATGTGGGTTAGACACAGGGGTGAAATGTAAAATTTGTTACTACCGGTTCTGTGGGCATGGCTTGGGGGGGGGGTTAATGTGACTGGGTGGGTGTGGCCAACTTTTTTATTTTTTTTAACTTTTCAAAGCATTTTTTCTAATGCTTTGAAAAGCCTCTCTGCCAATCAGGGAACTCGTCTGGGATCATCAGAGACTTTTCAAAGCATTTTTTTTACCACCTCTTCGGCCAAGAGGTTGCAGAAAAAAATGCTTTGAAAAGCCTCTGACGATCCCAGCTGAGCCGTGCGATTATCAGAGGCTTTTTTTTTTTACTTCTAAAAGCATTTTTTCATCGGAAGAGGTTGTAGAAAAAATGCTTTTAAAAGTAAAAAAAAAAAAGCCTCTGATGATCGTGCGGCTCAGCTGGGCATGGTGGGGTGGGTGGGTGGGCGCAGGGATTTTTGCTACCGGTTTTCCGAACCACCCACCACCATCGCTACTGGATCGGGCAATTTGGTCCAAACGGGAGCATTTCACCCCTGGTTAGACAGCATCACCACCAGATGGATTCGTAACTGGCTGACCAACCGCACTCAACGTGTAGTCCTCAATGGAACTGCATCTACATGGAGGGAAGTATGCAGTGGAGTACCCCAAGGCTCTGTTTTAGGCCCAGTACTCTTCAACATCTTCATCAATGACTTAGACGAGGGGATAGATGGGGAACTCATCAAATCTGCAGATGACACTAAACTGGCAGGAATAGCCAACACTCCAGAAGATAGGCTCAAGATACAGAAGGATCTTGACAGACCTGAACATTGGGCGCTATCTAACAAAATGAAATTCAATGGTGAAAAAACCAAGGTTCTACATTTAGGGAAGAAAAACAAAATGCACAGGTACTGTATATGTGGTACCTTGCTCAATAGTAGTAACTGTGAGAGGGATCTTGGAGTCCTAGTGGACAACCATTTAAATATGAGCCAGCCGTGTGCAGCAGCTGCCAAAAAAGCCAACACAGTTCTGGGCTGCATAAACAGAGGAATAGAATCAAGATCACGTGAAGTCTTAATACCACTTTATAATACCTTGGTAAGGCCACACTTGGAATATTGCATTCAGTTTTGGTTGCCACGGTGTAAAAAAGATGTTGAGACTCTAGAAAGAGTGCAGAGAAGAGCAACAAAGAGGCTAAAACATATGAAGAACGGTTGCAGGAACTGGGTATGTCTAGTTTAATGAAAAGAAGGACTAGGGGAGACATGATAGCAGCATTCCAATATCTCAGGGGCTGCCCCAAAGAAGAAGGAGTCAAGCTATTCTCCAAAGCACCTGAGGGCAGGACAAGAAGCAATGGGTGGAAACTAATCAAGGAGAGAAGCAACTTAGAACTAAGGAGTAATTTCCTGACAGTCAGAACAATTAATCAGTGGAACAGCTTGCCTCCAGAAGTTGTGAATGCTGCAACACTGGAAGTTTTTAAGAAGATGTTGGATAACCATTTGTCTGAAGTGGTGTAGGGTTTCCTGCCTAAGGAGGGGGTTGGACTAAAAGACCTCCAAGGTCCCTTCCAACTCTCTTCTCTCTTCTCTTCCCCCTTCCCCCTTCCCCCTTCCCCCATTCCTATTCCTATTCCTATTCCTATTCCTATTCCTATTCCTATTCCTATTCCTATTCCTATTCCTATTCCTAATCCTAACTCTAACTCTAACTCTAACTCTAACTCTAACTCTAACTCTAACTCTAACTCTATTCTATTCTATTCTATTCTATTCTATTCTATTCTATTCTATTCTATTCTATTCTATTCTATTCTATTCTATTCTATTCTATTCTATTCTATTCTTCTAAAGAGTTGGCCCTGAGTCTTAAGCATGGCAGCAGCTCAACAGCTAGAAGCGAGCTGAGAAAAGCCAGCCTCAGTTCATTTATTTGCTTGACCTCTGCCCTCCAGCTGTTTCCTCCAGCACCTGCTTGAGCTCCGAGTGTCCATCACAAAGGAGAACCTTTTCCCACCTCCCTGGGGGTGTGAAGGAGCCCTTTGCTTCTGCACTTTGCCCCTGCTGCCCTTCATCCCCTCCCCTCCAACATCTCCAGCAGCTGACCCCCTGAACCAAACGGAGAACATGGCAGCAAACACTCCGTCACTGTCACTGGGGAATCAAAAGGCTGGCTGGAGGGACTCCAAACATCCGTGCAGCTGGAAGGGTCCTGGTGCAAAAACTGACCCAGGGAGAGAAGGAAGGCAGACGATCCACAATTGGCTGAGGGCCAAAGGTACGGATCTGATGCTAACCCCAAACATTGGGCTTTTAGTCCTGCGCTGGAGAAGTTTTAGCAGAGGAAAATAGATAAGAAGGGAAGGAGGGGTTCAACGATCTGTAGAGATTCTCAATCATCCAGGTCGTGGTTGTCTCAACAAAGGTCATTCTCTCCCTCCCCCCAAAGGAATAGGAATATTCTTTATTGCTAATCTCGAGATTAGCGAAGATGTATCCGAATTTAAACCCAACTTGCTGGAAATGCAAATAGGCACAGGGCACTTTTTTTCATGTCTGGTGGCTTTGCCCAAAAATTAGGAAATTCTGGGAAAAAATAAAAACATGGCTAACAGAAATAACAGCAGAGGAAATAGAGTTTAAACCAGAAATTTTTCGATTAGGTATGATCAAAGAAAACTATAGGAAAGAAATAAAATATTTAATATTACATATAACTACAGTAGCTAGATTGGTATTAGCTCAATATTGGAAAACAGATCAATTGCCAACAGATCACCTAATAATCCAAAAAATTTACAATTGTGCTGAAATGAATGAATTAACATTTGAGTTAAAAGATAAGGTAGACTCAAAATACTACACGGCATGGAATAGATGGTACGTTTGGATAAATCAAAAAGAAAGGAGAGTAAATGTAAAATTAGGTAAGACAACAACATTAACAAACAGGCACCTTCAACAAGATAAAGGATGTGATAAAGTGACAAAGTCACTTTCTATATTTTGTTTTTTCGTTTTTCGTTTTTCTTTTTTTTTCTTTCTCTCTTCTTTTCTTTTCTTCTTTTTAATTTTGTTTTGTTTTCTTTTTCTATATTTTGCTGTGAGTAAGTAATGTCATTCAGATTAATATAAATGTATTTTGTATATACTGTATTTTATCTTTTTAAGTTTAATAAAGTTTGTTTTTAAAATTAAAAAAAAGGAATATTCTTTATTGGCCAAGTGTGATTGGACACACGAGAAATTTGTCTCCGGTGCATAAGCTGCTCTCAGTGTACATACAGACAACAAAGTGGTAAGTCATAGATCATAAATCATAAGACACAAACAACAAGTGATAGATCATAAGATACCAATAGGAGGAGGTAGTAAGAAGGATGAGGAGAAAGACAAGAAGGTAACTTTCTTCGACTTTCTTGGTTTGAGGAAGTGAAGAAGCTTCTTGGATGAGAAGCAAAACCAGGGGTGAAATCCAGCAGGTTCTGACAGGTTCTGGAGAACTGGTAGTGGAAATTTTGAGTAGTTCGGAGAACTGGCAAATACCACCTCTGGCTGGCCCCAGAGTGGGGTGGGAATGGAGATTTTGCAATCTCCTTCCCCCAGGAGTGGGGAAGGAATGGGGATTTTGCAGTATTCTTCCCCTCGAGGAGAGAGGAAATGGGGATTTTGCAATCTTCTTCTCCTAGGAGTGGGGAGGGAATGTGGATTTTGCAGTATCCTTCCCCCAGGAGTGGGGTGGGAATGTGGATTTTGCAATATCCTTCCCCTGCCATGCCCACAAGCCACGCCCCCAAGCCACACCCCGCCCATCAAGCCACGCCCACAGAACCGGTAGTAAAAAAATTTGGATTTCACCACTGAGCGAAACGTTGTTGCTCTTCTCTGCACTCTTTCTAGAGTCTCAACATCTTTTTTACATCGTGGCGACCAAAACTGAATGCAATATTCCAAGTGTGGCCTTACCAAGGCCTTATAAAGTGGTATTAACATTTAACGTGATCTTGATTCTATCCCTCTGTTTATGCACACTGCTGGCTCATATTTAAATGGTTGTCCACTAGGACTCCAAGATCCCTCTCACAGTTACTACTATTGAGCAAGGTACCACATATACGGTACCTGTGCATTTTGTTTTTCTCCCCTAAATGTAGAAACTTGGTTTTTTCACTGTTGAATTTCATTTTGTTAGATAGCGCCCAATGTTCAAGTCTGTCAAGATCCTTCTGTATCTTGAGCCTATCTTCTGGAGTGTTGGCTATTCCTGCCAGTTTGGTGTCATCTGCAAATTTGATGAGTTCCCCATCTATCCCCTCGTCTAAGTCATTGATGAAGATGTTGAAGAGTACTGGGCCTAAAACAGAGCCTTGGGGTACTCCACTGCATACTTCCCTCCATGTAGATGCAGTTCCATTGAGGACTATACGTTGAGTGCAGTTGGTCAGCCAGTTACGAATCCATTTATTTATTATATTTCTATACCGCCTTTCTCCCGTAGGACTCAAGGCGGTGTACAGTCAAGAAAAATATAGACACACAAACATCATAAAATTGCTAATTAAAATTATTACTTAGTTTGGTCAATTAAATAAAACCCAGAATTAGATAACATTTAAAAAATCATTCACATGTTCATATGTTTAGCCCCGCCTGTTGGAACATCAGGGTCTTGAGGGCACGGCGGAAAGCACGGAGTTCAGGGATATTCCGTATCTCCGGGGGCAGTTCATTCCAAAGGGTTGGAGCCCTCACAGAGAAGGCCCTCCCTCTGGGAGTCGCCAGTCGACATAATTTGACTGACGGTACCAAGTAGTCCCTCCCTGTGAGAACGAACTGGTTGCCAGAACGCACTCTGGTTTCCATCGGTGTTGTGGTCTGCCAGCAGCCTGCGGAGCTGGCAGCAGAGTTGGACAGTGAGGAGGCTGGGGAGGGCCATGGGCCAGTCCTGGAGTCTGGGGAAGGCTCAGATGAGGGCTCTGTGTCTGAGGCAGAGAAAGGGCCATCTGAGAGGTACATGCTGCCTCCGGAGCCTCCAGAGTTGGACCTCAGCGAGGCAGAGGAACAGGGGGAGCCTGTTCCCAGTGCGCACATGCGCAGAGCTGCCAAATGGCAAGAACAGTTAAAACAAAAGGGACGACTCGGGAGTAGGGCTTGGAGATGATTGGCCCCTCCCATAAGACTTAAAAGAGGAGCAAAGGCATGTGGGCCTTTGCAGGAAGCAATATTGTTAATTCTGTGCAGTTTAAAGTCTGAAGCTCTGTTTGATTCTGGACTCCGTGTGTCTTTGCCAATGAGGTCTTTGGCAGCGTGTCAAGGGAGATAAAGATGGGTGATTATCAGCCTTATCCCAAAGGACTCTTTACAACTATTGGGGACTCCTCTGTGAATGAACAGAATTCTCAGCTGTTGAAATAAAACAGGTCTTTGGGACTATTTGTGTGTTTTATTGACTCAGGAAGCCTAGGTCAGAACAATTGGTAAGAAATTATGTTGGTCTATCATTCATTATAACCCTGATCGTGAATCACATTTCCATCTCACTTGGGGGGGATTACTCCAGCAGCACCGAAGAGCGAGTAGATTGGAGGAAATCTTGTTCTCAATCTCCAGTCTGGCAGGCTTCAGGCCCACCCCACCACCCACTTAAGAAATATCTATTCATAATTTCTAGGCTAGGGGAACAGCTGGCAGCTATAAGCCCAGCCCGCCCCCCACATCTGTGGGGGAGAGACAGGAGGAGAAAAGCCCACACCGGAATTTCTCTGCTCCCGCTGCCACTTTCATAGAAACAGCCAAGAGCATTCCTCATTGGAGGAAGTACAGGGTCCCCATGCGAAAAGTACCACCGAACAACCCGGCTTTGAGAAAATAGAACAATAGGTTTGAGAAGGGACTTTGGAGCAGTGGTGAAATCCAATTTTTTTTACTACCGGTTCTGTGGGCGTGGCTTGGTGGGCGTGGTGTGGCTTGGCGGGCTTGGCAGGGGAAGGATACCGCAAAATCTCCATTCCTACCCCACACCAGGGGAAGGATACTGCAAAATCTCCATTCCCTCCCCACACCAGGGGAAGGATACTGCAAAATCTCCATTCCCACCCCACTCCAGGGGAAGGATACTGCAAAATCTCCATTCCCACCCCACTCCAAGGGAAGGATACTGCAAAATCCTCATTCCCTCCCCACACCAGGGGAAGGATACTGCAAAATCTCCATTCCCACCCCACTCCAGGGGAAGGATACTGCAAAATCTCCATTCCCACCCCACTCCAGGGGAAGGATACTGCAAAATCCCCATTCCCTCCCCACACCAGGGGAAGGATACTGCAAAATCCCCATTCCCTCCCCACACTAGGGGAAGGATACTGCAAAATCTCCATTCCCATCCCACTCTGGGACCAGCCAGAGGTGGTATTTGCCGGTTCTCCGAACTACTCAAAATTTCCGCTACCGGTTCTCCAGAACCTGTCAGGACCTGCTGGATTTCACCCCTACCTTGGAGATCTTCTAGTCCAGTCTCCTTGCTCAGCCAGGAGATTTTATACCATTTCAGACGAATGGCTGTCAGATTCTTAGGGCTGTTTCTTCTGAAAAACCTCCCTTGGTAGACCTTCCACAACTTCTGGAGGCAAACCGTTCCACTGATTAATTGTTCTGACTGACAGGAAATTTCTTCTTAGTTCTAGCTCGGATCTTTCTTCGGTAGGTTTCCATGTGTTACTTGTTGTTGTGCCCTCACGTGCTTTGGAGAAGAGATCCACCCCATCCTCTCTGTGACCACCTCAAATATTGGAAGACTGATCAGTCATCTCTTGTCCTTCTCTTTACTAGATTTTAGACATTCCCAGTTCCCACAATCATTCATTGTACAATTTAGCTTCCAGCCCCCTTATCAGGGGTGGGCTGCTGGGGGTTGGCAGGAGTTCCTCTAGCTAAGATTCTGTGCAGTTCAGAGAACCCTCAAATCCCACTCCTGGCTGGCCCCGCCCATCCCTCCCAGGAGTCCCCACACAGCCCGTTTTGGATGCAGGTAAGTGCAGGGTGCACACAGAAGCTCGGGAAGGGCAAAAAATGGGCCTACCGGAAGTTCGGGAAAGCTGGAAACGGGCCCATTTCTGGCCTCCAGAGGGCCTTCGGAGTCTGGGGAGGCTGTTTTCGCTCTCCCTGAGGCTCGAGGAAAGCCTTGAGTATGTAGCTAAAAGCCTCCAAGTGGCCTCAATGATTCTAAAAGGATGCAAATGACCAGCTGTCTGCAAGGAATACAAATCCTTCCAGTCCCCACCATACAATCAGAGCTGAAGAAGCTTCTTGGATGAGAAGCAAAATGTCTTCAAAGAAAAACCAGAAAGTCCAGTTGCCTCTTGAAAAAAAAAAAAGCACCTTTGGGGACAACCATGACTTGGAGGATTGAGAATCTCCACAGACAAGTTAGTTAGGTTCTTCTGCTAAAAATTACTAGGTCAAAAGTGTTCCTGATCCTTCAAGTCCTGCAGATGTTCGGAGAAGGCCTTCTCATCAACACCAACGAGATCTGTCTCAGAGGTAGGAGCCCTTGATCACCGTTGAGTCCCAAGGGTTTTTATCAGGGATGGGCTTATCAGGAGAACCTCTAGCTAAGATTCTGTGCAGTTCGAAGAACCCCCAAATCCCACTCCTGGCTGGCCCCGCCCACCCCACCCTGCCCCTCCCAGGAGTCCCCCCACAGCCCATTTTGGATGCAGCTAAGTGCAGGGCGCGCGCGGAGGCTCAGGGAGGGCGAAAAAGGGGCATACCGGAGGTTCAGGAATGCTGGAAACGGGCCCATTTGCGGCCTCCAGAGGGCCTCTGGAGCCTGGGGAGGCTGTTTTCACCCTCCCAGAGGCTCAAGGAAAGCCTCCGGAGCCCGGGGAGGGCAGAAATGCCTCCTCCCCACACCGTGGTGCAGGAGGCCGACTAGGCCACACCCACCCTGACCCCTCCCACCCAGCAACTGGGCAGAGAACCCTTTGCTAAACTTTTTGAAGCCCAACCCTGGTTTCTATGCATTGCGGAGTTCCTCCCGCCCACCTCTTCTCATGAGTGAGTTCCGGCTCCAAACTTTCCTTAATTACAAACTGTGAAATGTGGGAAGAGAGACAGGGCTACAGCAACAGCTGGTAACTGGAACCCTTAAGCAAAAAAAAAAAAAAAAAAAACCCTAGCAAAACTTGTTTCTCCTTCTCTCTCTTTCTCTTTCTCTCTCTCTCTCTCTCTCTGCGGGAGGCACACGCTAGTGATTGCAGCCTGTCCGTGTTCCAGCTCTGAGCTGGCTGTCTCTCCACGGAGGTTTCCTGAAGGAGCTTTTAGAATAAAAAAAAAAACTCTATCCTTCTGTCATGGTGGGGTGGCCTGAATTATCTCAATTTCAGCTTTGTGTGGGAACAAAGCAGCTGCTCTGAAGTGAGGCCAATTGCCGAAGAACGCTCGGTTTTTGTATTTTTGTATTTTTGGTTTTTGCTCTCACTGCTTCTTGCAAACTCTCAGCGCTTCTCAACATGCAGGGTGGAAGGGAATAGAACCGGAAGGGACCTTGGAGGTCTTCTTCAAGCAGGAGACCATTTCAGACCAGCGGTTGCCCAATCTCTTCTTAAAAACCTCCAGTGATGGAGCACCCACAATTTCTGGAGGCAACTTCTGTTCCACCGGTTGATTGTTCTTAGCGTTAGGAAGTTTCTCCTTAGTTCCAAGTCACTTCTCTCCTGGATTAGCTTCCATCCAGGGATGGAATTCAATTTTCTTTTTTACTACCGGTTCTGTGGGCGTGGCTTGGTGGGCGTGGTTTGGTTGGGTACGCGTGGCTTGGTGGGCATGGCAAGGAAAGGATACAGCAAAATCTCCATTCCCTCCCCACTCCAGGGGAAGGATACTGCTAAATCCCCATTCCTACCCCACTCCAGGGGAAGGATACTGCAAAATCCCCATTCCTACCCCACTCCAGGGGAAGGATACTGCTAAATCCCCATTCCTACCCCACTCCAGGGGAAGGATACTGCAAAATCCCCATTCCCTCCTCATTCCTGGGGGAAGAATATTGCCAAATCTCCATTCCCACCCCACTCTGGGGCCAGCCAGAGGTGGTATTTGCCGGTTCTCCAAACTACTCAAAATTTCCGCTACCGGTTCTCCAGAACCTGTCAGAACCTGCTGAATAGCACCCCTGCTTACAACCATTGTTTCTTGTCCTGCCCTCCGATGCTTTGGAGAATAATTTGACCGTCTCTTCTTTGTGGCAGCTCTTTAAGTATTGGAATCCTGCTATCATCCTTCTAGTCCTTCTTTTCTCTAGACTAGCCGAACCCCAAATCCTGCAACTGTTCTTCAAATGTTTTAGTTTCCAGGCCTTTGATCATCTTAGTTGCTCTTCTCTGCACTTTTTCCAAAGTCTCAACGTCTTTTTTGTAGTCCTCCACTTACAAACGAACTGTTTGATGTTACTGAAAAAGGGACTTACAACCGAGTCCTTGCATTTACAACCATTGCAGGATTCCCATGTTCGTGTGATCAAAATTTGGGCACTTGGCAACCACTAAATCTTTTCACAAATGATCCCCATTGATAATAATAACTTATTACTTATAGCTTATAGCTTAACAACAGCAGTGATTTGCTTATCAACCATGGCGAAGCAGGTCATAAAATTGTTCTTGACTTGCTTAGCAAGCACTTTGGGAACTTCTGGTCCCAGTTTTGGTGGTGGACTGACTACCCGTATCCATTCTCCAGAGCAGGGGTCTCCAACAGAGGTGGGTTTCACATATTTTTACCACCGGTTCGCCCCGCGCGTGCATGCTTGCTTCATGTGCACATGCGCCTTCCATGCATGTGCCGGGGCTTCCGTGCAAGTGCTTTGCTCGCAAGCGCGCCTTCCATGCATGCGCCCGGCCTCGAAAACGTGGCTAAATAGGGCGGCATAGCAGCATAGTCGCTGCTACCGGTTCACCCGAACTTGTCCGAACCGGCTGAATATCACCACTGGTCTCCAACCTTGGCAAATTTAAGACTTGTGGACTTCAACTTCTCCTTCCTTCCCTTCCTTTCTTCCTAGTCTTCCTTCCTTCATTAGCTTTCCTTCATTTTCCTTCCTTCCTTCCTTCCTTCCTTCCTTCCTTCCTTCTTCCTTGTTTTCCTTCCTCTCTTCTTCCTTGTTTTCCTCCCTCCCTTCCTATCTTCCTCTTGTTTCCCTCCCTCCCTCCCTCTCACCCTCCTTGTTTTCCTCCCTTCCTCCTCCCTCCCTCCCTTCCTTCTTCCTTGTTTTCTTCCCTTCCTTCCTTTCTCTCTTCTTCCTCCCTTTCCTCCCTCTCTTCCTTTTTTTCCTTCCTCTCTTCTTCCTTGTTTTCCTCGCTCCTTCCCTTCCTCTCTCCCTCTTGTTTCCCTCCCTCCCTCTCACCCTCCTTGTTTTCCCCCCTTCCTCCTTCCTCCCTCCCAACCTCCCTCCCTCCCTCCCTTCTTCTTCCTTGTTTCCTCCCTTCCTTCCAGGGTTCCCATCCCGGATGGATTTTTCTGGGAGTTGAAGTCCACAAATCTTAAAGTTGCCAAGGTTGGAGACCCCCCCTGCTCCAGAGGTTTATTTTTCAGAGACCAATTTCGTAACTGGGGGGTGGGGGTAAGGAGAAGAGAGATCTCTAGCTTTTCAAGGGATCTTCAAGGGGATCTTGTTTGAATTTCTCGAACAAAGGGGAAGAAAATAGCTGGCTGGCTCTCTTGAGGCACACGTGTTACAACCCCTGTGGCTATTTCCCCCCTGAAAAATCAGGTTCTTCACTGCTGATGGACCAGCTAAACCTGTGATTCCTGAATCTGCAAATGGAGATTATATATATATATATATATATATATATATATATATATATATATATGTATGTATGTATGTATGTATGTATGTATGCATGCATGTATGTATGTATGTATGTATGTACATACGTATGTATGTCTCTGCTTTGGGAGGAGCTGGGATGCAGGTTGAGCAACAAGCCAACTATCCTGGCTGGTGAATGGTGGAAGCCAGTCTAACCCAGGGGTTTGCAACCTTAAATGCTCAAAGAGCCATTTGGACCCGTTTCCCACAGAAAAGAAAACACCAGGAGCCACAAAGCCTGGGTGGGCGTGGCCAACTCGATGTCACTCACTTCCACCAGTCACATGACACCCCCCTAGCCACGCCTACCCAGCCAGTCATTAGGGCAGAGAACCAGTTGTTAAAAAACACCGGGAACCACAAAATCCTTTTGACAACTCTTTCTCTCCCCTCCCTCACCCCTCCCTCTCTCTATGTGTCTCTCTCCCCCACCCCCTCTGTATCTCTCTGTCTCTGTGCTGGTCGCTTCTCCATCCCCCACCATCGCCCTTACCTTCTCAGGCCAGGCAAGGAATGACTGGGAGGGGAGGGGAGGGCGAGGGACGGGGCCAGCCAGTGGTGGGATCACCTGACAGGGAGCCACAGCAGAGGGCCCAAAGAGCCGCATGCGGCTCCAGAGCCGCAAGTTGCTGACTCCTGGTCTAACCTATTTGGAGGGCCACCAAGTTGGAATGATACTCACTAAATTCGATCAACATTCCAATTCCTCATTTAGCAGTCTTTGTAGCACAGTGTTTAGATACACATTGTTTGGGGCCATAAATATGGTTCCTTGATTGCAGGTTGTGCGAACATAGCCCTATCAGATCATGGTCAAGCACAGCAGGGCGTAACATGAAGTCCTGTAGCTGGGTCTGCCAACCATTTATGCTCGGTTCGGTTTTGGCTTAATACTAGCATTAACCAGGCCAGTATGGAACAGAAACCATGTTTTATGGCTTACCGTGTTGTGTAAACCAGGACTATGGCTTAAAGTCTGTAGAGATTCTCAGTCATCCAGGTCATGGTCATAGATTGAGAATCTCAGTCAGACTTTGAGCTATACAATTTGGGATGAACATCCTTGGAATGGTGTGGGAGGAGGAATGGATTTCCAGAGGGAAAAATTGCAGACTACAGGAACCAGGAGCGCCACTCAGGTGACCCTGAGGACACAGATAAACCTCCAAGTGACCTCAACGACCCTCTAAAAGGATGCAAATGACCAGCTGTCTGCAAGGAGTATAAATCCTTCCATTCCCCACCACCCAGTCAGAGCTGAAGAAGCTTCCTGGATGAGAAGCAAAATGTCTTCAAAAGAAAAAAAACAAGGAAGTCCAGTTGCCTCCTGAAAAAGCATCTTTGGGACAGGATCATGGCTTGTTCCCCAAACTTTGGTTAAAGCAAGCCATTGCTTAGCAGCTTATATGAATCTAAGTCAATCCCTGGTACATTGTCTAGAAATGATGAAGACTTTTCATAGGGAATCTATTACAGAAATCCAGTTTTGCTCAGTCTGGTTAAACAAAGTAAAGTTGAAGATAAAAATTTTATGCTTTGAAATGTGGGTGTGTTTGGGGAAAATGGAAAGCCAGAAAGGACTTATATGGGTATGTAAAATAATTTTATGGCAGTTTCACGCCACTTATGTTAGCTTGAATTCCAACTTTAAAAGTACCTCTTCAAAGGGCCCTTAGCATACCCCAACCCTTATATAAACATGTTAAAGTACATAAGGGAAGGTATATCTTAGGTACTCAGTAAATTTTTTCACCTTATATACATTCACCCATTCAAATATACTGCCATATATTCTGCATTTTTAGCTTAACTTTCTCTGGTTGGTTCACCAGTTTCTACTGGTGGAAGCAAGGAAACCTATAGAACGGTGCTTCTAAACTTATCAGATGTGTAGACTTCAATTCCCAGCATTCCCCAGTCAGCATGCTGGCTGGGGAATGCTGGGAGTTGAAATCCATATATCTTAAAGTTGTCAAGATTGAGAAATTCTGCTTATGAAAGGTATGAAACTTCCTTGGGATTCCTTTTTTGTTAATCGGTTCACATGCAAGAGACCAAATCTTTCCTAAGGGTAAAGGTAAAGGTTCCCCTCGCACATATGTGCTAGTCGTTCCTGACTCTAGGAGGCGGTGCTCATCTCCGTTTCAAAGCCAAAGAGCCAGTGCTGTCCGAAGACGTCTCCGTGGTCATATGGCCGGCATGACTCAACGCCAAAGGCGCACGGAACGCTGTGACCTTCCCACCAAAGGTGGTCCCTATTTTTCTACTTGCATTTTTTTAATGTGCTTTCGAACTGCTAGTTTGGCAGAAGCTGGGACAAGGAACAGGAATTCACCCCATTACACAGCACTAGGGATTCGAACCGCTGAACTGCCGACCTTTCGATTGACAAGCTCAGCGTCTTAGCCACTGAGCTACCATGTCCCTAAATCTTTCCTAGGGGCACTTATTTTACAAATACCATATTTTCCGGTGTATAAGACGACTTTTAACATAGGAAAATCTTCTCAAAAGTCATGGGTCATCTTATACGCCGGGTATAAGCCTACCCGGGTTGGTTTGACAGACTGACGGAAGCGGTAAGAGCAGCTAATACCATCTCTAGTCATTGCTAGAGATTTCTAACCCGAATCTGAGTTGCCAGCGCTGACTGATGACGCTACGGGAGCGCCGACAACATTGAGGGGAAGCTGTGCCGATCTCGTCAAGGCTGCATGCCGCTCAATGCTGGACCCAGCTGGTTGCTGCGTGGAGCTTCCCCCACCATCCCAGGCATCCAGGTGAGTATTACCGATGCTTCAACTTCCCCAGACAGCTGGGGCTCGCCATCACTGGGGGTTTGGGGAAGTTGGAGCGTCGGTAATATCCACCTGGATGCCTGGGACGGTGGGGGAAGCTCCGCGCAGCAACCAGCTGGGTCCAGCATTGAGCGGCATGCAGCCTTGATGAGATCGGCACAGCTTCCCGAATCTGAGTTACCAGCGCTGACTGATGACACTACGGGAGTGCCGACAACATTAAGGGGAAGCTGTGCCGATCTCATCAAGGCTGCATGGGTGACAGGACATGGGTGACAGGACAGGGTGACAGGAAAAAAACCTGGTACGAAATAGCCCTCTTGCCGCTACACGTGGCCCGTTACCTTGACAGATGGGCAGCCTGGCTCGTAGATATCTGTACCGGTTCTGTTAAGAAAACAAACAGCATGGCAGCTCCCATGGCTTTATTGTCTTATCCTTCCTTTCAGCTTTAGAGTGAATTAGGAAAAGTTTAATCCAATTGCACTGTTTTATGTTTACATGTTTGATGACAAACAGCCTTATGTTTATAAGTGACAGTTTTCCTGCTAAGTACCTGCATGTCATAAGCATTTGAATTAAAATTACCATATTGAAATCAAATCTGATGTTTTTTTTAATTTTTATTTGGTGTGCGTTGGAAGAGGGGTAGTCTTATACGGCGAGTATAGCCCAAACCCTATATTTTAACAGGAAAAGTAGGGGGTCGTCTTATACGCCCAGTCGTCTTATACGCCGGAAAATACGGTAAAATAAGAGACTGTCTAGAGTCAGTAAGTAGATGAAGGAGGAAAAATGTTGATAAAAATGTGAGTTCATTTCAGTTTATGTCTGCTGTGTATTCTGTTTATATTTCTGAATGTGATCCGAGCCTAAACTTTACAGTGTGTGTTTTCGAATGCGTATTTCGAACTTGTATTTGAATACAAGTTCACAAATCACGCTAAAACATTGTTGATTTGTTTTCTCGGGTTTACATTATACGCTCCTGCAGTGACAGAGTTGGAAGGGATCTTGGAGGTCTTCTAGTCCAGCCACCTGCTGAAGCAGGAGACCGATAGCATTCCAGACAAATGCTTATCCAATCTTTTCATGAAAACCTCCAGTGTTGGAGTACCACAACTTCTGGAAGCAAGTCGTTCCACTGATTAATTATTTTCACTGTCAGGAAATTTCTCAACTCAAATCATTTTGTTGATAGTCTAATAATGGGTAGATTCATCTAAGATGCTAAAGCATTGTTAACAAACTTCACATTCTGGAGGTAACCACAAATCATCCCACTGCCATCTTTCCTGGCCCCAAATTAACGAATATATAAATATATAAAACCAAATTGTTTCTGGTCATGGGCAGGTTATATTTTTCTCCCAGTTCTAAATGAGTTCATACATCCATGCCTTTAAACCAGTGGTGAAATGTAAAATTCGTTACTACCAGTTCTGTGGGTGTGTCTTGGTGTGTGTGTGTGGGGGGGGTAATGTGACTGGGTGGGCATGGCCAAGTTTTGTTTTTTTTTTACTTTTAAAAGCATTTTTTTCTACAACCTCTTCGGCCGAAGAGGTTGCAGAAAAAAATGCTTTTAAAAGTCTCTGACGATCAGGCAACTCAGCTGGGATCGTCAGAAGCTTTTAAAAGCATTATTTTCTACAACCTCTTTGGCTGAAGAGGTTGTAGAAAAAATGCTTTTAAAAGCCTCTGACGATCCCAGTTGAACCGCGCAATCATCAGAGACGCTTTTTTTTTTTACTTTTAAAAGCATTTTTTTGGCCGAAGAGGTTGTAGAAAAAATGCTTTCAAAAGTAAAAAAAAAAAACCCTCTGATGATCGCGCGGGTCAGCTGGGCATGGGGGGGCAGGGATTTTTGCTATTGGTTCTCCGAACCACCCGCCGCCATCGCTACCGGATCGGGTGATCTGGTCTGAACCGGGAGCATTTCACCCCTGCTTTAAATCATCATCCGATCAGTTTAGTTTAGTGCATTGTTTGCTTTACAAACCATCATTGATAGCTTACTGGGTTGTCTAAAGCTGGCCAATGTGGTGTATATACTACAATTTATGGGTAGACATAGAGATGGATAATTCCATTGTTCGGGTCATTTTTTGAGGGGTCCTTGGTGCTCTCTGAGCTCGGTTGTTTCCTTGTAGACGTTTCATTACCAAACTAGGTAACATCATCAGTGCTATTAAAGGAATAGGGTTTACCTCTCAGTTTATATTCTAGCAGCTTGCCCTGTCAGTGTTGGTGGGAGCGATCTTGGAAAATTCTTTGGTTGGGCTGTTTACTGTTAGCCTGTTTAGCAGTTCCTTGACTGAACATGTTGTGGCCCGCCAGCGGCCTGCGCGGATCGTGGCTGATCCCGACGACGAGGAGGCTGGTGTGGTGTCACACCAGCAGCCTGTGCAGCCAGCGCTCGTGTCAGACAGTGAGGAGGTTGAAGAGGATGTGGTGCTAGAGGCAGAGACTCAGCCAGAACCTCCAGAACCTCCAGAGGCTCCTTCAAGTGGAGAGAGCGAAGTGGAGGAGCCTCTCCTCAATGCTCGAGCATGCAGGGCTGCCAAAAGGCAGGAGTGGCTACTCAGGAGGAGGAGGTCTCCTCGAGAGTAAGGCTTGAGGATAATTGGCCACTCCCCTAGCCTATTTAAGTCACATGCCGTTAGTAAGTTTCTTGCTGGAAACAACTTGTTATTATCATCAGAGCATTTTTGGAAAAGTCTTATCGTATCTTGGTTTCTGGGCTGGTTGCCAACCTTTGCCGGACTTTGGTTTATTCTTGCTACTTAATAAATTTGATAAGGACCATTGGTGTGTGTCAATATCCTCGGGAATCCGGAGCTGGGGCAGAAGAGAACGTGTCATTTTCGTTTTGTTTCTTTCTTAGATTGACTTAGGCTAACCAAATAAGTATTGTTGGGATGCTGAGCTGAGAAGGGGGGGGGGGAAGGTTGAAAGACAAAAGGGTCGTTTTTTATTTGGTTTGCAGGGGGGAAGCCTGCTTGTTTGTTTTTTGTTTCAATCAAGAAGCTTCTCAGATGAACTGCGCTACCATCTTCTCAAATGTCCTACCTCAAAACTGGGCAATTAGCCAGAGTTTTGCAGCTCTGCAGGCTGCAAAAAAAATAAGCTTGGGGGTCACAGACAGCCCTAAGGGGCACAGCTGGCCCCCTTAGCACCAGCAAAGTGTGACTTATCCCCACCCTGGCTTTGCATGATAGAAGAAGCCATGCATTCTGTCCTTTAACCATCCAGCTTGCTCTGCGGCCTTCATCTGGGATTCAATCCAGAAATGTAAATGAGCAGAATACATTTGCAACTGGAATAACTTCCTATTCTTCTCGTTATCTTCCTATTGTGTTGGTTCTCAGCAGACTTCAGGGCCGAAAGATTTCAAAACACGGTCCGGATTGGAGGCAAGGGCTCAGGGGTACTTTAGAGCAATGGTGAAATCCAATTTTTTTTTACTACCGGTTCTGTGGGCATGGCTTGTTGGGCGTGGTGTTGCTTGTTGGATGTGGCTTGTTGGGCGTGGCATGGGAATGATACTGCAAAATCTCCATTCCCACCCCACTCTGGGCCAAGCCAGAGGTGGCATTTGCCGGTTCTCCGAACTACTCAAAATTTCTGCTACCGGTTCCTGAACTACTCAAAATTTCCGCTACCGGTTCTCCAAAACCTGTCAGAACCTGCTGGATTTCACCCCAGCTTTAGAGGTGAGCTCAGGTAGATCCCTGGAAGGCCTCAGAGAGGAAAACTCCTTTCCTAAATCTTGTTCAGGGTGGACTGTTTTGAATTAGATCCATGCCACGTTCAATTCACAGCCCCGTGCATTCTACAGCTTCAGATATTTAAAATTCTGCAACCCGAGCAAGTCAAATTCTATAAGGGAGAAAGCAACAGGCTTTGCGGTCCAGTTAAATTATTCAAGGGACTTACAACAGTTCATTTAGCGACCGTCTGAAGTTACAATAGCACTGGAAAAAAGTGACTTATGACCCTTTTTTTCAAACTTGCGACCATTGCAGGATCTCCCTGGTCACATGATTGGAATTCGGATACTTGTTGGCAACTTGGCTCACATTTATGACAGTGGCAGTGTCCTGGGGTCATGTGATCCTGTTTTGCGATCTTCTGACAAGTAAAGTCGATGGGGAAACCAGATTCACTTAACAACCATGTTACTAATTTAAGATTTAAGATAAAGTGGCGAGAAAAATTGTAAAATGGGACAAAACTCCCTTAACAAATGTCTCACTTAGCAACATACATTTTGGGCCTCAATTGTGGTCGTACATTGAGGACTACCTGTACACCTTGAGGATCCACTTTTGATCTTTGAAATAGATTTCGAGGTCTATTGATGACTCCCCACCCTCTAGAAATCTGATTTAACCAACTCTCTGGCTTGAGATTTGACCATGTCCCCTTGAGATGCAGTTCTGCAACTTTACAATCTAGAAATCTTGTTAGGAAAAAATATTTCCACACAATAACTGAGACATTCAGTGTTATAAATCTTTACTCTCTTCAACGGGTCGGATTTAGAACAGAAAAATTGCCTCCCGAATAAGAAGGGGTTAAAACCATATAAAACACTTTAAAAGAAGATAAAACTCATTTCTAAGATGGGAAGATAGGTGAGGAGGGAGGAAGAAGAATGAAAAAACTGGAAACGGATAGACTCAGTGAGAGAGACAAGGAGGTCATGCAATTCACAAATTGATGCATGGGGAAGCAAGAATGTTTCATATGGAAGGAAAGAAAGAAAGAAAAGGAAGGAAGGAAGGAAGGAAGGAAGGAAGGAAGGAAGGAAGGAAGGAAGGAGGAAGGAAGGAAGGAAGAAAGAGAAAGAAAGAAAGAAAGAAGGAAGGAAGGAAAGAAAGAAAGAAAGAAAAAGAAAGAAAGAAAGAAAGAGGAAAAAGAGAAAGGAAGGAAGGAAAAAGACAAAGAAAGAGAGAGAGAGAGAGAAAGAAAAAAGGAAAAAGAGGAAGGAAGGAAGGAAAGAAAGGAAAGAAAGAAGGAAGGAAAGAAAGAAAGAGAAAGAAAGAGAAAGAGAAAGAAAAAAGAGAGGAAGAAAGAAAGGAAAAAGAGGAAGGAAGAAAGGAAGGAAAGGAAGGAAAGAAAAATGAATGAAAGAAAGAAAGAAGGAAGGAAGGAAGGAAAGTAAGCAATCAAGCAAGCAAGAGAGAGAGAAAGAAAAAAGGAAAAAGAAAGGAAGGAAAGAAGGAAGGAAGGAAAGGAAAGGAAAAGAGAAAGAAAGAAGAAAGGAAGGAAGGAAGGAAAGAAAGAAAGAAAGAAAGAGAAAGAAAGAAAAAGAGAGAAGGAAGGAAGGAAGGAAGGAAAGAAAGAAAGAAAGAAAAAGAAAGAAAGAAAAAGAGAGAAGGAAGGAAGGAAGGAAGGAAGGAAGGAAGGAAGGAAGGAAGGAAGGAAGGAAGGAAGGAAAGCAAGCAAGCAAGCAAGCAAGAGTGTGACTGATATGGTATCTACCTAAATATGTTAAATCGGTGCTTCTTATTTTTTTCTCTCTCAAGACCCTTTCTCACTTCTAAAAATTACAGAGGACCCCAGAAGAGCTTTATCAATATTTACCACATTAAAAATAAAAGCTGATACATCCCCTGCTGTTCCTGCTTCTCATAATTATTTAATGGCATTTTAATACTGTATGGTTGGAGTTTTTTTCAATGTAGGCTGGTAAATAATTGTGATTTTGCAGACACTGAGACTGCCTGGAGGGGGGACTGCCAGGAATCCTAGGACCACCCTTTAAGAAATATTATAGTAAATAATGGTTAATGCCAGCTTGCGATAAGTGGGTTGTCAAAAATGCAGCTTTATAGAGCTCTGTATTTAGATATATAATTTAACAGTAACAGAGTTGGAAGGGGCCCTGGAGGTCATCTAGCCCAACCCCCTGCTCACGCAGGAGACCTGTACTAGAGATTTGAACTGCTGAACTGCGGACCTTTCTGATCGACAAGCTCAGTGTCTTAGCCACTGAGCCACCTAATCAGTCATTTGATATGTATATATTTAAGGTCTCCTTTAGAAGGTGACTTGGTGACAACTTCAACAGTTCTTTCACTCCATCAAACGCCAGCAGATTTCTACCTTCATAGCCTCTATAGAGGAGAAGTGAAAGACATACAGTAGAGGGGTGGCACTGAACAAATGGGGTATGAGCTGTTCTCCAGATTTTTTAAAGAGCTTTTCCTTCCAAAAATTTGCGCTTGGGTTCCTCTTACCCCACCTCCCAGGATTGGGACCTGACCTTCTTTGCACTAATTTTCTTAAACCAAAGAAACCGGTTGCCTTTCTTTCTTTCTTTCTTTCTTTCTTTCTTTCTTTCTTTCTTTCTTTCTTTTCTTTTTTTTTTTTTTGAAGACTCTGGGAGGCTTACAAAGTGATCAACATTTTAACCCTTCCTTCGACAACATATTTCTTTAAAAAAAAAAAAAATCTCTCAGCACCTTAGAAACTCAGAAGCTCCAGAGAAAAGGCGAGCAATGATCTTTGGGAAAGCAGTCAACGAAATGCCCAGATGCCTGGTTTCTTCTGTGGCGCTTACCTTCGAAGTCCGAAAGGATCCCATCCAGATGTTCTTTCACTGACAGTTGAGACATCCTCCTTCCGAGGAGCTTGCTCGTTCACGCTTGCCGGGATCTGGTCCAGCTGCCTTTTCCCCCAGCCCACCACTCAGAGATCCTGCAGAAAACAGCAACAGCGAGATTTAGACTCACAAGCGTGCAAAGTTCGTAACTTTGGGTTCAGTGAGCTTCTGTGTCGGTGGTGGTGGTGGGAATAGATTATTATTATTATTTTTTTGCCCTGTCCTCTCTGGCATGCTCACCTTCCAAAGTTGCCCGCCTGGCTCAGAAAGGAGCAAAAGCAACACAGAGTTGACTTCCCTTCTGTCCCCCCCCCCACTTTCCAGAAAGCTCGCCCCCCTCCTCAATCCTCCCCAGCTCAACTCTTCCGGGGATTACATTGGCTGGTTGGGTTTGCCTGGCCCTTCTTTTGCAGGAGAAAGAGGAGATGAGGGGAGGAGAGACAGCTAGGCAGGGAGGGAGGGAGGGAGGGAGAGAGGAGGGATTGATCAGGGCAGGGGGCTCCGAGGTGCTTTCGGCAGACTGGAAAGCAAGAAGAGGAGCTGTGGAGTCCAAGAAACAAGGAGAAGCCGCAGCTGGCGTGGGACACGGCCCTTTTACCCACTTCACTTCTGTCCTCCTTGCCAGATTTTCCCATCCTTCAGGATTTGGGTTTGGCTAGTCTACAGAAAAGAAGGATGGGGACAGGACATGCCAGCAGTATTCCAGTATTTGAGAGTATTTGAGAGGTTGCCACAAAGACGATGGGGTCAACATATTTTCCAAAGCACTCGAGGGCAGGACAAGAAACAATGGACGGAAACTGTTCAAAGAGAGAAGCAACCTGGAATTAAGGAGAAACTTCCTAACAGTGAGGGGGATTAACCAGTGAAACAGAAGTTTATTTATTATTTATTAGTTAGACTTCTATATTGCTTCAAAGTGCTTTACAGCCCTCTCTAAGCGGTTTACAAAGTTAGCATATAGCATATTGCATATTAACATATTGCATTAGCATCTTGCCCCCAACAATCTGGGTCCTCATTTTACCCACCTCGGAAGGATGGAAGGCTGAGTCAAGCTTGAGCCCGTGAGATTTGATCCGCTGATCTGCTGAACTAGCAGTCAGCTGAAGTAGCTGCAGTACTGCACTCTAACCACTCTGCCACCTTGGCTCAAGTTGCCTATAAATATTCAAATATATATCTATATCTATATGTTGGAAGTCTGAAGGAAGCAAGGGAGTTATAACATTACTGTCATAACATTACTGTGATTGGTGGAAAATTTTGAGAAATACTTAACTGAGCCATCTCTCAGAACTGGCTCCAGGTAGTGGCTTATCTGATAAACCATGGTTAATCCCCTCATGGTTTAAATTTGATAGAGATGAAGCAGATCAAAGCCTTTTTTTCAGCATGGATCAAAAAAAACACCCCTGCTAATTGTTAACCAGCCTCCTGCCTTAGGTAGACTTCCCAAAGTGGGCAGAGCAAGTTGGGTCTTTGACGAAGTCCTGCATATTCAAACACAAACACTTTTATAAAAAAAAAAAAGAAAGAAAGAAAAAACACCAAAAAAAACCCCAATCCAACTCTTCAACAGAAAAATGCAAAAAACGTATGGAATGTAGCAATAACCCAAAATCAAAATGAGATGCTCCATCAATTTGGATCACTCTCTGTTATGATCTAGAGATGATTGAATCTACAGCCCTGTGGGAGACACACACACACACACACACACACACACACACACACACAGAGGGAATGTGCAAAAGGATTTCCCCCCCTCCTACTTTGTTGTGTACCTGGAACTGATCCCACCAACTGAAAGTGTCAAAGGGAGAAGGGCGAGCCATTTGAAAAAAAGCTTTTGCTTGCAGAAGGATTTAGAAAATATTTTTTTTCCCTCCATCCCAACGTTGTTTGGGATTTGATACCTAAGCGGGGCAATGAGACAATTAATTATATCTGGATGGCTGTGCACAATCTGCAAGTCCTGGTTAACAAAGCCAGGGTTGACTCAATGAATTTTCTGGGTTTGTATGGACACGGAATCAGATAATCCTTCCGGATGAAGTTTAACAGATTAACAAGGGTTGGAAGGGGTCTTGTAGGTCATCTAGTCCAACCCACCTTGTCCAAGCAGGAGACCCTACACCAATTCTGGCAGATGGGAGTCCAGTCTCTTCTTGAAAGCCTCCAGTGATGAAGCTCCCACAACTTCTGAAGGCAACTTGTGAAGTTTCTTCTCCAGTAATATTGTACTGCAAACTAGGGCATACAAAACCTTTGCTAGACCAATTCTCGAATACAGCTCATCTGCCTGGAATCCGCACTGTATATCGGACATTAATACAATTGAGCGAGTCCAGAAGTATTTCATGAGAAGAGTCCTCCACTCCTCTGCTCGCAACAGAAATCCCTTATGCCACCAGGCTTGAAATTTTGGGCTTAGACAATTTAGAACTACTCCGCCTTCGGTCTGACCTAAGTGTAGTGCATAAAATTATCTGCTACAACGTCCTACCTGTCAATGACTACTTCAGCTTCAACCCCAACAATACACGAGCACACAATAGATACAAACTCAAGGTAAACTGCTCCAAACTCAATTGCAGAAAATACGATTTCAGCAACAGAGGGGTCAATGCCTGGAATGCACTACCTGACTCTGTGGTTTCTTCCCCAAACCCCCAAAACTTTAACCTTAAACTGTCTACTGTTGACCTCACCCCCATTCCTAAGAGGTGTGTAAGGGGGCATGCATAAGTGCACCAGCGTGCCTTCCGTCCCTGTCCTACTGTCCCCGTTTATTCGTATTCGTTTCCTGTATTCATAATCGTATTTATACTTATATCTGTTATCTTATACATGTTTGATAAACCAAATAAATAAATAAATAAATAAATAAATAAATAAATAAATAAATAAATAAATAAATAAATAAATACTTCTGTTCCATTGGTTGATTGCTCTCACTGTCAGAAAATTCCTCAGCTCAGTACAATTTGATTTAGAGCTGGAGGGGTCTAACCTTGACAATTTTAAGACCCATGGACTTCAACTCCCAGAATTCCCCAGCCAGCTTCTGGGAGTCGAAGTCCACAAATTTTAAGATTGCCAACGTTGGACACCCGTGACTTAGAGACTTCTGCTGGGAGGGATTCAATAACTTGCCTTTCATTTCTTCAACCCACTAAGACATCTGGGTTGGTCTTTCAAGAGAGTGGAGAGAGACTACAAATGCATTTCAGATAGTCTTTGACTTACAAGCCCCTGTTTAGTGATAGCAATAGCACTTAGACTTATATACTGCTTCACAGTGCTTTTTCAGCCCTCTCTAAGCAGTTGACAGAGTCAGCCTTTTGCCCCCAACAATCTGGGTCCTCATTTTACCTGACCTCGGAGGGATGGAAGGCTGAGTTGACCTTGAGCCGGTCAGGATCAAACTCCTGTCAGTGGGCAGAGTTAACACCGAACTCTGCCAGCAGTTCGAATGTCACCAGGCTCAAGGTTGACTCAGCCTTCCATCCTTCCGAGGTGGGTCAAATGAGGATCCAGATTGTTGGGGGCAAGAGGCTGACTCTGTAAACGGCTTTGAGAGGGCTGTAAAGCACTGTGAAGCTGTATATAAGTCTAAGTGCCATTGCTATTGCTATTCTCTCCTTCCTTCCTTCCTTCCTTCCTTCCTTCCTTCCTTCCTTCCTTCCTTCCTTCCTTCCTTCCTTCCTTCCATGGTGTACAATGGTTAGAATGCAGTATTGCAGGCTAACTTTGCCAGCAGTTCGTATCTCACCAGGCTCAAGGTTCACTTGTCCTTCCATCCTTCCAAGGTCGATAAAATGAGGACCCAGAATGTTTGGGGGGGGGCAGGCGCTAATATGCTGACTCTGTAAACTGCTTAGAGAGGGCTGGAAAGCACTGTAAGCGGTATGTAAGTCTAAGTGTTATGGCTATTGGCAAAAAAGAATGTAAAATTGGATATGTCTCACTTAACAAACATCTTGCTTAGCACCAGAAATTCTGGGCCAACTTGTGGACGTAATTCGAGGATGGCCTGTACTCCAATTTCCTGGTTTTGCTGCAGGTGAGGCAGGGAAAGAATTGCCTTTTACACATCATTCTCCAAGGGCTTTTTCCAGGGATGAGAATAGAATAGAATAGAATAGAATAGAATAGAATAGAATAGAATAGAATAGAATAGAATAGAATAGAATAGAATAGAATAGAATAGAATAGAATAGAACAGAATTCTTTATTGGCCAAGTGTGATTGGACACACAAGGAATTTGTCTTTGGTGCATATGCTCTCAGTGGACATAAAAGACAAGATACATTCGTCAAGAATCATAAGGTACAACACTTAATGATAGTCATAGGGTACACATAAGCAATCAAATCATACTAGGAAACAATCAATATCAATATCAATCGTAAGGATACCAGCAACAAAGTTACAGTCATGCAGTCATAAGTGGGAGGAGATGGGTGATAGGAACGATGAGAAGATTAATAGTAGTGCAGACTTAGTGAATAGTTTGGCAGTGTTGACGGAATTATTTGTTTAGCAGAGTGATGGCGTTTGGGGAAAAACTGTCCTTGTGTCTAGTTGTTCTGGTGTGCAATGCTCTATAGCGTCGTTTTGAGGGTGGGAGTTGAAACAATTTATGTCCAGTGGTCTGTAAATATTTTTACAGCTTTCTTTTTGACTCATGCCGTATACAGGTCCTCAAACCAGGTTGCCTTGAGCTGAGAGCTCCCCATGTTGCTGCACTCAGCCTTAGCTCTAGCTGGAAGGGATAAGAGCTGACACCCCACATCCGGAGGGCGCCACGTTGAAGAAAGACCAGCTGGAACAATGCAAAGCAGCTGGGCTGATGTGGCACCACAGTCCCGTTTCGTCCTAAAGGGTGGTCCGCCCTCGCTCGAAGGTATATATTTTATCTAATTACACCTCTGGCTGACAAGGCCGTTTGCATGTTCCCTCTTCTAGTGGTTTTGGGGAGAGACACTTTGGTCGTATTTTAAGGACTGGTAATGTAAACAGAAGGTAGTTTGGCCCAGAGATCAAATCTGACTTTTTCTCCTTTCTTTTCTTCTTTGATTTAAGGACCACGTAGCAGAGCTGGCTGGAGAGAGAGCCAACGCCTCCTCCGTCCTGGGAGAATTCCTAACAATTGCGCAATTCCAGCCACATCCCAAGGATCCAGTCATCGAGGGAGAAGGAAGGGTCCGTGGGGGTTTCACACGTTGCCCGAAGTCAAGTTTCTTTTAAGACATGCTTTGTTGAAGTATGTCTTACTGTTGGCTAGGTAAAAGTAAAGGTTCCCCTCGCACATATGTGCTAGTCGTTCCCGACTCTAGGGGGTGGTGCTCATCTCCGTTTCAAAGCCGAAGAGCCAGCGCTGCCAAAGACGTCTCCGTGGTCATGTGGCATGACCAAATGCCAAAGGTGCATGGAACACTGTTCCCTTCCCACCAAAGGTGGTCCCTATTTTTCTACTTGCATTTTTTACATGCGTTCGAACTGTTAGGTTGGCAGAAGCTAGGACAAGTCACGGGAGCTCACCCCGTTATGTGGCACTCAGGATTTGAACCGCTGAACTGCCGATCTTTCGCTCGACAAGCTCAGCATCTTAGCCACTGAGCCACCACATCCCTACTGTTGGCTAGGTCCATGCAATAATCTGGCTTTGGATGTGGTATGGCACATGGATTATATACTGTACACCTGATATGGGAAGCAGGTTTATGTGGTACAATCTTGCACATTTCCATGTGACAACTCACTTTTCATTCCTTCCATTATGTTCCTTTATAATGACAAGGTCGCCACGATGTAAAAAAGATGATGAGACTCTAGAAAGAGTGCAGAGAAGAGCCACAAAGAGGATTAGGGGACTGGAGGCTAAAACATATGAAGAACGGTTGCAGGAACTGAGCATGTCTAGTTTAATGAAAAGAAGGACCAGAGGAGACATGATAGCAGTGTTCCGATATCTCAGGGGCTGCCACAAAGAAGAGGGAGTCAAACTATTTTCCAAAGCACTTGAGGGCAGGACAAGAAGGAACGGGTGGAAACTAATCAAGGAGAGAAACAACTTAGAACTAAGGAGAAATTTTCTGACAGTGAGAACAATTAACCAGTGGAACAACCTGCCTCCAGAAGCTGTGAATGCTTCAACACTGGAAATTTTTAAGAAGAGGTTGGATAACCATTTGTCTGAAGGTAGGATTTCCTGCTTAAGCAGGGGGGTTGGACTAGAAGACCTTCAAGGTCCCTTCCAACGCTGTTATTCTATTTTCTTTTTTTCTTTTTCTTTTTTGACAAACAATGAAAAATTCAGATCTCTGTTAAAAACTGCTGCCAGAAGACTCAGGGAGCTGAAGGTGAGATCTGTTACATAACAAGCAGAGTTCCAAATCAAAGAGGAGACCTGATACATGGCAGAAACACACAATTTGAAAAAGGGAAGATCATGGAACATCATGAGGCAGGGAGTTCCACTGCCGTTATGGAAAAAGAGCTTTTTGCAGCCGAGGCACGTTGGCTGATTTTAAAAAAGAAATCTGAGCCTGTTTCCAGTCTTCTCCAATTTACGAGTAATATGGGTGAGCTTGTCTCAGTTGGGAACGTGATGTAAGGTGGGGTGGGGGGGAGGAAGAGCAGCTCAGGTGACAGTCTTATCCAGAGATGAAAAGCTAATGCATTCCTGGGTTGTATAAACAGAGGGATGGAATCAAGATCACACGAAGTATTAGTACCGCTTTATAAAGCTTTAGTAAGACCACACTTAGATACTGCATCCAGCTTTGGCCGCCACAACATAAAAAAAGATGTTGAGACTCTAGAAAGAGTGCAAAGAAGAGCAATAAAGATGATGAAGGGCCTGGAGACTAAAAACATATGAAGAACAGTTACAGGAATTATGTCTAGTCTAGTGAAAAGAAGGAATAGGGGTGACATGATAGCAGTGTTCCAATATTTGAGGGAAGGCTGCAAAGAAGAAGGATCAACCTATTCTCCAAAGTGCAAGAAGGCAAGACAAGAAGCAATGGGTGGAAACTCATCAAGGAGAGAAGCAACCTAGTACTAAGGAGAAATTTCCTGACAGTTAGAACAATTAACCAGTGAAACAGCTTGCCTTCAGGGTGCCCCAACACTGGAATTTTTTAAGAAAACTGGGTAGCCACTTGTCTAAAATTGTGTAGGGTTTCCTGCTTGAGCAGAGGGTTAGACTAGAAGATCTCCAAGGTCCCTTCCATCTCTTGTTATTCTGTTTCTGCAGAAACAGTTCTGCGACTGGGGAGGGGGAGAGTTCTTGCTGTTGAGCTAATGGGTGTGTAATGGATGTGTAATGGGCAGTGACAGTAACCTTGGGAAACAGGAAGAAGAGCTGCAGTCTAGACAACAGCCTGATAAGAGATATCTCAGCCCGCAGAAAGAATAAGGGTAGAGGAAGCATCTCCGAATGGACTCTCCCTAGTTCTCCGGAAAGTAAAAGTAAGGGAGGGGAGACCTGCTTTCAAACAGAAAAGAGACAATCAAGAAGACAAAAAGGGAACAAAAAAAAAGAAGGAGGTGAAAACGCTTCTCCACCAGCAATCAGCATCCCAGATGAGGATAGATTATTTCCAAGATTAACATCAGGCCGACAATGAAATAAACAATACCCCAAACTGACTGTGACTGTTCTACAGAGGAATGATTTGAGCCTGTCCTCTGCACCTCTATAACTGTCTGGTTTGGTTCTATATGATGAAGGGACTATATATATATAGTCCCTTCATCATAGCTTTCTGCTATTATACCTAACAAAAATATTTCCCTATATTTTGTGATCAGGCAGCACAGCAGCTGCTCCTCAAGGAAGTTGGGGGGCACTTATCCAGAACCAGACCACCAACCACACAATCGTGGGCTGTGAATCTACTTGCAAAGACACTCCAGGCTAATATAAATAAAGGACTGAAGTAATGCTAACTGACATTACCTAGTAAAGGGAATTTCCAGCTGCTGAAGGTGTGTCTCCGTACGTGCATTTATTTATGTATTTATTGGCTTGAGAAGCAGGACAGGCACCACTGAGGGACCTCGGCTGGCTTCTGTCTCCTGCCAACTGTTGAAGAAAGCCACATATTGTCCCTTGGATGGAGACAAGAAAGGACAGCCCTTCGGAAACAAAGATCAAGCCATGCAACACTTCAAATGAAGTGCAGTGGACAACCAGCTAAATATGAGCCAGCAGTGTGCTGCAGCAGCAGCCAAAAATGCCAATGCAATCCTAAACTGCATTAACAGAGGGATACAATCAAGATAAAGGGAGGTACTAATACCACTCTATAAAGCCTTAATAAGACCACACCTAGAATACTGCATTCCAGTTTTGGTCACCACAATATAAAAAAAGATATTGAGACTCTAGAAAAAGTGCAGAGAAGAGCAACCAGGAAGATTAGAGGACTGGAGGCTAAAACATATGATGAATGGTTGCAGGAACTGGGCCTGGCTAGTCTAGTGAAGAGAAGGACCAGGGGAGACATGATAGCAGTCTTCCAATATTTGAGGGGCTGCCACAGAGAGGAGGGGGTCAAGCTATTCTCCAAAGCACCCAAAGGCCAGACAAGGAACAATGGATGGAAACTGATCAAGGAGAGACTCAACCTGGAAATAAGGAGAAACTTTCTGACAGTGAGAACAATCAACCCATGGAACAGAAGTTGCCTTCAGAAGTTGTGGGAGCTTCATCCCTGGAGGCTTTCAAGAAGAGACTGGACTGCCATCTGTCAGAAATGGTGTAGGGTCTCCTGCTTGGACAGAGGGTTGGACTAGATGACCTCCAAGGTCCCTTCCAACTCTGTTAATCCGTAAATCTGCAGTGGGGCCCTCCAGAAGTTGTCTTGATCACAAGATGGTCATCCAACCAGGGGAAAACCTGACTTCCTGATCCTGGAGGTCCTGCCAACATCTTCATCCTGCAGAAATCAGTGGGTGGGACTTACCAGGGCTGGCTAAGAAGTTCTGGTATCTCTTAATACCTGCAAAAAAGGTACGATTTCAAGCTCAAAGCTTGAAGAACATAGGAGGTGACGTTGCTGTGTCTGCTGGCTTTGTCAGCGATCTGTTTCTTCCACTCCAGTCACTTCTGTTTCCTCCCAACATCAGGATTTAATCTCAGTTGTTAGCAGACTTAAGCAGCCCCTGAAGGGGTTCTGTCAATCACTTGTCTTACTGCCAGGTTCTCTCGCCAACGAGAGGGGCTTAAAAGTGTTTCATTTTCAGGCAGGCTCTGATTTTCTTCTTCATATCAGGAAGGTTCTTATAACCACTTGGGGGCAACCGAGCACTTACGTCAGTTTTCAATCTGTATGCCAGACGAAGGGATTTTTTTCCCCACCCCTTTTCTCTTTGGCCTCTGATTTGGGCAATATGTATTGCCTTTTCCTCACTTAAAATGCAGAAATTCAACCCTGTTGCATTTGAGGCTTCTCACTGAGTGGCTTGAGGTCCTCGTGCTGCTGCTTAGAGGACCTCAAGTGGAGAATAAAGATTTCTCCATTTCCCATTGATTACTACCCTGAGGAGATCTCTTGTCTCTACAATTACAGTTGCATGAAGAAAAAGCTCCGGAGGAGGAGAGGGAGGGAGGAGGAGAAGGGAGGAGGAGAAGAAGGAGAACAGAAAAGAGAGGAAGAGAAGGAGGAGAGGAAAGAGGAAAAGGAAAAGGAGAAGGGGATGAGGAAGAGGAAGAGAAAGAAGAGGGAAGAGGAGGACAACAGAAATGAGAAGGAAGAGAAGGAGGAGAGGAAGGAGAAGGAAGAGGAAAAGGAGAAGGTGATGAGGAAGAGAAAGAAGAGGGGGAGGAGGAGAACAGAGAAGAGAAGGAGAGGAAGGAGGAGGAGAAGAGACAAAGAGAGAGAAGGAAAAAGAAAAGAGGGAGAAGGAGAAGGAGAAGAGGAGAAAAAGGAGAAGAGAAAGGAGGAGGAAGAAGAAGGAGGGGAGAAGGAGAACAGAAAAGAGAAGGAAGGAGAAGGAGGAGGAAAAGGAGAAGGTGATGAGGAAGAGAAAGAAGAGGGGGAGAGGAGACAAAGAAGAGAGGAGGAAAAGGAAAAGAGGGAGGAGGAGAAGGAGAAGAGGAGGAAAAGGAGAAGAGAAAGGAGGAGGAAGAGAAAGGAAGAAGAGAAAGAGAAAGAAAAGGGAGGGGAGAAGGAGAACAGAAGGAGGAGAAGGAGGAGAGGAAGGAGGAGAGGGGGAGGAGGAGGAGGAAAAGAAGAAGTTGATGAGGAAGAGAAAGAAGAGGGGCAGAAGGAGAACAGAGAAGAGGAGGAGAGGAAGGAGAGGAGACAAAGAAGAGAGAGGAGGAAAAGGAAAAGAGGGAGCAGAAGAAGACAAGGAAAAGGAGAAGAGAAAGGGGGAGGAGGAGACGGAGAAGGAAAGGCAGGAGAACGTCAAGAGCCATATTGTTTTATTTAGAAGTGCAAAAATGAAATGAGAAGAAAACAACCCTGAAGGAACCAGGGTTGTATCTTTTACCCCCATCAGTATTCTACTCTTCTCCCTACTCTATAGATAGTTGTAACAACGACTGTGAAGCAGCAGGAACATGTTGGGAGTGCCTTATCCCAAGATCCTTCCATAAGCCAAAATCTTAACTCAGATCTTCACCACCATCACAGATAAAATACAGTGAACTGTGAATTCACAATGAGCTACAATTATTGGGTTTTGACTTAGCGCATTGAGTGATCCTAGTGCACTGTTGTATATTTAACAAATTGTAGATCGGTAAATCGTGATTTTTATCAAGACGCCTCCTGTCATAACTTGAAGGTGTCTTCTTCTACTTCTCACGCTTCAAAACTTCAAAAGGTCATCGTTCACCTTCTAGGTAATGTAATTTCGGTTGTTTCTTTCCAGAAATACACTGTCTTGCTTTCCCCATAATTATAGTATCAGTGGGGTGCGTAGAAAATCACCATTTAGAACTAACTAACTAACTATGTTTGCCCAAGTTATCTCTTCCCCACCAACAGGGAGGAGACAGCTTCAGATCGAAGATGTCAAGATAATTTACTTCACTTGTAAATTGAAGTGACAGAATGATTGATTTTTGGTCAAATTGAATCATACATGGAAGCTAATAGAACATTTTGAACACCTCTTTTTATCACCTTTCAGAGACACTAAAACTTCCTTAGATTTAATCAACTGACTCATTAGAAAGGGAGCTTGTAGAATAGTGCCTTCTCCAGCATGTTAGTTTTCTATTTTATTTGTTAGACTTTTAAGTCATTGATTGATAATGTACCATTGAGTTGGTGTCAACTCTTATCACCTCTGGAGCAGGGGAGGGGTCCATCCTTGGCAACTTTAAAACTTGTGGACTTCAACTCCCAGAATTCATGCTGGCTGGACATCCTTGACTCAGGAAGAATGGCCTCCAACCGAGTCCTTCAGGTCTTTCCGTGGTGCAATCATAGTTGTCATAGAAAAGGTTTATTTATTTATTTATTTATTTGTTTGTTTGATTTTATTTATAGGCCTATAGGTTAGATTAAGGGATGCGGTGGCTCAGTGGTTAAGATGCTGAGCTTGTAGATCGAAAGGTCGGCAGTTCAGCGGTTCGAATCCCTAGTGCCGCGTAACGGGGTGAGCTCCCGTTACTTGTCCCAGCTTCTGCCAACCTAGCAGTTCGAAAGCACATAAAAAATGCAAGTAGAAAAATAGGGACCACCTTTGGTGGGAAGGGAACAGCGTTCCATGCGTCTTTGGCGTGCCGGCCACATGACCGGCATGACTAAATAATAATAATCTTTATTATTTATTTATTTATTTATTATTATTAATAAATAAATAAATAATCTTTAGACATCTAAAGATTAGATTCAATTGATTCGATTCAATTCGATTAGATAAGATTTGATTTGATTCGATTAACAGAGTTGGAAGGGACCTTGCACGTCATCTAGTCCAACCCCCCACCCAAGTAGGAGACCCTTTACCATTTCTGACAGATGGCTGTCCAATCTCTTCTTGAAAGCCTCCAGTGATAAAGCTCCCACAACTTCTGAAGGCAACTTCTGTTCCATTGGTTGATTGCTCTCACTGTCAGAAAATTCCTCCTTATTTCCAGGTTGAATCTCTCCTTGATCAGCTTCCATCCATTATTCCTTGTCTGGCCTTCAGGGGCTTTGGAAAATAGCTTGACCCCCCTTCCTCTCTGTGGCAGCCCCTCAAATATTGGAAGACTACTATCATGTCTCCCCTGGTCCTTCTCTTCACTAGACTAGCCAGGCCCAGTTCCTGCAACCGTTCATCGTATGTTTTAGTCTCCAGTCCCCTAAATAAATCCATCTATGTTGTAGCTGCTTGTCCTCATTATCTCTTTCCTTCCATCCTTCCCAGCATTATGGATCTCTCAAAGGGATCCTTTCCATTTATTGAGCGAGTGGTTGATTGATGTGCCATTGAATCTGGGTCAACTCTTAGCGATCACATAAATAGATTTTTTCCAAGGGGATCTGTAAGATGGTTGGACTGAGAGAGTGAAGGATCCTGAAAACCCTCAAGGAACATCTGCTGCTGAAGTTGAGACTCCCCAGATTTAGTGTGACAACTTCACCACTGTACCATGGTGGCTGCTGATTTAACATGGAAGAACATTAAACACCGCGTGCCCCACTGAACTATCTGAAATAATACAGTTCAATCAGGAATCACCTTTACCAAGACAAAATTTTGTTCTATTTGAAGCTCAAAATGGTTTAGTATTTTAGGGCTCAGAAGCTCCAATTAGACACAGATTAGAAAAATGGGACACACAAACAAAATGTTCTCATACTTCATATTTCATTTGGAAAAAAGGGAGCTTTTTCTTCATAAGAGAACTTCAGATTTACTTGTTGACTAGCAACATGCTTTGGTAAGGCCACACTTGGAATCCTGCATCCAGTTTTGGTCGCCACGATGTCAAAAAGATGTGGAGCAAGAGTGCAGAGAAGAGCAACAAAGATGATTAGGGGGACTGGAGGCTAAAACATATGAAGAACGGTTGCTGGAACTGGATATGTCTAGTCTTATGAAAAGAAGGACATGATAGCAGTATTACAACATATCAGGGGCTGCCACAAAGAAGAGGGAGTCAAGCTATTCTCCAAAGCACCTGAGGGCAGGACAAGAAGCAATGGGTGGAAACTCATCAAGGAGAGAAGCAACTCAGAACTAAGGAGAAATTTCCTGACAGTGAGAACAATGAATCAGTGGAACGACTTGCCTCCAGAAGTTGTGGATGCTCCAACACTGGAAGTTTTTAAGAAGATGTTGGATAACCATTTGTTGGAAATGATATAGGGTTTCCTACCTTAGCAGGAGGTTGGACTAGAAGACCTCCAAGGTCCCTTCCAACTCTGTTATTCTATTCTATTCTATTCTATTCTATTCTATTCTATTCTATTCTATTCTATTCTATTCTATTCTATTCTATTCTATTCTATTCTGACATGTGCTGTCTCCAAGATATCTGTTCTCCTCCATCTCTTTTCCATTTATCTTTTCAAAGTGACTTTAAACCATCTGTAGCCCCCCCCCTGTTTTGTCCAATTCTCACCTACCCAGATGTTATTTCAAGAGAGAGAGTGATATTTCCCTCTTGTTTTTCACTAGCTCTCTTTTTGCCTATTTTTTTTTTTAACCATGACTTTGGGAGCCAGCTATATCATCTGAGGCTGCATCAGAAGAAGAAGGAAGAAGAAATTTTCACCCCGAAAATTGCTACAGGAACCAGCGAGTGAGTAAGACATTACGTCTATAGAAGGCTTGCTTTACAGATGAGCACAGCTGTAGTAATCAAACATTATTCGCAGCAAATTTCCTTTCGCACGGAAAATCTTTTAAAGAAGCCAGTTTCTCGGATCAGTCAAATTGTTCGGAGTGGCAGTGTCAAAGGCAATTGCAGTGGAAATGGGATGAAATGAGGCATAGGTGACCATTACGGGATGAGAATCCTGCAGCCCATACTTGCGTCTGTGTGGCGGGATTCAGGATGATGGAATGCCTTTAAGGTTAAAGGTATCTATATATACCGTATTTTTCGGAGTATAAGACGCACCTTAGTTTTTGGGGAGGAAAATAAGAAAAAAGCTGATTGGCAGATGGAATGCCCCCAATCAGCTGTTCCCAGAGGTGAATTTTAGCAACAGGTTCCTTGGTTGTGAGCTCTGTGCCTTGCTTTTTTTTTTTTTTTTTGCTTTTTTTTCTGCCTCTGAAACTTCAGAAAAAAACTTTTTTTCCTGCCTCTGAAAGCCTCCGAAACAGAGCTTCAGAAAAAAAGCCTCTGAAGCTCTCTTTGGAGGCTTTTTTTCTGACATTTTGTTTCTGATGCTTTTTTCAGCCGCTGAAACTTCTGTTTGAGAAGCTGGGCAGGGCTACATTCGGAGTATAAAATGAACCCAGATTTTCACCCTCTTTTTTGGGGGGAAAAGGTGCATCTTATACTCCGAAAAATACGGTAGTCTGCAAAGGGATGCAGTGGCTCAGTGGCTAAGACGCTGAGCTTGTCGATCAGAAAGGTCGGCAGTTCAGCGGTTCGAATCCCTAGTGCTGCGTAGTGGGGTGAGCTCCTGTTACTTGTCCCAGCTTCTACCAACCTAGCAGTTCGAAAGCAGGTAAAAAATGCGAGTAGAAAAATAGGGACCACCTTTGGTGGGAAGGGAACAGCGTTCCGTGCGCCTTTGGCATTGAGTCATGCCGGCCACATGACCATGGAGACGTCTTCGGACAGCACTGGCTCTTCGGCTTTGAAATGGAGATGAGCACCGCCCCCTAGAGTCAGGAATGACTAGCACATGTGCGAGGGGAACCTTGACCTTTATATAGCCCCAAAAGTGCTTTTTCAAAAGGCAACTGGACTTTGTTTTTCCTTGAAGACGTTTCGCTTCCCATCCAAGAAGCTTCTTTTGACTTCAGAGCCAGAACTGAAGAAGCTTCTTGGATGAGAAGTGAAACTTCTTCAAAGAAAAAACAAGAAAGTCTTTTGAAAAAAAAACATCTTTGGGACAACCATGACCTGGATGGATGATTGAGAATTTCCATAGATATCTCTAGATAGGTAATCCTCGACTTACAATGGTTTTGTTTAGTGAACCTTTGAAGTTACAACAGCACTGAAAAGAATGACCTAGGACCATTTTTTCACACTTATGACTGTTACTGCATCCTGGTATCCTGTGATCAAAACTGGCAACTGGCACGTATTTATGATGGTTGCCTTGTCCCGAGGTCAGGTGTTCAACTTTTGCGACCTTCTGATGAGCAAAGTCGATGGGGGAGCCAGGTTCACTTCACAACTGTGTGACTAGCTTAACAACTGCATGATTCGCTTAACGATGGTGGCAAGAAAGGTCATAAAATGAGGCAAAGCTAGAACTAAGGAGGAATTTCCTGACAGTGAGAACAACCAACCAATGGAACAGAAGCTGCCTTCGGGGGTTGTGGGAGCTTCATCACTGGAGGCTTTCAAGAAGAGATTGGACTGTTGTGGCTCCGTCACCTGAGCCTGTGTTATCGGAGGGAGAAGGCTCCGAACATGAAGGAGAGGTGTTGGCCAGGCCTCCCTCTCCAGGACCCTCTTCTCTGGTAATGCCTCAGGTGTCTCCCGTAGGAGAAGAGATTGGCCAGGAGCCAGGTATCTCCTCACAGTCGGACAGTGACGGAGATAAGTCTTGGCTGGATCCACGCCAGTGTCGGAGAGACAGGCGTGCGCAGCAGAAGAGGAGGTGTGCCAGAGATTAAGCTGAGTCACTGGACCACACCCCACAAGGGATAAAAGGAGGTGAGGTGGCCATTCAGACTCTGTGACGGACAAAACAAACTACTAGTGAGTCACATTGTATCTTTGAAACAACGTTATCTGTCTTGGATTTAATAAGGACTGGACTTGACAATTCTTGAACTGTGTGTATCTTGTTTGGGTTTATCTGTCGGAGGAACAACCCCTCCCTCTATGACTAAAGTTCTTGGCAAGCAGCTACTGGGTTGCTGCCAAGCCTCTTATCGAAAGAATTTGTTGTCTGCCAGTTTTATTTAACCCCTGACTATCTGTTTGTGTGCGTGTGTGAGACGGGGACAGAATATGGACTGCCATCTGTCAGAAATGGTGTAGGGTCTCCCGCTTGGGCGGGGGGTTGGACTAGATGACCTACAAGGTCCCTTCCAACTCTGTTAATTTAATCTAATAATTGTCTCTCTTAGCCACAGAAAATTTGGGCTCAATTATGGTCATAAGTCAAGGACTACCTGTGCTATTAAAATTCTCCTGTCCGTTTGTCTGTAACCTTCAACGAAATAGTTCTTGAACCAAGATAAAGACAAATTGGCTAAGGTACAGAATTCTGGGACCCAAGGCTCCTACGGGAATAAGAATTTGGGAGGTTTGGACTTCTTTAATGCCACTGGACTGCTGCTGCTTCAGATCCAGAGATGGGATTCAGCTGGTTCGGATGGGTTCATGTGAACCAGTAGTGGTAACCTGTGTGTGGGGGGGGGCATTTCTCCCACCCACCTGGGCGCAATCCCATCCTATATCACTATGTTTTTTAAGTTGCATGCATGTGCGGATGGCGCACGCAAGCGAATTGCTGTGTTTTATGACACTGCATCAGTGGTGGGTTGCCCCCAGTTCAGACCGGTTCGCAAGAACCAGTAGTA
The DNA here is from genome assembly GCF_059756535.1 of Pantherophis guttatus. Taxonomy (NCBI): domain Eukaryota; kingdom Metazoa; phylum Chordata; class Lepidosauria; order Squamata; family Colubridae; genus Pantherophis; species Pantherophis guttatus. The sequence continues at coordinate 9,661,591 of NC_142076.1, read as the reverse complement.
AAATCAGCGGGAGGCTCCGCCCCCCTGACCCGGACGTCATCATAGGTGATCTGGGCATGTGCATCAGAGGTGGGTTTCAGCAGGTTCTGACCAGTTCTGGAGAACCGGTAATGGAACTTTTGAGTAGTTCGGAGAACCGGTAATAAAAATTCTGACTGGCCCCACCCCCATCTGTTCTCTGCCTCCCAAGTCCCAGCAGATTGGGAGGAAATGGGGATTTTACAGTATCCTTCCCCTGGAGTGGGGTAGGAATGGAGATTTTACAGTATCCTTCCACTGCCATGTCCACCAAGCCACGCCCACAGAACCGGTAGTAAAAAAATTTGGAACCCACCACTGAGGTGCGTGCACCCGGGCGCAATGCGAACCGGTAGTAAAGGTAAGTAGAACCCACCCTTGCGCTGCATGCATGCATGCATGGATGGCGCATGCGAGTGTGTGAATGTGCACGCACACATTTCCAGTGCTGGGCAAACCGGTAGCTACAGTATGTGAAGCCCACCTCTGTTCAGATCCACTGACATGCTGCCACAGTCAATGGTGATCATGTGATCCTCGTTTCCAAAGCTCCCTAACAGTTTCCCAGAAGTGAGTGGAGAACCCAGCAAGATCTGTAAAATCGATTATGGTTGATAATGTTCCCTGCTCCTTTCCCACTCATCAAACCCTTTGCTTATGCGAAGGCTTGCAGGGAGAAAGTCAATGGGGAAGGCTTGCAAGAAGGGCGCAGGGTTGCTTGGGTAAGAGGGAGGAAATGAGGAACAGGGAGGGAGAGAAGGAAAGAAAGGAGGAGGAGGAGGAGGAGGAGGAGGAGGAGGGATGGATGGAAGGGAAGAGAAGAGAAGAGGAAAGGAAGGGAAGAACAAGGAGGGAAGGAGAGAAGGACGCAAGCAAGCAAGGAAAGAGGAACAGAGAGGGAGGGAAGGAAGGAGGGAGGGAGGGAGAGGGGGGAACAAGGAGAGAGAAGAAGGGAGGGAGGGAGAGGAAGGGAGGGAGGGAGGGGAGGAGGAAAGAAAGAACAGAACAGGGAGGGAGGGGGAGAGAGAAGGGAGCAAGCAAGGAAGGAAAGAGGAATAGGTAGGGAGAGAGAGGGGGAACAAGGAGAAAGAGAAGAAGGGAGGAAGGGAGGGAGGGAATGGAGGAGGAAAGAAAGAAAAGAACAGGGAGGGATGGAGAGAAGGAAGCAAGCAAGGAAGGAAAGAGGAATAGAGAGGGAGGGAGAGGGGGGAACAAGGAGAGTGAGAAGAAGGGAGGAAGGGAGGGAGGGGAAGGGGAAGCAGTGAAGACTGCTTCTTATTAGGACAACCTATGAGGTTGGTACTGTGAGATGAGACTAATAGATGATACAGGTGTTAGGGAACTGTAAAAGGGGAGTATTTGAGCTCATTGTAACAGAGATGAGAAGTGCAGGTTCTGTCTCTTTGTAAACCAAGTTCTAAAATCATGTTTCACCTGACTCTGGGCTTTATCCAAGTTTAGCATACGTGCAGATTGGAGGAGTTAGCCCTTCCAGGTGTCCAGCTGAGAAGCACAACTATCAATAGTAGTAACTCTATCATAAGATTACATTAACAGAATCTTGAAAGGCTAAAAGTATTTCTTCCCTCCCTTTGCTTTTACTCTCCAGAAAACCCAGGTGGTGGTGGGGGGTCCCTTCTAAAATGCTTCCCACATAGCCTCGGTTTCTGTGGGCTGAGTTATCTTTTGCTTCCATGGTTGTCCTTTGCAGCTCTTTCTTCTGTCTCCCAAGGCAGGGGTGGGCTGGTGGGGGTTCACAGGGGTTCGGGAGAACCTCTAGCTAAGATTCTGTGCAGTTTGGAGAACCCCCAAATCCCACTCCTGGCTGTCCCCGCCCCGCCCACCCCTCCCAGGAATCCCCACGCTGCCCATTTTGGATGAAAGTAAGTGCAGGGCACGTGCGGAGGCTCGGGGAGGGCAAAAAACGGGCCTACCGGAAGTTCGGGAAGGCCAGAAACAGTCCCATTTCTGGCCTCCAGAGAGCCTCCAGAGCCTGGGGAGGCTGTTTTCGCCCTCCCCAGAGTCTCAAAGAAAGCCTCAGGAGCCAGGGGAGGGCAAAAATGCCCCCCAGCTGTGGTGCAGGAGGCTGACTAGGCCACACCCACCATGGCCACGCCCATCCAGCAACCAGGCAGAGAACCCCTTGCTAAAATTTTTGAAGCCCACCCCTGTCCCAAGGTTAGCCTCTACAGGAAACGAGCCCACCGTGAGCCTGGTCATCTGTTATTGTTATTGTTTGGTGGTACCTATATTTTCAGAATTAATTGGGCTGGGGATTCATTTCTTCCCATTTCTTTATGCCGCTACTTCAACCAGCAGAGTCATGATCTAGTGTTGATTGAGACGGAGTCAAATTTTAGCCTGAGAAGCACGTTCATAATTCCAGAAGGTACTCAGAATGAGATTCTCAGAAAATAAGACTGCCCAGCCACCAAGGAATGGACACCCTTGTTAGTGGGAAATTGTGTGCTATGCAGCAAAACACTTTTGATTTAGAAAAAAAGAAAAATCAAGCACCTCTCTGTTACTCATACAAGCTGAATATCTAATGATCACGTTAGAGGCTATTTGGGCTCCCTAAACAAGTTTTGAAGGCTTCCGAGAAGGTAATGACTGGAAAGAAATGCCAAGATATTCAAAAGCATTTCAGCTGTTCATTTTGTCATCTTCTCATTTTTTCCTACTACTTTCCCCTATTGGTATCTTACGATTTGTCACTTGTTGCTTGTATCTTACGACAATGATCGTATCTTAGATTGTGATCTATGACTGATCACTTTGTTGTTTGTATGTACACTGAGAGCTTATGTACCGGAGACAAATTTCTTGTGTGTCCAATTATACTTGGCCAATAAAATATTCTATTGTATTCTGTTTTGTTCTATTCCGTTTCATTCCGTTCCGTTCCGTTCCGTTCCGTTCCGTTCCATTCCATTCCATTCCACTCCATTCCACTCCACTCCACTCCACTCCACTTATTCTGTTCTGTTCTGTTCTGTTCTGTTCTGTTCTGTTCCGTTCCGTTCCATTCCACTCCTCTCCACTCCACTCCTAACTCCACTCATTCTATTCTATTCTATTATATTCTAGAATAGAATAGAATAGAATAGAATAGAATAGAATAGAATAGAATAGAATAGAATAGAATAGAATAGAATATTGGAATGAAGAATAGAGTAGAGTAGAGTAGAGTAGAGTAGAGTAGAGTAGAGTAGAATAGAATAGAATAGAATAGAATAGAATAGAATAGAATAGAATAGAATAGAATAGAATAGAATAGAATAGAACCAACATCTCAACCAACAAATACTCTGTCTTACACATTGGCCAAAAAAAAAAAAAAAATCAGAACACCAAATACAAGCTGGGCGGATATGACCTCGTAGACGACCCTCACTCTGTCAAGGACCTTGGAGTACTCATCTCAAACGATCTAAGCGCCAGAGCTCATTGTAAGAGCATTGCCAAAAAGGCTTTAAGAGTTGTCAACCTAATCTTGCGAAGCTTCTTCTCCAGTAACATTGTACTGCAAACTAGGGCATACAAAACCTTTGCCAGACCAATTCTTGAATACAGCTCATCTGCTTGGAATCCACACTATATATTGGACATTAATACAATTGAGTGAGTCCAGAGGTATTTCACGAGAAGAGTCCTCCACTCCTCTACTCACAACAGAATCCCTTATGCCACCGGGCTTGAAATTTTGGGCTTGGACAATTTAGAACTACACTGTCTATGGTCTGACCCAAGCGTAGTACACAAAATTATCTGCTACAACGTCCTACCTGTCAATGACTACTTCAGCTTCAACCTCAATAATACATGAACAAACAATAGATACAAACTCAAGGTAAACCGCTCCAAACTCGATTGCAGAAAATACGACTTCAATAACAGAGTGGTCAATGCCTGGAATGCACTACCTGTCTCTGTGGTTTCTTCCCCAAACCCCCATAACTTTAACCTTAGACTGTCTACTGTCGACCTCACCCCATTTCTAAGAGGTCTGTAAGGGGGCGTGCATAAGTGCAGCAACATGCCAATTGCCCCTGTCCTACTGTCCCCATTTATTCATACCCATTTACTATGTTCATATTTATGTTGATACTCATACCTGTTATCTTTTACATGTTTGACAAACTAACTAACAAACTAAAGTAAACCTTGAGGTGGCAACAGAGAGGCAGGAAGCATCGGAGACCAAGAGAGAGAAAGAGAGAGAGAGAGAGAGAGAGAGAAGGGCGAGGGAGGGAGAGAGGGAGATGGGAGTGGGAAAGGCACTGATCTGCCTGCAAGACTTCCTCTCATCTTCGCAGAGAAGAAGCATCAGAGGAAGAAAAGAAGGAGCAGTGACTCACAAAGGAGAGCCAACAGCATCCCTTCTGTGCCAGCCCAGAAAAACAAGGTAGGTGGAATCCTTTGACAGGGCTTTGATGAAGCTTGTTCTGCGCAAGTTCCAAGACAGATCATGGTTAAATCAGGGACTCAGGCTTGGAACATCAGGAATCGGGGTAGCAACTTTCCAAATCTCATGAGCTTATGTCTTGGGGGCAACTGTTACTGTGGGGTCTGGATGGCTGCTGTTAAGACTCCTTCTGATCAGTGGCTTCTAGAAAGTCTAGAACATCTACAATCTTTGTGCTCCTTAGCAGGATTTTAAAGATCATTCATTGTTCACAGAGAGGAAGATTTGTGTTTCGATTTGTGTGTATAAGAGGGTGAGTGATTCGCTGTGATTGATGTAGGGCCGCCCTTGAAGCTGGCACCTTCAGTTGCCTGTCAGCTTCAACCAATGCAGATACGCAGAGACACATAACCCACCTCTGAAAAAGAGACACGGCATCTTTTAAATATGGAGCATTTGCCCTGGATGCCTTATTTTGTCCAGTTCCAAGCAGTTGGATTGCAGCCTTTTATTGTGATCCGATGTAGCAGAGACAGATACAGATTAACAGAGTTGGAAGGGACCTTGGAGGTCATCTAGTCCAACCCCCCACCCAAGCAGGAGACCCTACACCATTTCTGACAGATGGCAGTCCAGTCTCTTCTTGAAAGCCTCCAGTGATGAAGCTCCACAACTTCCGAAGGCAACTTCTGTTCCATGGGTTGATTGTTCTCACTGTCAAAAAATTTCTCCTTATTTCCAGCTTGAATCTCTCCTTGTTCAGTTTCCATCCATTGTTCCTTGTCTACCTTTCAGGTGCTTTGGAAAATAGCTTGACCCCCTCCTCTCTGTGGCAGCCCCTCAAATATTGGAAGACTGCTATCATGTCTCCTCTGGTCCTTCTCTTCACTAGACTAGCCGTGCCCAGTTCCTGCAACCGTTCATTGATGTTTTAGCCTCCAATCCCCTAATCATCCTGGTTGCTCTTCTCTGCACTTTTTCTAGAGTCTCAACATCTTTTTAATAGTGTGGTGACCAAAACTGGGTGCAGTACTCTAGGTTTTATAGAGTGGTATTAGTACCTTAGTAGTAGCGTTTCAACTTAAGGCATGCGGTGGTTCAGTGGCTAAGACCCTAAGCTTGTCAATTGAAAGGTCGGCAGTTCAGCGGTTTGAATCCCGAGTGCTGCGTAATGGGGTGAGCTCCCATTCCTTGTCCCAGCTTCTGCCAACCTAGTAGTTTGAAAGCACATAAAAAATGCAAGTAGAAAAATAGGGACCACTTTTGGTGGGAAGGGAACAGCGTTCTGTGAGCCTTTGGCGTTGAGTCATGCCGGCCACATGACCACGGAGACGTCTTCGGACAGCGCTGGCTCTTCGGCTTTGAAACGGAGATCAGCACTGCCCTCTAGAGTCGACTAGCACATATGTGTGAGGGGAATCTTTACCTTTACCTTAGTAGCGTTTCGAAGATGCCTTGCGCTTTAGCTGCTAGAATTCTTAGCAACACTAAGACTCTTCTCCAAGTCAAGAGCAGGGAACATGTGGATGAACAGATGTTGATTAATCATCATTGCCAGCAAAGCCGGAGAGGAGAGAGGAGACTGGGAATTTTAATTTGGCATAGTCCAACATCTCCTGTTTTCTTCTTATCCCTGATCTAGATTCTTTTATCCAAACCTAAGGTTGGCTGTTCACTTTTAAGAGTTTGGTGTTAAAATTTGTTCTAGCTTTTTCCAGTTTAATTCTATCTTTGGTAGAAATCTGCCATGGACATTTCAACACATGTGCAGGAAGAAGACCACATACCATGCTGGCTAGGGAATTCTAGGAGTTGAAGTCCATTTCTTTGAGGTATTGTATGTACTTGTGGATAAGTGAGAGGTTTGGGTCCCAAAAATGCCCCCAAAGTTGGCTTATCTGTGGACCAGGATTCACATTTTTTAAAGCCCATCATGGTCCAACTGCATACTACTGCAATGCTCTCTACATGAGGCTCCCCTTGAGGAGCACTCGGAAGCTCCAGCTGGTCCAGAACGCGGCCGCGCGGATAATTATGGGGGCGACATGGCGCTCCCATGTGACACCTTGCCTGTGCGAGCTGCACTGGCTTCCGGTGGTCTTCCGGGTGTGCTTCAAGGTATTGGTTCTCACCTTTAAAGTGCTCCATGGCTTAGGGCCCGGTTATTTGCGAGACCACCTTCTGCCACCAATAACCTCCCACCGGCCAACTCGGTCCCACAGAGAGGGCCTCCTTAGGGTGCCGTCGGCAATGCCGACTGATGACCCCCAGGGGGAGAGCCTTCTCTGTGGGGGCACCCGCCCTCTGGAACGAGCTACCCCCAGGAATACGACTAATCCCGGACCTCCGGACCTTCTGTCGAGCTTTGAAGACCTTCCTATTTCAGCAAGCTGGGCTGGCTTAAAATTTTAATGGGTTATTTTAAGGGTAATGGGTTTTAATGTTTTGGGAAGCCAATTCGATTTAATTCTGCTTTTAAATTATTTTAAATTTTGTATTATATGTATTTTAATTTTGGCTGTGCACCGCCCTGAGCCCTTCGGGAGAAGGGGGCTATACAAATTTAAATAATAAATAAATAAATACACAGCAGCCCAATACCTGCTGTATTTAGAAAGACACCTATAGTGTATTTCGTTGTATTCCAGATCAGTTGTTCTGCCACCCTCTCTCTCTAGGAATAGAATAGAATAGAATAGAATAGAATAGAATAGAATAGAATAGAATAGAATAGAATAGAATAGAATAGAATAGAATAGAATAGAATAGAATAGAATTCTTTATTGGCCAAGTGTGATTGGACACACAAACCTTTCTCCTGGGAGTACTAAAGAGAAAAAAAGAGATACTTAATCATACATATCATTACGGCAGCTAGATTAACATACGCACAACACTGGAAAGAAAAGGGAACACCACCGGAAGAACATGTAATTCGGAAAATCCTAGAATGTGCTGAGATGAGCAAACTAACATATGAGATTAACGAGAAAGAGGATTCGGAATACTATACAGTGTGGGGACTTTGTTATAAATGGATGGAAGATCGAATAAGGAAGGGATAAGAGATAGTGTAAATACTAAAATAAGTGGGAGACTTATTAATAAAATAATTAAATAATTAAATTAGGAGACACTATAATAAAAGAATGTATATAACCTGTATATATATTATCACTGTCAAACCGATATCTTTTGTATTGTATTATAATGTAATCTAATAAAAATCTAAAAAAAAATGGAATGGAATGGAATGGAATAGAATAGAATAGAATAAGTAGGAAATTCTATTCTATTCTATTCTATTCTATTCTATTCTATTCTATTCTATTCTATTCTATTCTATTCTATTCCATTCCATTCCATTCCATTCCATTCCATTCCATTCCATTCTTTCCTAATTCTATTCTATTCTATTCTATTCTATTCTATTCTATTCTATTCTATTCTATTCTATTCTATTCTATTCCATTCCATTCCATTCCATTCCATTCCATTCTTTCCTAATTCTATTCTATTCTATTCTATTCTACTCTACTCTACTCTACTCTACTCTACTCTACTCTACTCTACTCTACTCTACTCTACTCTACTCTACTCTACTCTACTCTACTCTTATAAATTTCTGGTATTATACCTAACAAAAATATTTTAAGGTTATCTCATGAGCATTTATGGGTTCTTCAACCTCCCTCTTGTTCTTCTCCATCTCTTTGCCCCCAGATTGTTTGGGGGGGAGGGAAACATGTCTGAACAAGAAGAACTTGCTGATTTGGCGGGACTTTGGAATTCTTCGGAGCTCAACCAGTTCAGCCCCACCAAGATCGCCATTCCAGTGGTCTTCTCCATCATTTTTCTGTTGGGCACCGTTGGCAACAGTCTGGTTTTGGCTGTGCTCTTGCAGAACAGCCAGAGGGCCTGCAGCCAGACCAACCTCTTCATCTTCAACCTGAGCTTGGCCGACTTCTTCTTCATCGTCTTCTGCGTGCCCTTCCAGGCTACCATCTATTCCACGGAAGGCTGGGTCTTTGGCGCTTTCATGTGCAAAGCTGTCCATTTCTTCATCTACCTCACTATGTATGCCAGCAGTTTCACCTTGGCGGCTGTCTCGGTAGACAGGTAAATGGGATCTTCTTCTTCTCTATGACCCAGATTTGGTTCCCGGCACTACTGTGAGGACCCATGGGGCTGGTTGGTAGCAGTGTGAGTGTTCTGTCCCCCCACCTCACATAGGCAGACACACGAGCAAAAGATGTCTACCAATAATTTATTTTTACAAGCCGACCTGAATCCCTTTGGCAGATAAAAGTTCTGGCAGCTACTTTCCGAATGCCTGCCAAGTTTCTTATCACCTCTAGAAACAGGAGTCAGCGTATCTGCAGTCCTTTGCTGGAGCAACCAAGAGTTCACAAGACACAACAGAGTAGTCAGAAGTCATTCACAAAGTCCAAGCCTTAATTCCAAAAAATATCCCATCCGAAGCTCACGATATGCAGTTTTTGTCCATCACAGAGCCTGCAGAGCAACCCCACCCACTTTTATCCCCTGTGGGGCATGGCTCAGTGACTCAGCAATCTCTGGCCCTTCTACACCTCTTCCTTTGCTGCGCACGCCTCTCCCTCCGACGCTGCCTGGGATCAATCCAAGATTGATCTTCATCACTCCGTATTAGTGGGTGCTCCGACATGCCTTCCTCCTGGCCTTCAGCTGGAACCTGAGGCGTTGCCAGAAAGGAGGGTCCTGGAGAGGGAGGCCTTGTCAGTTCCTCCCCATCACTTTCAGAGTCATCTTCCTCCGTGAGGACAGGCTCGGGAACCGGAGTCACAACAGTGAGCTCTGCCATTGAGGTTTCCACACCGTAGTTCGGAGGTGTCCAATCTTGGCAACTTTTAAGACTTTGTGGACTCCAATGCCCAGACTTCATAGCTGGCTAGGGAATTCTGGGAGTTGAAATCCACAAGTCGTAAGTTGCCAAGGCTGGACACCCCTGCCATAGTTTAGGGCTTAGCATATCTGAGGATCTGGAAAAGTGGGTATGGAACCAGTGGTGAAATTCAATTTTTTTTTACTACCGGTTCTGTGGGCGTGGCTTGGTAGGCATGGCAGGGGGAGGATACTGCAAAATCCCCATTCCCACCCCACTCCAGGAGAAGGATACTGCAAAATCCCCATTCCCTCCCCATTCCTGGGGGAAGGATATTGCAAAATGTCCATTCCCACCCCACTCTGGGGCCAGCCAGAGGTGGTATTTGCCAGTTCTCCAAACTGCTCAAAATTTCCGCTACCGGTTCTCCAGAATCTGTCAGAACCTGCTGGATTTCACCCCTGTACGGAACCCGTAAAGTGGTTGTATTGCTAGCGAAAATGAGTGTACTATCCCGCAGATCCCATTTTTAACTAGTTTTTATTGTTCCTTAAACTTCTTAAATGATTTTTGATGCTGTGATTTTGTTTATTTTGTGGCATTGTGTTTTTTAAAAAAAAAAACTTTGTACAGGTAGTCCTTGAGTTACGACTACAATTGAGCCCAAAATTTATGTTGCTAGAATAGAACTGAAAGGAACCTTAGAAGTCTTTTAGTCCAGCTCCCTGCTCAAGCAGGAGCCCCGATACCATTTTGGTCAAGTGGCTGTCCAATCTCTTCTTTAAAACCTCCAGTGATGGATTGCCCATGATTTCTGAAGGCAAGCTGTTCCATTGGTTAATTGTCCTGATTATTAGGAAGTTTCTCTGTAATTCCAGGTTGCTTCTCTCCTTGATTAGTTTCCACCCATTACTTCTTGTCCTGCCCTCTGGTGCTTTGGAGAATAATTTGACTCCCTCTTCTTTGGGGCAGCCCCTCAAATACTGGAACACTGCTATCATGTCACTCCCTAGTCCTTCTTTTCTCTAGACCAGGGGTCAGCAACCTGCGGCTCTGGACCCACATGTGGCTCTTTCAGCCCTCTGCTGCGGCTCACTGTTACTCAAAATATGCATCACAACCGCCAATGTGCGATACCCACTGGCATGAGATTTAGTGAGTTTTTCAACCCCCGTTAGGCCAACCATAGATAAATCCAAGAAAAGAAAAGTTTCAGAAGAAAACAGAACGTTTAATTCAACTACATATGCTAGTTTTGTGGCCGCTCAAGAAATAGTCAGGCACGGGAAGGGTTTTGTGGCTCCTGGTGTTTTCTTTTCTGTGGGAAACGGGTCCAAATGGCTCTTTGAGTGTTTAAGGTTGCAGACCCCTGCTCTAGACTGACAATACCCAGTTCCTGCAACCATTCTTCATAGTTTTTAATCTACAGGCCTTCAATCCTCTTAGTTGCTCTTCTCTGCACTTTTTCCAAAGCGCATATAAGATAACATGACTATGTTTAGCAATTCCTAATGCAGTTGGCTTTTTGATAGGTATTTGGCCATTCGCTACCCGTTACACTCCCGGGAATTACGTACTGCCTACAGTGCGGTGGTGACCACAGTGATAATCTGGGGCCTCTCCATGATCTTCTCAGGGCCCTACCTGAGCTGCTACGACTTGGTTCAATGGGAGGAGAGCTACATCTGCGTGCCAGGCTGGGAAGGATGGAAACGCAAGCTCTTGGAGACCAGCACTTTCATCTTTGGCTACATCATCCCAGCTCTTATTGTCAGTCTCTCCTACAGCAGGACGATTAAACATCTCTGGACATCAGTGGATCCTTTAACGGACATGTCGGAGTCCAAGAAGTCTAAGTGGAAAGTGACTAAAATGATCATCATTGTGACCATCCTCTTCTGCTTCTGTTGGTTGCCCTACCACGTGATTGTCCTCCACTACCTCTACGGGGACTTCCCATTCAACCAAACGACCTATGTTTGGCGCCTGCTCTCTCACTGCATGGCATACGCCAACTCTTGCCTCAACCCCATTGTCTATGCCTTGGTCTCCAAGCACTTCCGCAAAGGGTTCAAGAAGGTCTTTAGATGTCTGCTGAGGAGGAAACCATGGAACAAATTCCGAGCAGTCCATAGCACTCTTACCGAACCTGGTATTGAAGTGGTCTCCACAGACAGGTCCTGAATGAATGAGGATAATGGACCACTGAATAGGTGTCAAGGTCCATCATGGTCCCATCGTCCCCTGCATTTCATAAGCCAAACTGGAAAGGGACTTCAGCAAAGGGGTGCCGAATGCTTCCGATAAGGCCATCATGAATGGTTTATTTTTGCTTTTTTCAGTCTACATCGCAACCATGCCCAGCCTTCATAACCAGAGTATCTTTTCTTCTACAGAGGACACAGAATTTACTGTATCTTTGGGAATTGTGGGAAAAATCTCAGTAAATTATGGAAAAATCTCTATCCTTGATTAAGAGATGCACAATGCTTCGCAGAGGAGTCCTGCCCTTACTGATCTCATTGCCTGTTTCTTACCAAAAACATATCCTGTGTTCATCCACAATGATGTCAAAATAATGACATCCGCATTATTGTACAAGATGTAATTTATGATGTGAATCACGTCATTCTCATGATAGTACCAGAGGTGGGTTTCAGCAGGTTCTGACCAGTTCTGGAGAACCGGTAGCAGAAATTTTGAGTAGTTCAGAGAACCGGTAAATACCAGTTCTCTGGCCCCACCCCCATCAATTCTCTACCTCCTGAGTCCCAGCTGATCAGGAGGAAATGGGGATTTTGCAGTATCCTTCCCCTGGAGTGGGGAGGGAATGGAGATTTTACAGGATCCTTTCTCTGAAGTGGGGTGGGAATGGAGATTTTATAGGATCCTTCCCCTGAAGTGGGGAGGGAATGGAGATTTTACATTATCCTTCCCCTGCCACGCCCACCAAGCCACACCCACAGAACCGGTAGTAAAATAATTTGAAACCCACCACTGGACAGTACCATTAAGTGTGTATCACCATGCAAAACCATGACTATCCATGGTCCAATGGTGGCTTTAGTGCATCAGCAACAAGCTGGAAAACAATGGGGGAACTGGGTGATTTCCACCGACAGTGGCAAAATGAGACACGTTGATTTATTCAGTCATTCCATTTCTATAGCTACCAATCTCAGACAAGTGACTGTTGTTGACTCAACTAGGGTGGAGAATCAAATGCACTGCGCATTTCCCATCAGCCCTGATCATCCTGGCTAATGGAGGTTGGTCAGCAACAGTTAGAAAGTCATGTATTGCCCAGTGGTGGAATTCAAATAATTGAACAACCGGTTCTCTGCCCTAATGATTTCTTCCAACCAGTTCACCAAACCAGTTCTTTCATTCAGTTCACCAAACTGCTCAGAAAGTGAACAACCGGTTCTCCCGAAGTGGTGCGAACTGGCTGAATCCCACCACTGGTTTTGCCCACTTCTGTGCTTACCGCTTTGATGCAAACATCCTTTGTCCATTTGTCTAGCCATTTGTCTAGAATGGTACAGAGCAGTGTTGGTGAATCTTTTTGACACTGCGTGCTGAAATGGGAGTGGGTACGTGCATGTGCAGGAGTGCCAGAAACTGGGAAAAGCAGTTCCCCAGCACGCATGCAGTTTTCCGCTTTCTGGTGCACAGGTAATCACGAAGATCAGGTAGCCAGTGTGCATGTACACGCCAGAAACCGGAAGCTCAGTTTCCCAGCGCACACATGTGCACCACGGAGCTGCTCTTTCGGTTTCTGGCGTGCCTGTGTGTACAAAGACCAGCTGGCCGGTGTGCATGTGCGCACCCAGGCTCCCGGTTTGGACCGGTTCAGCCGAACTAGTAGCGATGGCGGCCGATGGTTTGGAGAACTAGTAATGATGGCAGTGCGAGGCTCCACCCACCTGCCCGGTCGTCATTACTTCCTGGTTTTAATCAGGAAGTAACCTGTTTTTTACCCTCTGTGCATGCACAGAAGAGTTTGCACATGCGCAGAGGGTCCGTGCGCACATGTGACGCATGCACACACTTCCAAACTGGTTGGGAAGTTAAGTAGATTTCACCCCTGGGCACACCTGAGCCCAGAAGGGCAACGGGCGACAGCTGGCGTGCCCAGAGAGATGGCTCTGCATGACACTTCTGGCACATGTGCCATAGGTTCGCCATCACGGGTATAGAGTCTCTTGCTTGAGCTGGGGGTTTGACTAGAAGACCTCCAAGGTCCCTCCCAACTCTAGGCTAAAACACAAGCTGGTGAATACATCAAGAAGCTTCTCTAGAATTGGATATCTGGAATTATCCACGTTCCTCAACGTGGACAGCTTCTAAGGCCATCCAGCAGGATGTGCCTTTTGATCTCCAGGCCCGACGTGAGCTTCGGGTGCCATGACGTATCAAATTACCACGAAGTGGTATGTTTCGGTGTTATACTTTTACTAAAGTGCTCCAGAGAACTGAGTTAGAAAGTGGGCAGGTTAGAGGAAGGACTTCTCGTTCAATGCTAGCACTGCAAGAGAACTTCCTTCCTTGAGAATGGAGCAACGTTTACTCTTTGGGATGGCCAATGGAGCAGGAGAAATATGGTGGTGGTGGATGACATCACTGCCGCCAGCCAATAGATGCCCACGACAGTCCTAAAGCGGCATTAGAAACAAAATTTCAGAGGCCATTGTCAGGCGCAAGTAATCAGGAACTAAGTTCAGAGGTGGTTTTTCTACCCAAGAGTCTGACTTACTAAGAGTCAAGGCAAATTGGTGCTAGATAAAAATCAACGGAATTCATGGGGGACTGGACTTCGATCTCTTGTGTCTATGTAAGGATTCCAAACTAATAACATTTTTGACCCTGCCTTTAAGCACCATCTGGTCATCTCCTACAGCAACTGAATGCACTAATACCTTGCAGCAAGGGATTAAACTGTTGGTGTATTCCTGTTCTCTCTGGACACCAGTCAGATGTTACCAGAGACGTATCATTTCAGTGGTAGGGTGCCCCCTCTCCCCATGACAACAGCTGTAGGCAAGATCTATGGAGATTCTCAGGCATCCAGGTCATAGTTGTCCCAAAAATGCTTTTTTTCAAGAGGCAACTGGACTTTCTGGGTTTTTTTTTCTTTGAAGACGTTTTGCTTCTTCAGCTTCTTCAGCTCTGACTGGATGGTGGGGAATGGAAGGATTTATATCAATGGTGAAATCCAATTTTTTTTTACTACCGGTTCTGTGGGGGTGGCTTGGTGGGCGTTGTGTGGCTTGGTGGACGTGGCAGGGGAAGGATACTGCAAAATCTCCATTCCCACCCCACTCTAGGGGAAGGATACTGAAAAATCCCCATTCCCTCCCTACTCCTGGGGGAAGGATATTGCAAAATCTCCATTCCCACCCCACTCTGGGGCCAGCCAGAGGTGGTATTTGCTGGTTCTCCGAACTACTCAAAATTTCCGCTACCGGTTCTCCAGAACCTGTCAGAACCTGCTGGATTTCACCCCTGATTTATACTCCTTGCAGGCAGCTGGTCATTTGCATTATTCCTCCAAGTGGCCTCAATGACCCTCTAAAAAGCATGCAACTGACCAGCTGTCTTCAAGGAGTATAAATCCTTCCATCCCCCACCATCCAGTTAGAGCTGAAGAAGCTTCTTGGATGAGAAGCGAAACTTCTTCAAAGAAAAACCAGAAAGTCCAGTTGCCTCTTGAAAAAAAAGGCATTTTTGGGACAGCTGTAGACAAGGTGTCATCTGCCCTTCCTATCCCTCTGGGCCAGGATGAAATCCAGCAAGTTCTGACAGCTTCTGGAGAACCGGTAGTGGAACTTTTGAGTAGTTTGGAGAACCGACAAGTACCACCTCTGGCTGGCCCCAGAGTGGGGTGGGAATGGAGATTTTACAGTATCCTTCCCCCTGGAGTGCGGTGGGAATGGAAATTTTGCAGTATCCTTCCCCTGCCATGCCCACCAAGCCACACCATGCCCACCAAGCCACGTCCACAGAACCGGTAGTAAAAAAATTTGGATTTCACCACTGCTCTGGGCATCCTGGCTGGAACACAGAGCAAAGGTCTTCTTTGGACCATCATCTCCAGGCCCATGAACTCTACCTCGCCCAGCCCTTTCTCAACCTCGATGACTTTAAGTTGTGTAAGATTTCACCTCCCAGAATTCCCTGGCCAACGTGCTCCTTTTTTAAAAATCTTGCCTATAAGATCTTCGCTCCTTCTTCTGCTAATCAATGAGGAACACTGCTCCAGCTAAGAGGGAAGACAAACTCGCATCGATGGGTTAGTTGCAGTTAGTATGATTAGTAGTAAACATAGGTAGTCCTCGACTTACAACATTTAGGGACCGTTCAAAGTTACAACGACACTGAAAAATGGGATTGATGACCGTTTTTCATAGTTACAACCTCTGCAACATCCCCATGGTCACGTGATCAAAATTTGGTTCATATTTATGATCTTTGTGGTGTCCCAGGGTTGCGTGATCCCCCTTTGCAACCTTCTATGAGCAAAGTCAACATTCATTTAATGACCAAGTTACTAACTTATCAACTGCAGGGATGCTCTTAAAAAACTGTGGCAAGAAAAGTCGTAAAATGAGGCAGAAGTCACTGAACAAATGTCTCACTTAACAGCAGAAATGATGTGGGGGCTCGATTGCAGTCATAAGTCAAGGACCGCCTGTGGTATTTATTCAGGGGTGGGCTGCTGGGGGTTCGCAGGGGTTCAGGAGAACCTCTAGCTAAGATTCTGTGCAGTTTGGAAAACCCCCAAATCCCACTCCTGGCTGGCCCTGCCCACCCCACCCTGCCCCTCCCAGGAGTCCCCACATGGCCCGTGCAGGGCACACACAGAAGCTCAGGAAGGGTGAAAAACAGGCCTACCGGAAGTTCGGGAAGGTCGGAAACGGGCCTGTTTCCAGCCTCCAGAGAGCCTCCGGACCCTGGGGAGGCCGTTTTCGTCCTCTCGGAGGCTCGAAAAAAGCCTCCAGAGCCCAGGGAGTGCAAAAATACACCTCCCCATGTGGTGCAGGAGGCTGACTAGGCCAAGGTCGGCAACCTTATACACTCAAAGAGCCACAAAGGTCCTAACCGGAAGCCCCCCATTCAATTCTGAAGCCGACCGGAAGTCCGGTTCCCCCACCATAGAGTCTCCTCCTAGCATGGTGTCCTTTTTCCTCTGTCTGTCCTAACTGAAAGCTCTATCAATTGTGGAGCCGACTTGTGACAAGGAGCTGCAGCAGAGGGATGAAAGAGCCACATGCGGCTCCAGAGCAATGGGTTGCTGAACCCTGGACTAGGCCACGGCCACCACGGCCCTGCCCATCCAGCAACCAGGCAGAGAACACCTTGCTAAAATTTTTGAAGCCCACCCTGTATTTATTCCTTTGGCTATGGGAGTCCCTGAACATCGCTGTATGGGGAACGAGCTGGCACGTACATGCACACCGTAAAAAAATGCTTCTGGCCGCGATTGCTTTAAAGACACAAAACAGAGTACAATCTTTAAGGTATTTTGAAAACAGGCCAGCATTCTGGATTTCGCAGATGTGCCTGGTGGAGCAGAAGTTAGGGAGGGGTTAGTTTTCTAATTGGGGGGAGGGCTACCTACTCAATTTCATTTATTTGCCAATGTTGATGGCACCTTTCAGCAAAAGTATTCCTAAAATGATTTATGAGAATGTAAGTCTCATTATCAATCAATCATGGCTCCCTGCAATAAATATGCATCTGTCTGGATGTGGGGAGAGGGGTACCTGAAAATATGGGGGAGGGGAGGGAAATATCCTTAGGGGAGGAAAACGAAGGTACAAAGTCAATTACAGAAGCGAAAGGAAGAAAGGAGATTGCTTGGAAAGGAAATAATGGTTTTGGCAGAAGCGTTTGCTCTGAAGGCAATCTCGTTGGTTTCGATTTATGCCGTGTTGAAATCTGTCTCCGAAGTTTCAACCTACTCTCAAAAAAAAAAAAAAAAGAAAGAAAGAAAGAAAGAAAGAAAAGAAAAGAAAAGAAAAGAAAAGAAAAGAAAAGAAAAGAAAAGAAAAGAAAAGAAAGCAGTTTCTATTTTATTTTTGGGATTTTTTTTCCTGATTCTCCAGAGGCTTCAGAATTGTTTTGAATTTCTTTGGGAGTTTTGTTCATTTGTTTCTGGAAGGGACATGGCTGTTAGAGGAAGGAGAGGTGTTCTACTCAAAAAAATCCTCGGGAAATAATTCAACCACATACAATCCTCCCGGGGTGGGCTTCAAAAATTTTAGCAAGGGGTTCTCTGTCTGGTTGCTGAGTGGGCGTGACCATGGTGGCATGGCCTAGTCGGTCTCCTGCACCACAGTGGGTGGGGGTGTTTTTGCCCTCCCCGGGCTCCAGAGGCTTTCCTTGAGCCTCCGGGAGGGCGAAAACAGCACCCCCAGGCTACGGAGGCCCTCTGGAGGCTTGAAACGGGCCCATTTCTGGCCTTCCCGAACTTCTGGTAGGCCTGTTTTTCACCCTCCCCGAACCTCCGCATGTGCCCTGCATCTGAAACAGGCCGCGTGGGGACTCCTGGGAGGGGTGGGGTGGGCGGGGCCAGCCAGGAGTGGGATTTGGGGGTTCTCTGAACCGCACAGAATCTTAGTTAGAGGTTCTCCCGAACCCCTGCGAACCCCCAGCAGCCCACCCCTGAAGACAGCCCAAAAAATGTGAACAGATTTCAAAAGATTACAAAGATGGCCTCCAAAGTAGAAAATGGAGTCCTGTGAGGAGAACCTCTAAGAATTGGGATGTTTTCAGCCTGGGGGAAAGAGGGGATGGAGGGCTGTCACAAAAGTGTTTTTTCCCCATTCTTGTAAGATCTACTGGCACAATGGACGCTCTTCAGCAGGATGGTTATTGATGACCAAAATCTCTCTTTTAATGGCAGATGGGTATCTCTGAGGTGCTTACAGATTTTTGATGGTCAGGAACAAGGGCTCTTCAACTTTCTTGGGCAGTTGTGCAGAGGGCTATCTGCAGAGATGGTCAAAAAGTCAATGGGCAAAGCGCATAAAACAGTTCCAACAGAAGAGGATATATCAAGCTCAGGATGGAACTGTGGAGTCCTTGATATTTCTATGAGCTTGGTTGTTTTCTTGAAGGCATTTCATTACCCAACTGGATAACATCATCAGTGTGAATAAGTGTGGCGTTTGCTCTCTGTTTATATACAGTAGCTTAGCCTGCCAGTGTTAGTGGAGGAGGAGTTTTCTATTTAAACAGCAACTTGATCAAGATATTGTTTTCTGCTTGTTTGTTTGTCTGGCATTAATCTCTGTTTATCTGGGTGTTGGTTGCTGGACAGTCTTAACCCTAGTTTCAAGTGGGAAATTGAGCATCCTAGACCAACCAAGTTAAATTCAAAAATGCCAGGGTATTCCTGGAAGCCTGGCATTCAGAGAAATCAGCCATCAATAGGCATATAGTGTAAAACGTCAGCATCCATCCATCCTCCTAGACAATGAAATATTTTGGGGAATATTAAAAAGGCAGGATAGAATATTTCCCCTAAAGGGAAAAAAGTCTTAAGGGAGGCAGAAACCAGCACCAGTCACTCTGCCCCAAGCAGAAACTGAGTAGGCCAGCTTTTAGAAATACAGATTTGGTAATCCATTCAGAAAGACTGGGTCAGACAGAAATTCCAGATAAGCAGTTAGGCAAGACAAGATTAGCTCAGACAAACACCTAGGATTTACATTTCCTCTTTTGCCTATAGAGCCAGCCATGACCCCTACATCATCATCATCTTCTTCTAATGACCCCATAATCCCTTGTGGGATGGAGTCTGGGCTGAGTGTTTACTGGCCGGATGCCCTTCCTGTCACCAATGCGGAGTTATATTCAGCAGATATAATCTCAACGTGCCCAGAGAGAGAAATATCGGTCTCTACATAGGATCGAACTCACAGCCTCCTGATTGTGAGGCGAGAGCTCCACCTCTAGGTCACCGCACCACTCCATGACCCCTATATGACCCCATAGAAATCAAAAAGGTATAAAAACTCACCCTGCTCTCAACACCATTTTGTCAGCTGCCCCAGAACCGCATGCTGTTGTTGGTTCTGCTTTCATCAATAAGCTTTCTTTCCAATCAGCCTCCATTTTATTCCCGGCTTGGAACTGGACTTGGATTTTTCTTCCTACAATACAGAGAAATCACATTTACTCACCATTCAAAAGAGACAATAAAAAAGCTAAGAAGGAAACAAAAAGACCAGAACACATCCTTTCCAGCAGCCAACATCCAGAGAAGCAGAGAATAGCAGCACCCAGGATTTCATATGAAAAACAGGAGCGTCAACCACATCATCAGCCAAGTTTGAAAAATATTGATGTAGATTCCTAAGGACTCCTGCCTTGGGCAGGGGGTTGGACTAGAAGACCTCTAAGGTCCTTTCCAGCCCTATGATTCTATGATTTATTGCATTAAAGTTCTTATAGAAATATTTATTTCTGGATAACTGTTCTGACCTAGGCTCCCTTAAAAAGCAGGAAGCAGTCTTGGTCACAGCAAAATCTTTTATTTACATGACTGTGAATTCTTTTCATTCACAGTCAGCAAGGCCTGGCAAACAGTCTTTCAGAGGAATATTTATCAACACAGACCTTATCCCGCTTGGAAAGTTGCCAGGTAACTAGTTTCCAAACGCAGTACAAGGCAAAACGTGGCACAGAGTCTCTCAGAGTCACCGAATGAACGAACTGTTTCCTGCAAAAGCCCCCTCCCCGTTTGCTCCTCTTTTGTTTCCTATGGGAGGGGCCAATCACCTCTAAGGTATGGCTTTACTCCCAAATTGATCCTGCTTTCTGAGTTGTCTTCTGGCAGCTCTACGCATGCGCACACTGGGAACGGGCTCCAGCTGTTCCTCTGCCTCGCTGCTGTCTATCTCCCTCTCGGCCTCTGACGCAGAGCCCTCGTCTGAGCTTTCCCCAGCCCCCAGGACTGGCTTCCCAACCTCCTCACTGTCCAACTCTGCTGTCAGCCCCACTGGCTGCTGGCGGGTCACAACAATGACACGTGCTGCACACTTGGCCCATCAAT
Organism: Pantherophis guttatus; assembly: GCF_059756535.1. NCBI lineage: Eukaryota > Metazoa > Chordata > Lepidosauria > Squamata > Colubridae > Pantherophis > Pantherophis guttatus. Next base: position 9,641,239 of record NC_142076.1, on the reverse strand, counting down.
GAGACCATGTTTTTTTTGTTAAAGTTAGGAGGCAGTTTTTTCAATTCTGTGGAAGTTGGCAGCATAGACATATTTTGATTCTGTGAAGAATCTCATCAGCACTTTTTTGTGTGACTGTTGATAAAAATAGGATCACCAACATCTGATGACGGATATGGCAGAAGAAGAAGAATCCATTTCCTGTATCTATTTCTTGTATTCATAATCATGTTTATACTTATATCTGTTATCCTATATAAGAAAGAAAGAAAGAAAGAAAGAAAGAGGAGGTGGAGGAGGAGGAGGAGAGGAAGAAGAAGAGGGAGAGGGAGAGGGAGAGGAAGAAGAGGAGGAGGAGAAGGAAAAAGAAGAAGAGGAGGAGGAAGAAGAGGAGGAAGAGGAGGAAGAGGAAGAAGGAGAAGAGGAGGAGAAGGAAGAAAAGAGGAAGAAGAGGAGGAGGAGGAAAAGGAGAAGGAAGAGGAGGTGGAGGGGATGGAAGAAGGAGAAGGAGAAGAAGAAGAAGAAGAAGAAGAAGAAGAAGAAGAAGAAGAAGAAGAAGAAGAAGAAGAAGAAGAAGAAGAAGAAGAAGAAGAAGAAGAAGAAGAAGAAGAAGAAGAAGAAGAAATTCATATTTTGATTTTGTGAAGAAAATGTGAGAAAATGCATGGAATGGAGTTTTTTCCCCCCTCTGTATCCTTGCATAGTATCGCTTTAAAAAGCCCCTGTTTTAACATTAATTACCTATTGCCTATGGCTCGGGGGTGGGCTACATTTGGCTGATTTTAATTAAGATCAGAATTAGGCATTCTGAGAACGAGATGTATGTTTTGGGTGCAAATCAGGAATGAAGAAGAATAAATGAATGCAAGGAAACTGGGGATGAGCCAAGGAAACTGATTGGCAGCCCCTCTGTCTGTGCACGCCACGCTGATATTTGGACTACTTCGTAGCGTATTGAGAATTTCTTGCTTCTGATGTGGCAAGACGATTGCCTGCAGAAAGTTGGAAAGGCCGTGAAATGTCTACTATCAAGCATCAGGGAAAATCAGAAAGTCCAGGCAGTTCAAAGTGGTATAAAGATGTATTGCAAGCTTAAGTTCCCTACAAGAATCTGAACTACTAATGGTCCAAGCAAATTGATGGTAGATAAGAGTCAATGGAATTCAAGGCGGGCTGTAGATTGCATATGCCCCCTGAGAAACTGGCAAAAATGTTTAAAGATAAATCAGCTAAATGTTGGAAATGTCACCAGTTACCAGGTTCTTATTCCCATATGTGGTGGACATGTCCAGAAGCAAAAAATTATTGGAATACAATTAAGATATGGCTGGAAGAAATGATACAACAACGTATTGATTTAAAATCAGAATTGTTCCCATTGGGTATCCTGCCAGAAAAAATTAGCAAAGAAAATATTTATTTGATTATACATGCAATAATGGCTGCAAGGATTGTTTATGCACAACACTGGAAAGCAGAGAAAATACCTTTGGAAGGAGAAGTAATTTAAAAAAAAATTAGATTGTGCAGAAATGAATAGATTGACTTTGATGATTAAAGAAAGAGAAGATTCAGAATACTTTAAGATATGGAATCAATTCTACTATTGGTTAGAAAACAGATACAAATAAGTAAATTAACAGTTATATATAAAAATGCCATAATCGGAATATTTTGCTAGTGATGAATTGTTGTAATTGATTCGAGGAGAGCGAAGACAGAAGAAATAACAAAAAGAAGACCAAGATGTCACACGGAAGGAATGACTGATGTATTAAATGTTTGTTTGTTTAAAAAAATAAAAAACTTTTTTTAAAAAAAAGGAATTCAAGGCGGGCTGGATTTAAATCTCTTGTGGGCACAAATGGATTCGAGACTGATGACGCCTTTCACCCCTCCTTCAGGCTCAGCCTGCTCATGTCCTACACCTACAGTGGAAGACTGGATTATAAAACATCCCTGGAGGCTTCCAAGAAGAGATTGGACTGCCATTTGTCAGAAATGGTGTAGGTTCTCCTGCTTGGGCGGGAAGTTGGACTAGATGCATTACCTGACTCTGTGGTTTCATCCCCAAACCCCCATAACTTTAACCTTAAACTGTCTACTGTTGACCTCACCCCATTCCTAAGAGGTTGTAATATATGGTGTGCATAAGCACACCAGCGTGCCTTCCGTCCCTGTCCTACTATCCCCATTTATTCATACCCATTTCCTGTATTCATATCCATGTTTATACTTATTCCTGTTATCTCATACATGTTTGACAAACTAACTAACTAACTAAATAAATAAAATAAACTGTTTGTATTACATAACATTGCATATACTAACGGCAGCCAGAATTGCTCTGGCGCAAATGTGGATACAGATCAATACACCACCTGAAGAACTAGTCATTAAGAAGATCCTCGAATGTGCTGAAATGGATAAAATGACAATGGAGATTAAAGAAAGAGATGATTCGGACTACTATAAGGTGTGGAATAGATTCTATACGTGCTAGAAAATAGAAATCAAAACAAGAAATAAGAATGTAACTTGAAATTTGATTAACTGGAATCTAAGAGTATTGAATACTGGTAAGGATAAAATTTTGACTATGTTAATAAATAGGATGTAAGTATATATATATCAATTTAGTCTATAAGAACACTCAATATGATTATACAGTACAGGAATAAGAATGATTAGGAAGATTGAATTTAAAAGTAAAGATAATTGTCGATGCAGAAAGTTGTAATATATTATGTAATGTTGTTGTTTATGTTTTGTATTTTACCATTTGGTGTATGTGTATCTTCTCTTCTTCTTTTTTTCTTTTTTCATTTTTTGTCTTTTTCTATTATGATTTTGGTTTTAAAAATGTAAAATATTCAGTAAAAACTATTTTTTAAAAAATAAAATAAACTGCTAGATCTAGAAACAAACACCAGTAAGTACTGATTCCCTACCTATCCCTTGCAGTCTGCCCTATTAAACAAGACGTGATTTGATGCAGTATGTATTGGGTGTGGATGTGAGGTTGGATTAAATGACCTACAAGATCCCTTCCAACTCTGTTAATCTGAACTACCCGTAAAAGAGGCAAAGAATCTCTTTGCATGATAAATATTGCAACATCGCCCTCTGCTGGATGTTCCAATAATCAAACCTACATTTTTTTTTCCTGATTCTCACATTTACTGTACTGGGATGAAAATGTTTCACATGCAATTTCAATGTTTTGTTTTGTTGTAATAGGAAAATGAGAAGCAGCTCTTTGGAAATGCAAAGGAGATGCATTTGCCAGGCAGGATTTGTTACAGCGCCATGCTGGGATGAGCTAATGCATAACTTGCAAATAGAAGCTTAATTGTTTCCCGGAACACCGTTTTCCAAACTTGGCCACTTTAAAAGATGTGTGGACTTCAACTTCTAGAATTTCCCAGTCAACAATGCTGGCTGGGGAATTCCCGGGGGTTGAAGTCCATCTTAAAGTGGCCAAGTTTGCAAAACATTGTTGGAAGAAAAATCCATCTGGTTCAGTTCCAAGCCGGGAGAAAGACGCTGGAAACAAAATGGAGGCTGATTGGAAAGAAGGATTGTGTTTATTGATGAAGCAGAACCACCAGCAATGGACGTGGTTCTGGGACAGCTGACCAAATGGTTGAATGAGTGGATGGATCTGTTGGAAGAAATGTCCATCTGGGTTCAGTTCCAAGTGGGAAAACATAGAGGCTGATTGGAAAGATGGTTTAATGGTGGACAGGACCACATGGTTTGAGGTCCTGGGCAAAAAAGCACATGGGTGTGTGTGTGAGAGAGAGAGATTTATACCCTTTGTTGGCCTTAGAACTTGCTTCCTCTTCCTGTGGCAAGAAATGTATCCTGATTGGTTATCAGACTCCCATGGGGCCATGCAGGGGTAACTTTGTAGGTTGTCTTGAGTCCCAGGCTTGGTTGAATTTTGCTGGGTGATGTAATCTTCTCAGGTGTCATGTGGTGAGATGGGTAGAGGGCTAATCCTATTATGTCCTGAGGGTGAAGATCTTTTGTGTTGTAGATAAGCTGGCCCAGCCTTTTGTCTTGTAGATAGGTTGGCACCAGTCTTTCTGGGGCTATTAGCAAATTGGGGGGGGGGAGAGGCTGCTTTCCAAGAGTATGTTTCTCCTTTTCTCATCCAGGGAGGTATAATATCTTGCCTTTTGAATATTTTCTAGAATATTTCATTCTTCTAGGAGAGGTGTGGGTGCTAACTTCCTACAGATCTTTATAGGTTTCTGTGACTTTGAAGTTTGAACTCTTCGGGGGGGGGGGTGTTTGTGCAATGAAGGAGTTTGTGTTTTTTGCTAAATGGTCGTGGGTTAATCCTATTATGTCCTAAAATTATAATTATAATAAAATTATAATAATTATTATAAAAATTATTATAATTATTATAACAATTATTATTGTTGTTTTTGTTATTATTATTATTATTATTGGTTAATCTTTAGTGAGATTCACAGCCTTTGAGGCTGGTTAATAGCTCAGCAGCTCGAATCCTAACCAAGAACCTAGGAACTGTTAAGGTATCGTCAGAGGATGTAAGCTGTTCCGAGTAAGGTGGTTTTTTGTAGTCAAAATGTACAAGTCCGGTAAATTTAGAATTTCTAAATAGCGGGGTAGCCCTTTGGGTATTGCTCCAAGGGCTCCAATTACAATCGGGACAACACATGATTTCTTTTTCCACAGTCGCTCAACTTCAATTTGCAAGTCCCGGTACTTTGTGATTTTTTTCTTGCTGCTTATCTTCAATCCGTGCATCACCAGGTATTGCAATGTCAATGAACCATACTTTTTTTCTTTTCAACTATTGTTATGATGATGATGATGATGGTGATGATGATTTCCCTTGGCTTTCCGAGGCGGCTTATCACCTCCTCATTTGTGACTTTACTAACCCAATTTATACATAACAGCCGCCTGTAAATCCACATTTCAAATGCTTCTAGTCTCTTCAAGTGGCTTTTTGTTAGAGACCAACTCTCCCTTCCATAGAGCAGGAGAGAAAAGATGCAGCATCTGACAAGCTTGATTTTCAGTCTTAGCCTTATGTTTCTCTTTTAGGGAAATAAAATATTCTGCCTTTTATAATATTTCCCAAAACGTTTCATTCTTCTAGGAGAGGGGTGGGTGCTAACTTTCTATATAAGGAAGAGTAAGCTACTCTGATTAGAAGTCACCTTTAGACCTGCCTCTTTTCTCTCTCTCTTTTCCTAGGCTAAGAGAAGAGGGTGTGTCTACCTTGGGCTCTGTTGTAAATCAACCTCCTCTTTAAGCAGAAACAGGAACAAGGAAGTGAAAACAAAAAGAAGAAAGAGAGACGAACCTATCACCATAGGCACCACGGAAAAATAGTCCTAGAAAGAGTTGCAGATTATTATTTTGTTTTCAACCAAGATTTCCCAGGAATTGTGAGTGGTGGGTAGTTGTTTAATTCATTCCTTTCTTTTCGTTTTCTTTTGCAAGGTGTCGTCTCCAAGTCTTTTTCAACTTTGCTTTTTTTCCCCCAACTTCCTCGGAGCTCTCCTTCTCCAAGGAAACTTTCCCCTCTACTTCTTCGCCAGGCGTTGGGAGTTTTTAAGCTCTGGGGGACAAAGGGGAATCCATTGCAGCCCCTGGGATTAAAAAGGTAACGGGAACTTGAGGAATGAATGTGCGTCGTTCGTTTTGAAGGTTTGTTTGGTTTTTAAAGGAGGAATCTGCAGGTATGAGGGATGCAGGAGGAACTGAAAACTTTGGGAAAGGATGGTGCGATTAGAAGGGACATGATAGTGTCTTCCAGCACTTCAGGGGCCGACACAGAGAAGGGGGGGGTCAACCTGCTCTCCAAAGCACCTGAGAGCAGGAGAAGAAATAACTGGTGGGAATTGATCAAGGAGAGTTCCAACCTAGAACCAAGGAGAAATTTCCTGACAGAATAATAAATCAGTGGAATGTCTTACTTCTAGAAGATGTGAATGCTCCATCACTGGAGGTTTTTTAAGAGGAGATTGAACAACCCTTTCTCTGGAATGGTATAGGGCAGTGATGCCATTGCATGCCAGGAAGGGGGGGCGGGGGAGGTTCACATGCGCGCGTGCCCACACCCATAATTCTATGCACCCTGCCCCGCACATGCCCCACTCCTTCCCCCCCACTCCTGGCACGCGATGGCTCAGTAGGCCCGTTTTTCTTTCTCACCTGGCTCCAGATCCTCTCTATGCATCTGGGGAGGGCGAAAACAGCCTTCCCCACTCCCTCGGAGCCCCTCCAGAGGCCCGAAATGACTCATTTTCCAATTTTCAGTTGGATAGGAAGTGACATTTTTTGCTGTCCCCAGCCTCCAGAGACTCCTAGAGAGGCTGAGACCTGAGCTGGCATGCCAGGCGACATGGTTCCCGCGTGCCACCTGTGGCACACATGCCATAGGTTCGCCATCACGGGTATAGAGTCTACTGTTTGAGCAGGGGGTTGGGCTAGAAGACCTCCAAAGCACCCGAGGGCAGGACAAGAAACAATGGTTGGAAATTAATCAAGGAGAGAAGCAACCTAGAACTAAGGAGAAATTTCCTGATGGCGAGGACAATTAACCGGTGGAACGGCTTGCCACCAGAAATTGTGGGCGCTGGAGATTTTTAAGAAGAGACTGGATAGTCACTTGTCTGGGATGGTATAGGTTCTCCTTGTTGGACTAGAAGACCTCCATGGTCCCTTCCAGCTCTATTCTATTCTAACTCTTTCTCCATTCTATTCTAAACTCCAAGAGGAGGAGCCTGGATAGCTCAACAGACAGAGCTCTGTAATTGAACGCCACCTGTCTGCAATTAAAGTAAGATCGAATCCCTCCAGGCTCAAGGTTGACTCAGCCTTCCATCCTTTCTAAGGTAGGTAAATTGAGGACCCAGTTTGTGGGGGCAATAAGCTGACTTTGTATAAAATATACAAAAGGATGAAGGCTATTGCTTAACGCATTGTAAGCCGCCCTGAGTCTCCGGAGAAGGGCGGCATATAAATCAAATTAAAAAAAAAGAAAAGACCCCTTCCAGTTCTGTTATTCTGTATTCTAAGACGGAGGCAAGCTTAAATTCTTTCACGTGAAGTTGGCTCTCTCCATTCAGATGTAGCCTGATCCTCTTTCCCCCCCGCCAATTCCTTCCAGTCTTATAACAACCTTTCATCACGCATGAACGATTGAACTTGAATGCTTTCCTGTGATTCGCAGAAGGGCAGTTATGTTGATAATCTGTTTTCCACTCTCGGCAGCTCAGACAGAATCGCCACAGTTGCGTGGAGGGACGAGATGGTGACTCTGGACAGAAATGTTGCTGAAGACATCAGCCAGCAGATCAACGATGCTCTGGGACGCCTGCAAAGCAAGCATCTCTTCCAAACCACCTGGGATATCGTCGCTTTTGCCATCTTCTTCACCTTCATGGGTAGGCGGAGGGGAGGAGAGGAAGAGTTCGGGTGGGCAGCCACGCTGCTTCTGGGGAGGCTTATTTGAGGTGGGCCTGCGCGGCGCAAACGGGTTGGGTGGGGCTTGAGTGCTCAGAAGAAAGATGGCACCGGTGGTGGGATTCAAATTTTTTTTACTACCGGTTCTGTGGGCGTGGTTTGGTGGGCGTGGCAGGGGAAGGATACTGTAAAATCTCCATTCCCACCCGACACCAGGGGAAAGGATACTGTAAAATCTCCATTCCCACCCCACTCCAGGGAAAGGATAATGTAAAATTTCCATTCCCACCCCACTCCAGGGAAAGGATACTGTAAAATCTCCATTCCCACCCCACTCCAGGGAAAGGATACTATAAAATCTCCATTCCCACCCCACTCCAGGGAAAGGATACTGTAAAATCTCCATTCCCACCCCACTCCAGGGAAAGGATACTGTAAAATTTCCATTCCCACCCCACTCCAGGGGGAAGGATACTGTAAAATCTCCATTCCCACCCCACTCCAGGGGGAAGGATACTGTAATTTCCGCTACCGGTTCTCCAGAACTGGTCAGAACCTGCTGAATACCACCTCTGGATGGCACCCTCCCAAAAGTGTAAGCAGAGATTTAGGAAGAAGCAAGAGCAACGAGGTCACAAATTAGCTTGGTGGAGCCAAATGGGCACAAGGTGCATCAATGGAAGAGAAAGATCCCATGGAAACTCCAAGTTTTCTACTATTCTACGCACTGCCCATAAAGCATACTGTTTGGCCTGCATCCTTCAGCAGTAAATCAACATCTATAGCTTCTTTGTCTACGTATGTCTGGTCTAGTGAAGAGGCTATAGGTGACATTATAGCAGTCTTCCAATATCTGAGGGGCTGTCACAGAGAAAAGGGGGGGTCAACTGAAGCAACATCTTCAGCATGTTGAGACTCTAGAAAGAGTGCAGAGAAGAGCAACCAGGATGATTAGGGGACTGGAGGATAAAACATATGATGAACGGTTGCAGGGACTGGGCATGGCTGGTCTAGTGAAGAGAAGGACCAGGGGAGACAGGATAGCAGCCTTCCAATATTTGAGGGGCTGCCACAGAGAGGAGAAAGGGGGTCAAGCTATTTTCCAAAGCACCTGAAGGCCAGACAAGGAACAATGGATGGAAACTGAACAAGGAGAGATTCAACCTAGAAATGAGGAATTTTCTGACAGTGAGAGCAATCAACCCATGGAAGAGAAGTTGCCTTCAGAAGTTGTGGAAGCTTCATCACTGGAGGCTTTCTAGAAGAGACTGGATTGCCATCTGTCAGAAAAGGTGTAGGGTCTCCTGCTTGGGTGGGGTGGGGTGGGTGGGTTGGACTAAATAATCTACAAGGTCCCTACAAAGTATCTGTATTATGAACTTACTGTGCAAAGTACCAGAAAGCAGGACAAGAAGCAATTGGTGGAAGGTTATGATAAAAGAGATTCAATCTAGAAGAAAAGGAGAAATTTCCTGACAGTGAGGACAGTTAACCAGAAGGTACAGGAGTTGCCTTCAGAAGTTGTGGATGCTCCATCACTGGAGGCTTTAAGAAGAGACTGGGCAGCCATTTGTCCGGAACAGGATAGGGTAACCTCTTGATAGGCAGGGGGTTGGATTAGAACACACCCAAGGTTCGTTCGAACCCTGTTATTCTATGTTCTGGGTAATGGAAGCCAGGATGGAGCAAAATCATCCTGGTTTCGGATTGGTCATAAATTTAGACTGACCCATTTTTTTTATCCCCATACCAGGGATGGTTCTCTTGCTGGGCATCCTTGCGTTGATCCGATGTTGCTGCTGTGATACTCCTAGTTCATATAAGAAGGTAAGCAGCTTCAAGGTCATGTTTCTCTCTCTCCCTCCTTCCCTCTCTCTCTCACACACACACAACAGGAAGTCCTCCTTCACTGTGTGTGTTCAGGCAGAAGTTGGACTATTGGTCCATCAGAGATGCTTGAATTAACACCGTTGTACTGAGCAGCGATGAAAATGTAGACCTAAATCATCCTTTCCAATGCCAGGATCCTGCGAGAACCCAACTTTCAGAAGCAGTGGTGAGATTCAATTTTTTTTTTACTATGGGTTCTGTGGGCGTGGCTTGGTGGGCGTGGCATGGGAAGGAGACTGCAAAATCCCCATTCCCTCACCACTCCTGGGGGAAAGGATATTGCAAAATCTCCATTCCCACCCCACTCTGGGGCCAGCCAGAGGTGGTATTTGCCGGTTCTCCGAACTACTCCAAATTTCCGCAACCGGTTCTCCAGAACCTGTTGAATTTCACCCCTGTTCAGAAGGCATCATTTCTTGACTTTGTGACTCTTGCTTGTAAAAACTTTGCCATAACTTCATCCCCCTGTATTTGCATCCTAAGTTGCTTTGGATGGTGACATGGGTAGCATGCAAATTTAAAACAATGATATGTGTAGTCCTCTTTTTTCTCTCCATACAAAAGGGTAAAAATTTCAGACAGAAGTCTAGGGTGCAGCACAGCTTCAACATCGACCCGACAGTGACAGTTAGAAGACCCTTGGGAACAAAATCTTAACTATTGTGGAGGACAAACTTAAGTTGCCTTTTTCTGTTTCAGCAAAATTTAGCTACCAATTCTGGAATCGAATTGTGGTTTAGCCTAGGAGTGAATAAATACAATTCCTGTTGGACAAATTTACCTTTTGTCATATAATCAGGGGTGAAATTCAGCAGGTTCTGGAGAACCAGTAGCGGGAATTTTGAGTTCGGAGAACCAGCAAATACCAGCTCTGGTTGGCTTGAGTGGGGAGGGAATGGGGATTTTGCAGTATCCTTCCCCTGGAGTGTGGTGGGAATGGAGATTTTGCAATATCTTTCCCCCAGGAGTGGGAGGGAATGGGGATTTTGCAGTATCCTTCCCCTGGAGTGGTGGGAATGGGGATTTTGCAGTATCCTTCCCCTGGAGTGGGGTGGGAATGGAGATTTTGCAATATCCTTCCCCCAGGAGTGGGGTGGGAATGGAGATTTTGCAATATCCTTCCCCTGCAACGCCTACCAAGCCACACTATGCCCACCAAGCTATGCCCACAGAAGGGATAGTAAAAAAAATTGAATTTCACCACTGCATATAATGCTTTTTTCTGATATTCTAAACCAGGACTGTCTAACTCACATTGTCACCACGTGACATATCACTATTTCCTTCCCCCCTTCGCTAAAATGGGGATGGGGGTGGCCATCGTGTGACGCATCCGAGCCGTGATATTTGACACCCCTGCTCTAAAACATTACTCTCTTTCATTACAGGTCAAGAAAAGAAAAGTTGGTATTGATAATATGGGCATGGAGCATTAGATTCCATATGACCAATTGCCTGAGCACCTGGCTTTACTGATTTTCCTCTGCTGTGCTGGAATTTATTGTAAGAAATCAGATTTCTTCTGGGAGGAACTGTGAGACAGGTGAGCCCTCTAGAGGCTTAGATGCTCAAAAGATGATTCTTAGTCCATGTCCATCTGCCATAAGCTGGGGCGAAAAATTCAACCATTCTCACTGTTGCCAACTATCAGCTGCTTCTGATCATTAGTAACAAGGAAAGGGCTAACTAAATACTGTGTTTCCCTGAAAATAAGACCGTGTGTTATATTCTTTTTGAACCCCGAAATAAGCGCTTGGCCTTATTTTCGGGGAGGTCTTATTATTTTGTGGCGCGTGGAGCAAGATGGGTCTCCTCTTGCCATCTTACCTGATTTCCAGTTCTGCGGATGCGCTCAAAAGCCCAATTGGGCTTATTATCAGGGGAGGGCTTATTTTTGGGGAAACAGGGTAGTTCATGAACAATGATCATCCTCTTTCGCAAACTCCTATCTTGTTGGTCTACCCGTTGGGTTTGTTAGCATGCGCTATAAAAATGGAGCGTCAATCACAATGTGTTTACTTCTTATTCCCATCAAGAACCAATAACTCATATCAATGCGTGAGCTGTTTCAATTGTCCTAAATTGGATTTTTCTATAGGAACAGCCCAGACCTTGTACCACCTTCGTATAGCATTATCCTTTTCGTATTACTGAAAATGTTTTTTATCAGTTCAGGATGCTTTGTACCAAGGGGTATCCAACTTTGGCAACTTTAAGACTTGCGGATTTCAACTCCCAGAATTCCCCAGCCAGCATGGATGGCTGGGGAATTCTGGGAGTTGAAGTCCGCAAGTCTTAAATAGTTGCCAAGGTTGGAACCCCACTGATTTATACCTTCTTGTTCTAATATCCCAGATTTGTTACTTTTCCAAGATCGGTGTCCTAATTTTCAATGTAAAATGTAATCGCTGATTACTGTGAACCTCTTGTTGTGTAGAGTTGCTGAATAAATTTAGATGGCTGTATAAGTGACTGAAGTTTAACAGGAGTTTTGTTTTGAAGTTCCTCTTCCACCCAAAATTTAACAGACCCGACAGAGGGCGGGGAAAATCTGCTTTTTTTGCACAAGATTAAAAAAAACACCAACTGGCTTGGATAAAGAATCCTTTTTTGTGTACAAAATGGACATCTGGGTCATTTTGGCCGAAGGCCGAATTTAGCCATTCTGGAGCGAACAGAAATTCATTCCATTTTGTCCATCTCTCATGCATGTCCCACCACCTCTCCCATATTCCCAAAATCCTGTGTCAAAGGTTCTCCTCCCAAAACACCAAGCCACGAAGCACGATAATCAGGGAGGTTTATTCCACACACAATATTAGGAGCACGGACTAGAATTCACGTTATGTGTAGCAGCAACTAACTTTGTTACCAAGGCCACCTTGGACTTATTCTACTGTTTGGTGGCCAGCGAAGATTCTCTGGAAGACCCGATGAAGCAGCAGTTGTCTATCTGCTTCTACAAAATAGGGGGGGGGGAACTACCACCAAAACCCAGCTGTCCCTTAACGCTTTTCAAAAAGACGACATTATGCAAGGGAACCGTCACTATGGTGCAAAAGGCTAGAGAAGGGGCAGGCACGAGGGAGAAGGAAACCCAAAAAATGACAAGGATTTGCCAAGAAAGGAACAAGGTGTGACCCACCCAGTGGTGAAATCCTGCCAGTTTTGTCCGTCTCGCGCGAGCGCCGCGTGGTTCGGCGAACTGGTAGCGACGGCAGTGCGAGGCTCCGCCCACCTGCCCAGATGTCGTTACTTCCTGGTTTTAATCAGGAAGTAACCCATTTTTGACCCTCTGCGCGCGCATTTCCGAACTGGTAGGGAAGGTAAGTAGATTTCACCCCTGGACCCACCCCATACTTGGCCTTTCTGAGACGAGCCCAAAGCAGGTTCAGCAAAGGCTGCTCTTCATCCCCACTCTTGTTTGTAACCACTTCCCCCCCTGCCCCGCAAATGGGGCACAGTTTGATCAGTTGTTTATTGGCTCAGCCTAATTTTGATGCCCACGGAAAGAAATGAACGTTACTTCTAAAGTGCTAATAAATAATGACATTCTGAATACAAAGATGCCAATGGCGGGCATTGCCTCCTGCCCATCGGCTACTACTGCCCATGGAGTGGCAGAATCTGGATGTTCTTCGCAGGTGAGAGTTTATATCATGAGACCTTCACTGGAAGGGAGTGGCCTGAAACTGACCGGATCACTCTCTGCGGGAAGATCAATAGGGCTGGTAGTTCCAGTAGCCGGAAAACACAGCAATCTGAGGAAAAGAAGAATACAAAAAGGAGATCAAAAGTTGTCGGGCAATTTTCCTATTGGGGGCAAAACCTTTGAATGTTAAGTCAGATATATGGTTCTTGTTGATTCACATTATCACGGCAGCAAGATTAGCGTATGCGCAGGAGTGGAAAAATCAATACTTACCGATAGATTTGAAAATAATATATAAAATTAATGAGTGTGCGGAATCAGATAGATTAACTAGATTGATCAATGGTAAAAAAGATTCAGAATTTTATAACAGTTGGAAAGTATGGTACGATTGGGTCCAGAAAAGGTGGGATAGAATAGACATATGATGATGTATATATATGATGGCAAATATGTATGTATAAAGGAATGATTTTATACTTATGGACAATGTAATCATATTATACCATGGTGGCAGGATTGTATATTTTATTTGTGTATTAGTGTATAGAATATATTAATAAAAATTATATATTTTAAAAAAGTTGTCGGGCAATAGGTAGTTAGCTCCAGTTCTTCAGCAGAGTCAAATCTGTAACGGGAAACGAGTCCCCAACCGACATTTCCCAAAAAAGGAAGTACTGCCTTGTTTTTACGCAAAGAACCTTGATTTTTTCTGAATGGGTCAAAAGGGGAATCTTTTGTTCCTCTGCACTGCGGCACTGGAGATGTCACAAATGCAGGCCAAATTGCCTAAAATGCAGCATCCCCCGCTTTTTCCCCCAGCACAATTTTCGTATATTTCTGCGCATTTTAATCAACAGTGTTATGGAAGGGACTGATAACTGGAGAGCTTGGATGGTAAGATAAGACAATGGCCTCTTGCTTTGCAATTATATTTTTTATAATTATAGAATGGAATGGAATGGAATGGAATATAGAATAGAATAGAATAGAATAGAATAGAATAGAATAGAATAGAATAGAATAGAATAGAATAGAATAGAATAGAATAGAATAGAAGTTCTTTATTGGCCAAATGTGATTGGACACACGAGGAATTTGTCTTTGGTGCAGATGCTCTCAGTGTACATAAAAAGAAAAGATACATTCATCAAGAATCACAAGGTACAACACTTAATGAAAGTCATAGGGAACAAATAAGCAATCAAATCGTATTAGGAAACGGTCAATATAAATCGTAAGGATACCAGCAACAAATTTACAGTCATATAGTCATAAGTGGGAGGAGATGGGTGATAGGAACAATGAGAAGATTAATAGTAATGCAGACTTAGTAACTAGTTTGACAGTGTTGAGGGAATTAGTTGTTAAGCAGAGTGATGGCGTTCGGGAGTAAACTGTTCTTGTGTCTAGTTGTTCTGGTGTGCAGTGCCCTATAGCGTCGTTTTGAGGGTAGGAGTTGAAACAATTTATGTCCAGGATGCGAGGGGTCTATAGATACTTTCCCAGCCCTCTTTTTGACTTGTGCAGTATACAGATCCTCAATGGAAGGCAGGTGGGTAGCCATTGTTTTTTCTGAAGTTCTTTTTTATCATTTATACTTTTGATATATAATATATATAATATGTAAATTTATAATATATAAATTTATAATTTATAATTATATGGCATTGCTTTACACAGAGGGGTCTGCGGGGTTTCATCAACAAAGTCACAATTATGGCTGCCTGGGGCAACCAAAGCTCTGTGTGTGTGTCAGTGTGTGTGTGTGTGCGCGCGTGCATGCGTGCATACAGGTTGGGTGATCACACGAACCCAGCCAACATCTGGACTTTTTTTGACCATACCTTGTAATGGTATATTGGGGAAAGACACAATATCCCTCAAACGCAATGTGAGGGCCCCCATCATGCGCCCCCCCCCACCCCACGTTTTGGCTTCCAGGTTGGTGCAGGAGGCTTTCCAGGCCCAAAACAGGGCGCGGGGCGCTATGCGAAGCCCCCCTCCCCATACCCCATTTTGGGCCTGGAAAGCCTTCTGCACCAAACTGCCCCCCCCCAATGCATGCGCCCCACCCAGTGGTGACATTAAATTTTTTTACTACCTGTTCTGTGGGCGTGGCGTGGCTTGGTTTGCATGGCAGGGGAAGGATACTGCAAAATCTCCATTCCCACCCAATCCTGGGGGAAGGATACTGCAAAATCTCCATTCCCTCCCCACCCCAGGGGAAGGATACTGCAAAATCCCCATTCCCTCCCCACCCCAGGGGAAGGATACTGCAAAATCCCCATTCCCTCCCCACCCCAGGGGAAGGATACTGCAAAATCCCCATTCCCTCCCCACCCCAGGGGAAGGATACTGCAAAATCCCCATTCCCTCCCCACTCCAGGGGAAGGATACTGCAAAATCTCCATTCCCTCCTCACTCCTGGGGGAAAGATACTGCAAAATCTCCATTCCCACCCCACCCCAGGGGAAGGATACTGCAAAATCCCCATTCCCTCCTCACTCCTGGGGAAAAGATACTGTAAAATCTCCATTCCCACCCCACTCCAGGGGAAAGATACTGCAAAATCTCCATTCCCTCCCCATTCCAGAGGAAGGATATTGCAAAATCCTCATTCCCTCCCCACTCCTGGGGGAAGGATCCTGCAAACTCTCCATTCCCACCCCACTCTGGGGCCCGCCAGAGGTGGTATTTGCTGGTTCTCCAAACTACTCAAACTTTCTGCAGAACCTGTCAGAACCTCCTGGATTTCACCTCTGGCCCTGCCCCCCGTGAATGCTCAGCAGAGATCCGAAGACTAGCTGGCCGGCAGGAGGTTCGCGCACATGTGCAGTAGAGCTGGGCTGGGACGACGGCTGGCGTGCCCGCAGAGGGCTCTGTGTGCCACCTGTGGCACGCGTGCCAGAGGTTTGCCATCACGGGTGTAGGGTCTCCTGGTTGGGCGGGGGAGAGGATCGGACTAGATGACCTACAAAATCTCTTCCAACTCTGATAATCTGTTAAAAACAACGTTCTCCCCGTTGACCTCACCTTATCCTTGAGCTGCTGGCAAAGCTGCAGGGAGACGGTGAAGAAAACGAGGGCATCGTTCAGCCAGGGTACCACACACTCCACCTTGTGCACGTGGCTGACTTCGTATCTTTGGTTACTGTACTCGCTGCGGAAGGAGAGAGAGAGGGGGGGGCTTCTGCTTTCGGTGACGCAACACAGAGAGAAAAGATCTGCTTTCTGCCCCCAAGGCAAGCCCTCCAGAAGGTGCTGTGGTACTTACAACATGGCCCCAGGGTTATGCAGGATGGACCCTCCAGCTGGCCGGAAGTTCTGAAAAAAACCAAATCAAATCAAAAGAATCCCATTTCTAGGGATTCGGTTTTTGCATGGAGATCCTGCCTAGGTGACGCTGTTGTCAGCCCCAAGACTGCTTTTTATTGCGACTGGCTACAATCACAGAATCTTGCACATTTGATCATGTTGTATCTTCTCGTCCTTCTTATACTTCTGCGAATTAGGGAGGTGTCCATCTGAGCTAGAAGGGACGCGGTGGCACGGTGATGGCACGGTGGGTCCGATAGGCCCGTTTTTTGCCCTCCCCAGTCTCCAGAGGCTTTCTAAGAGCCTGGGGAGGGCAAAAACAGCCTTCCCCATTCCCCGGAGGCCCTCTGGAGGCCAGAAACAGCCCATTTGCTGACTTCCGGTGGGCCCAGAAGGCCCAAAAATCAGCTGGCCAGTGCACCAGGGGTGGGTTCTAATTTTTTTTACTACCGGTTCTGTGGGTGTGGCTTATTTTGTGGGTGTGGCTTGGAGGTCATGTGACTAGGTGGGCGTGGCTAGCTGGTCAGTCATTTCTGGAAGGTCCTTGCACTTACGACCAGTCCTCGCACTTACGACCCAACTCATTTGTTTGCTTTTAACACTGATCAGCTGTAGGGTGGCCCTTTGAAGCCCCGCGGCAAGAGTTTAAACAGTTTTTTTTCCTCTAGTCATCAGCTGGGACTCAGGAGGCAACAATAGATTGGGGGTGAGACCAAATAAAAGGTAAGAATAATGTGGGGGGAAATAGATTGGGGGGCAGGGGGGATAACTGGTTTGGTGACGTCATATCGTCACCGCTACCGGCTCGGCCGAACCGGACCGAACCGGGAGGAGCCCACCACTGCAGTGCATGCATGTATGCTGGAGCTGAGCTAGGGCAACGCTTGCGTGCCCACCAATATGGCTCCGTGTGCCACCTGTGGTACGCGTGCCATAGGTTTGCCGTCAAGGGTATAGGGTCTCCTGCTTGGGGAGGGGGTTGGACTAGATGACCTACAAGGTCCCTTCCAACTCTGTTAATCTGTCATTTGTAATCTGTAAGAAGCTTCTTCAGCTCTGACTGGATGAATCCTTCCACTCCCCACCATCCAGTCAGAGCTGAAGAAGCTTCTTGGATGAGAAGCGAAACGCCTTCAAAAGAAAAAAACCAGAGAATCCAGTTGCCTCTTGGGAAAAAAAGCACCTTTGGGACAACCAAAACCTGGATGACTAAGAATCTCGATAACCATCTGGGGAACTATCGCTCACTTAGGTTGCTTAATGCAGATCCTGGGCATAGCCCCACGCTATTGTTCTTGCTACTTCTGGCTTTCCCAGTTCTCCCCCTCCTCCGTTCCTCCCCACCCACCCAAAAACAGCAATCTTGTGAAATAGAGGGAGTAGCCAATGGGAGGGAGAGTCGTCCCTGAAGAGTCATCCAGTGTCAGCCTTTCCAAGAAAACCAGACAGGAAACAGATGTTAAGACAGATGTGTTAATTCAGCTTTACTGTACAGCTACGTTAACAAAATCTTGCAAGTTTGAGAGCTATGAATGCACCAAATCTCTCACTGTCTTGCAGGAAGTTAGCACCCACCCCTCTCCTAGGAAAATGAAATATTCGAGGAAATATTAAAAAGGCAGAATATTGTATTTTCCCTAAAGGAGAAACATGTTTCTAAAGACATAGAGCCTCGGCTTCCTGCCCCCCCACCCCCGCTCTCCCCAGCAGATATTTTGGTGCCAACTTATCTACAAGACAAAGGCTGGGCCAGCTTATCTACAACACAAAAGATGCACCCTCAGGACATGAGCGCACACTCCAGATCCAAACCAGGACAAAGCCATAATAGGAAGTGCCCAAAGCACCCTTCATGCCCAGAGAGGGCATAAAACTCAGGCACTCTCAGCATCTCTCCCCTTTTTTTCTTCACCCAACATCTTCAAGGCATTTGATCCTGTCCACCATTAAAAACCATCTTTCCAAGCATTCTCCATGTTTCCAGTGTCTTTTTTTCTCCGCTTGTAACTGAACCCAGAAGGACATTTTTTCCAACAGTCTCTTTTTACAGCCCGGTAATTTGGAGAGGTTGTCTCTGTTTTTGTGTATCTTTCTCTGCCTGTTATGCAGCTGCGGGCTAGGCCTGCTCTTATCTGACTGTTCCCTAAGGCAGCATCTCATCCCTTCCGCCATTCCCTTGACGTCATTCTCATCTGCCATTTCATCCAGGGAACTTCTCTGGTTGAGCAGGGATTAGAACAAGACTAAGGGGCAAAGACGCTGAGCTTCTTGATCGAAAGGTCGGCAGTTCAGCGGTTCGAATCCCTAGTGCCGTGTAAGGGGGTGAGCTCCTGTCACTTGTCCCAGCTTCTGCCAACCTAGCAGTTCGAAAGCACGTAAAAAAATGCAAGTAGAAAAATAGGGACCACCTTTGGTGGGAAGGTAACAGCGTTCCGTGCACCTTTGGTGTTGAGTCATGCCGGCCACATGACCACGGAGACGTCTTTGGACAGCGCTGGCTCTTTGGCTTTGAAACGGAGATGAGTACCTGCCCCCTAGAGTTGGGAACGACTAGGACATATGTACAAGGGGAACCTTTTACCTTTTCCTCTGTGCCAGATCAAAACCTTCACTGTTACATCGCTCCGATGTAGAAGGTTTGGCTGATTGGGCAAAACTGGTGATATGCAGCCTTCCCCCGCCCCAACGTGCCATCATTCTTCCCATTTTAGCAACAGGAAGTAGAAGAAACGAGGTTGAGAACTGAAGAAACATCTTGGACGAGGAGCAAGGAAAAAAAACAATCACCAAGAAAAAAATCCAGTTGCCTTTTTGGAAAAGCAACTTTGGGACACTCAACGGATGATAAAAAAGGAACGTTAAAGCCTTTGGTCCCTGTTTTTTTTAGAGAGTAGGACAGACTGTACCTACTTCCAGAATAACACTGATAAAATCTCCCCTCTTGTGTGATGGCTTATTGATGGAAATTTATGCTGTTGTTTTTTTTTTTTTTAAATAAATGAAAACTCTCTGAACCTTGTTAATAACCTCTTTTGGTTGCACATCTATTTTATGTCAGTCTGAACAGAGTATTTAGTGGGTTTTTTTGGCATTTTAATTCAGTCCTTATCTGTGTTACCGTTTCTTATTTCTTAAAAGAGCCAGAGACCACAAACTAACTAATCAGAGATTGGTTAACCATATTTATAATAGAGCCTTGGTGGCGCTGAAGATTAAAGTGCTGTTAAGTAACACCAGCTGCCTGCAATTACTGCAAGTTCGAATCTCACCAGGCTCAAGGTTGACTCAGCCTTCCGTCCTTTCGAGGTAGGTAAAATGAGGACCCGGATTGTGGGGGCAATAAACTGACTTTGTATAAAAAGGACATGGCTTAGGGGGGGCCAAAAGCCCTACTAAGCAGGTATATACAAAAGTATGAAGGCTATTGCTTAACGCATTGTAAGCCGCCCTGAGTCTCCAGAGAAGGGCGGCATATAAATCGAACCAATAAATAAATATTTCACAACATTCTGCAATGCAAGGTTGATATGGGACATATAACAAAATTGTGTAACTGCTTCTGGAAAGGTTCTTTTAACCACAGGTTATTTTTGACCAAGGTTAACATTGCTGAAACGTCATAAAATGGGCCCCTTCTTGTATAAAGGGCAGAAGGAAGAGGCCTCGAAGGACAGGAAGAAAAGCCGTTACCAAGGCAACAGCTAGATAAGAGGGGTTTGGACCAGAGAAAGTATCTTGAGAAAACATTTCAGATAAACATCTTACTAGTTCACATGAAGATAAAGACAGGGAGGGGAAATACATTCAGATCTGCAAGATTATGTTACCGCAGCTGTTACAACCAAAGGAGTCCTAACTTATATGACGTTAGAATATAGAATGATAGGGCTGGAAGGGAGCTTGGAGGTCTTCTAGTCCAGCCCCTCCCACCCCCACCCACCCCCATGGTCAAGGCAGGAGACCTTGTACCATCCCAGTCAAATGGTTGTCCAGTCTATTTTTGAAAACCTCCAGCAATGGAGGACTCACAAGTCCATATAAATTGAGGGGGGTCAACTTATTCTCCAAAGCACCGGAGGACAGGACAAGAATCGATGGATGGAAACTAACCAAGGAGAGAAGCAACCTGGAGTTTAGGAGAAACTTCCTGACAGTGAGAACAATTAACCAGTGGAACGTCTTGCCTTCAGAAGTTGTGGGTGCTCTATCACTGGAGGAAGAGGAGGGGAGAGGGAGAGGGAGAAGAGAGGAAAGGAAAAGGGAAAGAAGAAAGGAAAAGGAAACGAAAGGAAGGGAAGGAAAGGAAGAAAGGAAAAGGAAAGGAAATGAAAGGAAAGGAAGAGAAGGGAAAGGGAAGGGAAGGGAAGGGAAGGGAAGGAAAGGAAAGGAAAGGAAAGGAAAGGAAAGGAAAGGAAAGGAAAGGAAAGGAAGAGAAGGGAAAGGAAAAGAAGGGAAGGGAAGGAAGAAAGGAAAAGGAAACGAAGGGAAGGGAAGGGAAGGGAAGGGAAGGAAAGGAAAGGAAAGGAAAGGAAAGGAAAGGAAAGGAAAGGAAAGGAAAGGAAAGGAAAGGAAAGGAAAGGAAAGAAAAAATGAAGGGAAGGAAAATGAAGGGAAGGAAAGGAGAGGAGAGGAGAGAGGAGTGGAAAGGACAACCATCTATCTGTAATTGTATAGGGTCTTTTGCTTGGGGTTGGACTAGAAGACCTCCAAGGTCTCTTCCAGCTCTATTCTATTCTAAAAAACAATTCCAGGAGGCAAGTTACTCCAGTGATTAATTATCCTCACTCTCCGAATGTTTCTCCTTACTTCTAGGTTGGATGATGTTGGTTTCTCAGTCTGGTTTTAAGACTCAATGGTCCCTTTTTTGAAGACACACCAAACCCAGAAGCTCCCCCCTAGAGTTTAGTCACTCTGTGTGTGTGTGTGTGTGTGTGAGAGAGAGAGAGAGAGAGAGAGAGAGAGAGAGCCCTCGACTTACAACCACAATTGAACTCGAAATTTCTGTTGGTAAGTGAGGCGGCCGTTAAGGGAGTTTTGTCCCGTTTCAACCACCTTTCTTGCCACGGCAGTTAAAGTGAATCTGACTTCCCCCATTGACTCTGCTCGTCAGAAGGTGACGAAAGGGGAAATCACACGATCCCGGGGGAAGGGGATACAATGCGACCATCATAAATCTGAACCCGTTGCCACAAGCATCCGAATTTTGACCGCGTGACCATGGTCGTTAAGTGTGGGAAAAACGATCCTAGGGTGACCTTTTTTTCCAGGGCCGCCGTAAACTTCGAATGGTCACGAAACGAATGACTGTTAAGCATAGAACTACCTTTAATAGCCAAGTGCTGAGGAGGGTATCTGCTTCCGTACCTTTGTGGAACTGGGCTGCAAAGGATGCAACTGGTAGACCGTTAAGCAGACCTTATTTAGGTTGATGTAGAAATTGATCAGGATGTCTGGAGGCAGAGATGGAGTGAACATTTTCTGGGGAGAAAGAAAGTGGACAAACCCAGCGTATTAATATACTTCAGCCAGCAGTCTGAATTATCAGTTTTCTCACACTCTAAAGCAGGGGTGTAAAACTCAAGGCCCGGTGGGGCCCCGGATCTGGCCTGTGAGGTGCTTAGAACTGGCCCTGGAAACAGCGAAGGACCGGCCCGCAGTGCCTCTGCCAGCGAAAACGGAGCTCCGGGGGTGGGGGGCTGCAGGCATGCCCCCTCCCCCGGCTCTGTTTTTGCTGGCAGAGGGCTAGCAAAACAAACTAAAATCAAAACAAAAGGAGAAATGTTTCCCCTTTTGCATTTGAGCGTGCAAGAAGGGGAAGGAAAGGAGAAAGGAAAAGATGGGAAGATGGGAAGAGAGCAAAGAAGGAAAACGAAGGAAAGAGTGGAAGGAAGAAAAAAGGAGGATGAAGAGGGGAGGAAAAGGAAGGAAGTAGGGAGAGAGGAAGGAAAAAGGAAGGAAGGAAGGAAGGAAGGAAGGAAGGAAGGAAGGAAGGAAGGAAGGAAGGAAGGAAGGAAGAGCAATAGCACTTAGACTTATATACTGCTTCACAGTGCTTTTACAGCCCTCTCTAAGCAGTTTACAGAATCAGAATATTGCCCCCAACAATCTGGGTCCTCATTTTACCCACCTTGGAAGGATGGAAGGTGGGAGGGAGGCAGGAAGGAAGGGAAAGAAATAGGGGAAGGAAGAAAGGAGAATGAAGAGGGGAGGAAAAGGAAGGAAGGAGGGAGGAAGGAAGGAAAAAGGAAGGAAGGAAGGAAGGAGGGAGGGAGGGAGGGAGGTTATAATCAGAGGGAGCGTCTGGGGGAAGTCCTGCCTTAGCACTTGGCCACCACAGGCGCCCCCGACACAAGTGATGCCGAGCTGGCCATGCCTCCCACGGCCCCTGAGGTCAAACACAACCCTGATGCGGCCCTCAATGAAATTGAGTTTGAGACCCCTGCTCTAAAGGTTCACCTGCCCCGTCCCCCCCCGTCCCCCCAATGTTACCGTGAGTCCACTGCTGGCGATCTCTGGCAAGCTCAGAGTGGCCGGAGTGGTCAGCCGATTCCGTGCTCGTGTCAGCTGCAGCATCACAGCATCCATCAGCTGGGGCGGAGAAGAAGAAGAAGACAAAAAAACAGCATAGAGTCTTGCTTAGGTTGATCTGGGAATGGGGTTGCTGTTAGCCTCCCCCGCTCCTTTCCAGACAAGGAAATCAACTCCACAAGACAATTAGCAGAATATCAGAGATGGAAGGGGCCTTGGAGGGCTTCTAGTCCAACCCTTTGCTCAAGCAGGAGACCCTCTACCAATTCCAGTAAAAGTGGCTGTCCAGTCTTCTTCTTAAAAGCCTCCTTTTTTTTCTTGTTTTCCTCCCCCCCAAAAGGTAGGTGCGTCTTATACTCCGGTGCATCTTGTAGTCCGAAAAATACAGTATCTTGTCTTTTTATGTACACTGAGAGCGTATGCACCAAAGACAAATTCCTTGTGTGTCCAATCACACTTGGCCATTAAAAAAATTCTATTCTGTTCTGTTCTGTTCTGTTCTGTTCTGTTCTATTCTATTCTATTCTATTCTATTCTATTCTATTCTATTCTATTCTATTCTATTCTATTCTTTCCTAATTCTATTCTATTCTATTCTATTCTATTCTATTCTATTCTATTCTATTCTATTCTATTCTATTCTATTCTATTCTTTCCTAATTTCATTCTATTCTATTCTATTCTATTCTATTCTATTCTATTCTATTCTATTCTATTCTTTCCTAATTCTATTCTATTCTATTCTATTCTATTCTATTCTATTCTATTCTATTCTATTCTATTCTTTCCTAATTTCATTCTATTCTATTCTATTCTATTCTATTCTATTCTATTCTATTCTATTCTATTCTTTCCTAATTTCATTCTATTCTATTCTATTCTATTCTATTCTATTCTATTCTATTCTATTCTATTCTATTCTATTCTATTCTATTCTTTCCTAATTTCATTCTATTCTATTCTATTCTATTCTATTCTATTCTATTCTATTCTTTCCTAATTTCATTCTATTCTATTCTATTCTATTCTATTCTATTCTATTCTTTCCTAATTTCATTCTATTCTATTCTATTCTATTCTATTCTATTCTATTCTATTCTATTCTTTCCTAATTTCATTCTATTCTATTCTATTCTATTCTATTCTATTCTATTCTATTCTATTCTATTCTATTCTATTCTATTCTTTCCTAATTCTATTCTATTCTATTCTATTCTATTCTATTCTATTCTATTCTATTCTTTCCTAATTTCATTCTATTCTATTCTATTCTATTCTATTCTATTCTATTCTATTCTATTCTATTCTATTCTTTCCTAATTTCATTCTATTCTATTCTATTCTATTCTATTCTATTCTATTCTATTCTATTCTATTCTATTCTTTCCTAATTTCATTCTATTCTATTCTATTCTATTCTATTCTATTCTATTCTATTCTTTCCTAATTTCATTCTATTCTATTCTATTCTATTCTATTCTATTCTATTCTATTCTATTCTATTCTATTCTTTCCTAATTTCATTCTGTTCTATTCTATTCTATTCTATTCTATTCTATTCTATTCTATTCTATTCTATTCTTTCCTAATTTCATTCTATTCTATTCTATTCTATTCTATTCTATTCTATTCTATTCTATTCTATTCTTTCCTAATTTCATTCTATTCTATTCTATTCTATTCTATTCTATTCTATTCTATTCTATTCTATTCTATTCTAGTCTAGTCTAGTCTAGTCTAGTCTAGTCTAGTCTAGTCTAGTCTAGTCTAGTCCAGTCTAGTCTAGTCTAGTCTAGTCTAGTCTAGTAAAGTGTTTGCAAGCCATTGGCACATGTGTCATATAGACACCAGTGGAGGCAGAGAGTATCTCCACCCCTATGTGGAAAGGAGGGGCTTACCCTCCTCCAACCTTTTCCACCTTGCTCGCTCTCTCCATCTCTCTCTTTTCATGTTTGTTCCTCATGAGACTTGATCTCTGTTGTACATAGTTAAAATGCTTTATCATATGAATAAATACGTTTAAGACATTTATTTATGCATCTGCCTCTGAACTCTTCTATGCTCCTGGGTGCTTCTACGATCCCAATTCCTCTATTCTATTCTATTCTATTCTATTCTATTCTATTCTATTCTATTCTATTCTATTCTATTCTATTCTTTCCTAATTTCATTCTATTCTATTCTATTCTATTCTATTCTATTCTATTCTATTCTATTCTATTCTTTCCTAATTTCATTCTATTCTATTCTATTCTATTCTATTCTATTCTATTCTATTCTATTCTATTCTTTCCTAATTTCATTCTATTCTATTCTATTCTATTCTATTCTATTCTATTCTATTCTATTCTATTCTATTCTATTCTATTCTATTCTATTCTATTCTTTCCTAATTTCATTCTATTCTATTCTATTCTATTCTATTCTATTCTATTCTATTCTTTCCTAATTTCATTCTATTCTATTCTATTCTATTCTATTCTATTCTATTCTATTCTTTCCTAATTCTATTCTATTCTATTCTATTCTATTCTATTCTATTCTATTCTATTCTATTCTTTCCTAATTTCATTCTATTCTATTCTATTCTATTCTATTCTATTCTATTCTATTCTATTCTATTCTATTCTATTCTTTCCTAATTTCATTCTATTCTATTCTATTCTATTCTATTCTATTCTATTCTATTCTATTCTATTCTATTCTATTCTTTCCTAATTTCATTCTATTCTATTCTATTCTATTCTATTCTATTCTATTCTATTCTATTCTTTCCTAATTCTATTCTATTCTATTCTATTCTATTCTTTCCTAATTTCATTCTATTCTATTCTATTCTATTCTATTCTATTCTATTCTATTCTATTCTTTCCTAATTTCATTCTATTCTATTCTATTCTATTCTATTCTATTCTATTCTATTCTATTCTATTCTATTCTATTCTATTCTATTCTTTCCTAATTTCATTCTATTCTATTCTATTCTATTCTATTCTATTCTATTCTATTCTATTCTATTCTATTCTATTCTATTCTATTCTATTCTATTCTTTCCTAATTTCATTCTGTTCTGTTCTGTTCTGTTCTATTCTATTCTATTCTATTCTATTCTATTCTATTCTATTCTATTCTATTCTATTCTATTCTATTCTATTCTATTCTTTCCTAATTTCATTCTATTCTATTCTATTCTATTCTATTCTATTCTATTCTATTCTATTCTATTCTATTCTTTCCTAATTCTATTCTATTCTATTCTATTCTATTCTATTCTATTCTATTCTATTCTTTCCTAATTTCATTCTATTCTATTCTATTCTATTCTATTCTATTCTATTCTATTCTATTCTATTCTATTCTATTCTATTCTTTCCTAATTTCATTCTATTCTATTCTATTCTATTCTATTCTATTCTATTCTATTCTATTCTATTCTATTCTATTCTATTCTTTCCTAATTTCATTCTATTCTATTCTATTCTATTCTATTCTATTCTATTCTATTCTTTCCTAATTTCATTCTGTTCTATTCTATTCTATTCTATTCTATTCTATTCTATTCTATTCTATTCTATTCTATTCTATTCTATTCTTTCCTAATTTCATTCTATTCTATTCTATTCTATTCTATTCTATTCTATTCTATTCTATTCTATTCTATTCTATTCTATTCTTTCCTAATTTCATTCTATTCTATTCTATTCTATTCTATTCTATTCTATTCTATTCTATTCTATTCTAGTCTAGTCTAGTCTAGTCTAGTCTAGTCTAGTCTAGTCTAGTCTAGTCTAGTCTAGTCTAGTCTAGTCTAGTCCAGTCCAGTCCAGTCCAGTCCAGTCCAGTCCAGTCTAGTAAAGTGTTTGCAAGCCATTGGCACATGTGTCATATAGACACCAGTGGAGGCAGAGAGTATCTCCACCCCTATGTGGAAAGGAGGGGCTTACCCTCCTCCAACCTTTTCCACCTTGCTCGCTCTCTCCATCTCTCTCTTTTCATGTTTGTTCCTCATGAGACTTGATCTCTGTTGTACATAGTTAAAATGCTTTATCATATGAATAAATACGTTTAAGACATTTATTTATGCATCTGCCTCTGAACTCTTCTATGCTCCTGGGTGCTTCTACGATCCCAATTCCTCTATTCTATTCTATTCTATTCTATTCTATTCTATTCTATTCTATTCTATTCTATTCTATTCTATTCTATTCTATTCTATTCCTATTCCATGTGGATTTGGTCATTTAACCATTTTTAGAAATTAGAAAGTTCCACAGCTAACAGTCATGGCCACAGTGGGTGAAAAGAATAAGTTCTATCAATTAAACATTAAAGCATGTTAACAATAATTAAAAACATCCCGTGGTCACGTGACTAGGATTTACAACATTTTAAAATTCATTTAATGAATTTATCTGCTGCCCATCTTGTAAATGAAGCCATTCTGGGCAGCTACCACAGCATTAATAAGTTAAAATCAATAAATAACGAATAGGTATCTTTAAAAGAATAAAAGTAGAAATTCCAGTTAAGGTAAAATTATAGTTAAAAGACGAGGGAGGGAGGGAAACAGGGTTTTTTGCCGAAAACCGGCATTTAGTTTTGGTTTCGGACAAAACCCACCCCTAGCGAACCGTGGGTTTGCTAAAACGACCATGGTGATTCATTTAACAACCGACACCAAAAAAAAAGGAAGTCTAAAATCATGTCAATCTGGTGACAACCCGTTTAACGACTGCCATGACTTACAACTGTAATTGCTGGCCTTAATTACGGTCATAGGTCGAGGATCGTGTGTCAGAAATTTGGGGTTCGGAACTGCTCAAACGTTGTCTGGTTTGGTCTGGTTGAAAGCTCGGAAGCAGAATCCTTGGCTCACCTTGAGAACCTCGGAACCTGTCTTGAACTGGTAATTGGTGCTCCGGTTGGTAAGCAGGTAGACCGCTTGGTTGACATGGTTCCTTGCATCCTGGATCTGAAAAAGAAACCAAAGTCAGATAAGAGACAAACACACACACCCCTCTCTCTCACCAGCGGCCAGCTCATCTGGCAGCAGATTCAGACAGTGAGGAGGTTGGGAAGGGACATGGGGCAGTCCTGGAGTCTGGGGAAGGCTCTGATGAGAGCTCTGTGTCTGAGGCAGAGAGAGGGCCAGGGCCGTCTAACAGTTGTCAGCTGCCTTCAGAGTCGGACATCAGTGGGGCAGACAAACAGCTGGAGCCTGTTCCCAGTGTGTGCCTGTGCAGAGTTGCCAGGCGAAGGGAACAGCTAAAGAACAAGGGTCGACTCAGGAGTAAGGCTGCAGGTGGACGATGAATGGCCCCTCCCAGAAGGAATAAAAGAGGAGCGAAAGGGAAGTGGAGTTTGCAAGAGACAATTAGTTCATTCCTGCATTCTTGCCAAGTATTGCGGTGTCTGAAAGATATCAGCCTGGCCAATCTCCAAGCCTGATAAAGGTCAGTAATTGTGAACTATCTTGAAAGACTGTGGGAAAGACTTTGCTGGAGAGGAATTTAGAAGGGGTTTTTGTTGGGACAAGGATTCTGCTTCGTGGTTTGGGGAAGCCTAGGTCATAACACTCACTCACACATACACAGGGACAAAGCACAGGATGGCCCAGATTCAGTCTAGGACAGGGGCCTCCAACCTTGGCAACCTTTTAAGACTTGTGGACTTCAACTCCCAGAATTCCTCAGCCAGCTGAAGAACTCTGGGAGTTGAAGTCGCACAAGTCTTAAAGGTTGCCAAGGTTGGAGGCCCCTGATCTAGGAGACTCATTTGATGTTTCTTGATCAAAATAACAGCCAATAAGGAAAGGGTTTTTACTCTTTCATTTGATATCATAGATGAGAAACATGGAAATATATATATATATATATATTTGAGGGGTTGCCACAGAGAGGAGGGGGAGTCAAGCTATTTTCCAAGGCACCCGAAGGCCAGACAAGGAATAATAGATGGAAACTGATCAAGGAGAGATTCAACCTAGATATAAGGAGAAATTTCCTGAGAGTGAGAACTATCAACCGATGGAAGAGATGTTGCCTTCGGAAGTTGTGGGAGCTTCATCACTGGAAGCTTTCAAGAAGAGACTGGACTGCCATCTGTCAGAAAGGGTGTACTGTCTCCTGCTTGGGCGGGGGGTTGGACTAGATGACCTACAAGGTCCCTTCCAACTTTGTTAATCTTAATCCTTAAAAAGATCTGGATTTTTGACCTCATCGTTCAGGAGAGTGGAAAAAGCAGGACTAACAAATGTATTGAACCCGGAGAGAAAGGAGGATTCCAAGCCCTTCTCTCTCTTGTCTGGATTCTAAACTTAACCGCTCTTGAAGTATGTTCTAAACGGGGAGTCCTTGAGTTAGGAACGTTCACTGAGCAACCTTCTAAAGTTATTACAAGGACACTGGGGAGAAAAAGTGAGTTACGACTTAGTCCTTGCACTTACAGACCCCATGATCACGATCCAGAGATTTGGCAACCAGATTGCATTTATGTTTGCAGCATGACCGGATGTGAGTGTGAGTGAGTGTGAGTGTGAGTGTGTGTGTGTGTGTGTGTGTTTGTGTTCTCTATTTGCAACCTTCCCAGCTGGCTTCCAACAAGCGAATAGCATTCTTCTTTTCGGTCAAGGTCATGGCAGTCCTGCATCTGGAGAAGGAGTGGTTGGAGCGATGTCTCGAGATGGGACGGATGATGATTGGGCCATGTGATGGGACTGATGTGTACAGGGATGGATTTGGGGTTTTTGATATACTGAGGGAAAACCCCAAACTCTCAGATTCGGGTTAATGTCAGCGTTCCAGAAAAACCCAACTCCAATTAAAAACTCCGAGACAGGCTTCTTCTCAAAGTTCCATTTATTAAAGTAGGTATACTGGCACATCTGGGAAAACCAAAATCTGAGAGTTCGGGGTTTTCCCTCAGTAAATCAAAAAAACCCAAATCCATCCCCTGCACCCATCAGTCCCATCACATGGTCCAATCACCATCCGTCCCATATCGAGACATTGCTCCAACCACTCCTTCTCCAGATGCAGGATGGCCATGACCTTGACCGAAAAGAAGAATGCTATTTTTAAAAAAATTTATTTTTATATGCCGCCCTTCTCCGGAGATTCAGGGCGGCTTACAATGCGTTAAGCAATAGCCTTCATACTTTTGTATATTTTATACAAAGTCAGCTTATTGCCCCCACAAACCGAGTCCTCATTTTACACACCTTAGAAAGGATGGAAGGCTGAGTCGACCTTGAGCCTGGTGAGAATTGAACTCGCAGTAATTGCAGGCAGCTGGATGTTAAATGCTGCCTTAGTAGGAGGCATTAGCCTCCTACGCCACTGAGTCTGTCTAACTCAGTGGTTCTCAACCTGTGGGTCGCGACCCCTTTGGGGGTCGAACGACCCTTTCATAGGGGTCGCCCAAGACCATTGGAAAACACATATTTTCAATGGTCTTAGGAATAATTTTATGGATGGGGGTCACCACAACATGAGGAACTGTATTAAAGGGTCGCGGCATTAGGAAGGTTGAGAATCACTGGTCTAACTACATTCCCTTTACTAAATCCCTCCCGCCTCCTACTTCCCCACACAAAGAAGATGGCAGCTTGGAAGCTTCCAGTGCTAATATGGCTTCCGAAGCTGACACGAAGTCAATGGGGAATCTAGCAGGGAAGGTTGCAAATCACAGGATGCCTCTCTGAACTACCATATTGTTTAGCAACAAATGTTCGAGTCCCAGTTGTGGCTGTTAAGTTGAAAGCTACCTGTGATATTTTCCCAGGTCCAAAACTGCACCCTTCTGACCAGGATAAATTTCTCCAAACCTTAAGCATTCCCAACCAATAACAGGCAAGTTTGAATGAGGTTAGAGGCCACTGCAGCAGGATACAGCTGCCTTCTGGCTGATTTGAAAGCAAGTCAACAGCTCTCTTATGTACAGGATAACAAACGGAGAGGTGTTGTGTCAACATTTCCCTTCACGCCTGAGGTCTCTGTAGTTTCTTTAACTAGAGAGAAGTCTAAAAATCTGCGGTTCCCACAACTAGCCAAATTTTGATCTACTTTTTCATCAATGCAATATTTCAAATGCAGACTTCCATCTCCGCAACTTGGGGTTTGTATAAGGGGGTGAGAGACGGGTACCTTGGTCCATATACCAAACGAATGACCCATTGGGATCCCCATATCAAAACAACTTACTTTATGTGCGGCCAGAACCTGAGAATAACAATTAACACAGCCCAGGACTTAAACAAAATGGTTCGGTTGAGATCTGCATACGTGGGACTGATTGGGGTAGATGGTAAGGGTGACACCGAAATATAATTTAGGTTGTTTTATTCTATTTTATATATTTATGTATTAAATTATATTGTATCTTATCCTATAACTATTGTATTTTACCCTACTTTTATTTTAAATTGTTTGTATAAGATTTTATTGGTGATAGGTGTTTGCACCTTGTGCTTTGATATGGCCTATATTGGCTAATCAAGGAGGGATGCAGTGGCTCAGTGGCTAGGACGCTGAGTTTGTCGATCAAAAGGTTGACAGTTCAGCGGTTCGAATCCCTAATGCCGGCTAACTGGGTGAGCTCCCATTACTTGTCCCAGCTTCTGCCAACCTAGTAGCTCGAAAGCACCTAAAAAAATGCAAGTAGAAAAATAGGGACCACCTTTGGTGGGAAGGTAACAGTGTTCCGTGTGCCTTTGGCATTGAGTCATGCCGGCCACATGACCACGGAGACGTCTTCGGACAGCACTGGCTCTTCGACTTTGAAACAGAGATGAGCACTGCCCCCTAGAGTCCAGAACGACTAGCACATATGTGCGAGGGGAACTTTTACCTTTACTAATCAATAAAGCTAACTAACTAACTAAAAAAAAAAACATATCAAAGAATTTAGGTTTTGGGTAAAGGAGTTGAAAAAGCCCTGAGGGGAAAGAGTAAGAGTAATTTGGAAAATTCTTGGACGCTTGGAATGTGGGAAGTTCACCTGTTCTCTTTTCTCTTGGTTTTTATTCCCCCAAAACTAAGACAGCCCTCCCCTCCCAATTCCTTTAAAAAGGAAGAGAGATCCATCGAAGACCAAGACATGAAACATACTTGCTGGAGTTTCCACTGTTTGTCATCCCGGAAGGCAAAATGAACCAGCTGGTTATTTCTGGGCATTTTCAAGTTAATGTCCTGTTAAAAGGGAGAGGAGGGGGAAAAGACGCACAGAAACCTGTCAGATCACACCAGCTTTCTTCCAGAATTCAGATTCAGCAAACATTTTCCTTCCTATCTAATTTCTAGCAGGGGAAATTAAACCCCCAAACTTGACAAACAAAACAAAACGAAGAAAATAAAAGGACGGTGAGGGTGCTGGATTATCAAGCAAAGAACGCTGGAAATATTTCTTGAGCTGCGTTTGCAAGGTGGCGCCTCTTGTTCTTTTGGGGTGGGGAAAAAAAAAAACCAACAACAAGCTTGGGGTAAACAAAAGAGGCCAAGAGTTGTTCAGCTGATCCTTCTGACCAAGCCAGGACCTGAGTTCCCCAGAGATCTGTTGCCAGTCAAGAGATGAGAGATAAAAGATTCAATAACTTTTCTCTCTCTCTCTCTCTCTCTCTCTCTCTGTGCGTGTGTGTGTTTCTATCTGTCTGTCTATCTGTTTCATTCTGTTTCTATCTCTCTATGTGTGTATCTATCCATCCATTGATCCATCCATCCATCTACCTGTTTCATTCTGTTTTTCCCTCTCCCTCCCCCCCTCGTCTCTATGTGTTTCTGTCTATCTGTTTCACTCTGTTTCTTTTTATGTGGAGTATGTATCTATCTACCTACCTGTTTCATTCTCTCTGTTTCTCTCTCTCTCTGGTTTTCCCTCTCCCTTCCCCCTCTTCTCTCTCTCTCTCTGTATGTTTCTATCTGTTTCATTCTGTTTCTATCTCTCTATGTGTGTGTATCTATCTGTCTACCTACCTACCTACCTACTGTACCTACCTGTTTCATTCTCTGTTTCTCTGGTTTTCCCTCTCCCTCCCCCCTCTTCTCTCTCTCTCTCTGTATTTCTATCTATCTGTTTCATTCTGTTTCTCTCTCTCTCTGTATCTATCTACCTACCTACTTATCTACCTACCTACCTGTTTCATTCTGTGTGTTTCTCTCTCTGTTTTTCCCTCTCCCTCCCCACCGTCTCTCTCTCTCTGTGTTTCTATTTATCTGTCTGGTTCATTCTGTTTCTCTCTCTCTCTCTCTATATATGTGTGTGTGTATCTACCTACCTACCTACCTACCTACCTACCTACCTGCTTCATTCTCTCTCTCTATTTCTCTCTGGTTTTCCCTCTCCCTCCCTCCCCCCTCTTCTCTCTCTCTCTCTCTCTTTTCCCAACATGAAAGCCTGCATTGAACTCACCGCTTGACACAAAGCATCTCCCTGGAGAGTTAGGACTCCTTTCACTTGGTCGACACTGAAATAAAGACAGGGCATTAATGGGGCAAAATTAATCCCACCGTCCCTTGCCTTGCACACAAGCCTTCGCACGATTGCACTGTTCCAATATTTGAGGGGCTTCTATAAAGATGAGAGGGTCAGACTATTTTCCAAAGCACTGAAAGGCAAGATGAGAAGCAACAAATGGGAACTAACCAAGGGGTGAAGCAACCAAGAACTAAGGAGAAATTTCCTAATGGGGAAAGCAATGAACCAGTGGAATGAACTTGCTTCCAGAAGTTGTGGGTGGCTCCATCACTGGAGACTGGACAACCATTTGTCCGAAACGAGGCTGGCTCAGGAATTCTGGGAGTTGAAGTCCATAAATCTTAAAATTGCCAAGTTTGGAGATCCCTGGGATAGAGGGTCTCCTGCTCGAGCAGAAGGTTGGATGAGAAGACCTCCGAGGCTCCTTCCAACTCTATCATTCTATATTCTATGTTTTATGTTCCAAAATGCCCTTCGAAGCCACTTGGAGAGATCGGGAGTGTCTGGTTTCAGCCAGCTTTGGGGGGGCACCAATGGTAGATCAGATACAGATAGGGTGGCTCTCATCCAAGTAGGGTCAAACTGATTTAGCAATGGTAGCTCGGTGAGCTCTTGAGATAGGCCCACAGGGCGCTTAGATCTGGCCCACGGTGCCTCTGCCAGCAAAAACAGAGCTTGTGAGGGCTGCACGTGGCCCTCCCAGACTCCGTTTTCAGCTGTGACAGTCTCCTGCAGCCAGTGGTGAAATCCAAATTGTTTTACTACCTGTTCTGTGGGTGTGGCGTGGCGTGGCTTAGTTGGCGTGGCAGGGGAAGGATACTGCAAAATCTCCATTCCCACCCCACTCCAGGGGAAGGATACTGTAAAATCTCCATTCCCACCCCACTCCTGGGGGAAGGATACTGCAAATCTCCATTCCCACCCCACTCCTGGGGGAAGGATACTGCAAATCTCCATTCCCACCCTACACCAGGAGAAGGATATTGCAAAATCTCCATTCCCTCCCCACTCCTGAGGGAAGGATATTGCAAAATCTCCATTCCCACCCCACTCCTGCAGGAAGGACACTGCAAAATCTCCATTCCCACCCCACTCCAGGGGGGAAGGATATTGCAAAATCTCCATTCCCTCCCCACTCCTGGGGGAAGGATACTGCAAATCCCCATTCCCACCCCACTCTGGGACCAGCCAGAGGTGGTATTTGCCAGTTCTCCAAACTACTCAAAAATTTCTGTTACCGGTTCTCCAGAACCTGTCAGAACCAGCTGAATTTCAGGATCGAACTCCTGGCAGTGGGCAGAGTTTGCCTGCAATGCTTCATTTAACCACTGCTCCATCAGAGTTAATCAGCAAGAGCACTTAAGACTTATATACCTCTTCACAGTGCTTTACAGCCCTCTCTAAGTGCCTTGCAGAGTCAGCATCTTGCCCCCAACAATCTGGGTCCTCATTTTACCCACTTCGGAAGGATGGAAAGGCTGAGTCAACCTTGGGCCTGGTGAGATTCGAACTGCCAAATTGCAGGCAGCTGGCAGTCAGCAGAAGTAGCCTGCAGTACTGCACATTAAGCACTGCGCCACCGTGGTTCATAAGAATGGTTGCTCCCAGCCCAGAGAATGCTGCTTAGCCCAATTTTTGCAAATAATTTCAGGGTACAGCAGGGAGGGGACGGTATGGGAAAGTGTCCCTAAATTTCCTTCCCCTCCTGGCTGGCTGTACTTGGCTAGGCCCGCTTCAGGTTGTCTCCTTCTTGCCTGCTGTGAAAAAAATTGGTCACTCCATAAAATCCAATACTTACTTGGAACTCCCCAGGATAAAGTTTTCCTGTTTTATAGGCCCTTCTGTGCTGCTGGCTGGCAGATTAAAGCGGTGAGAAGCCTCCTGGGTGAAAGAAGGGAAGGAAGAGGATCAGCGACAGAGTATTAGTACTGTGATGGCGAACCGGTGGCACGCGTGAGCCCTCTCTGTGGGCATGCAAGCTGTCGCCCCAGCTCAGCTCCAACCTGCATGCGTGCGAGCCTCCCGCCAGCCATCTGATTTTCGGGTCTCTGCCGGAGGACGAGGCGCATGCGAAGGAGGGGACTCATTGTATTATGGGTTATAAGTGCAGGGAGGCTTATTAGGCCCAAAACGAGGTGCGGGGAGGTGCAGTGCAGGGATGGGTTCTAATTTTTTTTTACTACCGGTTCTGTGGGCATGGCTTATTTTGTGGGCGTGGCTTGATGGTCATGTGACAATTATTTAGGATTTAGCAGAGGTACTGGTCTACCAGGCTTTTAACTGCTTGCAGAGCTGTACCGATTTACCCATTTATTTTTGCAGGCACCAGTCTACCCATTTGTTTTTGGAGGCACCGGTTTACTCCTTTGTTTTTGGAGGCACTGGTCTACCCATTTTTTTTGCAGGCACCAGTCTACCCATTTGTTTTGGGAGGGATTGGTTTACTCATTTGTTTTGGGAGGCATCGGTCTACCCATTTATTTTTGCAGGCACCCGTCTACCCATTTGCTTTTGGAGGCACCGGTCTACTCATTTGTTTTGGGAGGCACCGGTCTACCACCACACTGCCTTTTAATACTGATCAGCTGTAGGGCGGCCCTTTGAAGCCCCCCCGGCAAGAGTTTAAACAGTTTATTTCCTTCTAGCTGATCAGCTGGGACTTGGGAGGCAGCGAATAGATTGGGGGTGGGGCCAAATAAAAGGTAAGAATAATGCAGGGGGGGCAGAACCGGTTCGGTAACGTCATATCGTCACCGTTACCAGCTCGGCAGAACCGGGCAGAACCCACCACTGGTGCAGTGCACCCCTGCGGCCCGTTTTTGCTCCCAGGAGGCTGCAAGGAGGCCTACTAGGCCCAAAATGGGGCACGGGGAGAGCACGGGTGTGTGTGTCTGTGTGTGCTCGTACGCACAGAGTTGTTACGTGCACATGCGCAGGGGGCATGGCGTGGGGGTCACGGCCGCATTGCATTATGGGGGTAGCAGCTTTCGGCACGCGACAACAAAAAGGTTAGCCATCCCTGCATTAGCAGCTCTGAATAGTTCTTTTCCCTGAATCAAAAGAGAGTGAAAGCAAAAAAACCCCCCCACAAAGCCAAGGATGCAAACCATCCATTCCAGCCCTCGCTTCCATTCGCAATCCGCAGCTTTTCACCGCTGCCGAGTTAAATTCAACTCACGCATTCAAGATGCGTTCTCTAGACCCGCCAGATCAATACGCTGAATAAATCATTTGGAATCTGCTTAGAAATTCCAGCCAAATAATTTCACCCCCCCCCATCTCCCCCCCCCCCCCCGCGGACACGACGCAGCGGGCAAAGGAAGGAGGGGAAAAAAAAAAAGAGTCCAGCTTCAAAGCAGGCAAGATCAAAACCATAGCTTCATTAGGACTCTTTTAGAGTTTTTTTCCCAGGATGATGTGGCAGCTGTAATGGACGGTCGCGGCATCCTAAGGAACAATTCGTAAAGGGCAGCAGGCAATGAGCTACATTCGTGAGCTCCAAAGCACCTTTTTTCCTAATTATTTTCAGGATGCTGTAGAGCAGGGTGTGTTGTGGCCCGTACGCGGCCTGCTGGCTGATTCGGACAGCGAGGAGGCTGGTGTGGTGCTGCTCCAGCAGCCTGTGCAGCTGGCGCTCGAGTCGGACAATGAGGAGGCTGGAGAAGATGTGGTGCCAGAGGCGGGGATTCAGCCAGGGCCTTCAGAACCTCCAGGAGCTCCCATAAGTGAAGAGGACAAAGAGGAGGAGCCTCTTCTCGATGCACAGGCGCGCAGAGCTGCCAAAAGACAGGAGTGGCTCCTCAGGAGGAGGTCTCCTCGAGAATAAGGCTTGGGGCTAATTGGCCACTCCCTTAGCCTATTTAAGGAAGGACGACGACTGAGGCAATTTGCAGGGAACAATTTCATTCACTCTCCTTCGCGTCTGGATCTTAGTTCTCTGCAAATTGCTTCTGGGCTTTCTGCCAACCATAGTAAGATTATGATTATTTATTCTTTGGATTCTTGTAGGCTGTTAAGAAAGTTAATTAACAGCCTTTGTTTGGGAAAAAACACTGATTTAATTTAGTAAACTAAGGTTTGTACAGACTTTGTGTATGCTGCGTTCTTTGGGGTCCGTAGCTGGGGCAGAACAGGGTGTGAAACTCAAGGCTCGGGGGGGTGGGGGGCGGCGGCTCCGGCTCCAGGGGTTCTTAGATCTGGCCCACAGGGCCACCCTGGAAACAGCAAAGGACCAGCTTTCGGCTTTGAAACGGAGATGAGCACTGCCCCCTAGAGTCGGGAATGACTAGCACATATGTGCGACTTTGACTTTTTAAGTACACCAGGAGCACACCTAGATTGGATCTGAACAGCTGCACATCGTTTCAGCGATCAACAAGCCGAGGCCACAGCAAATGAAAAGCCCTCCCAAAAGAAGCCTTGGAAATGACCACAGGCAGTCCTCGACTTACGCCAGCTCATTTAGTGACCGTTCAAAGTTACAGCGGCACTGAAAAAAAGTGACGCACGACCGCTTGTCACACTTAACGACCTTTGCAGCCCACCCCAGGGTCATTCGTCTTTACATTCAGATGCTTGACGACGGGTTCGTATTTATGACGGCTGCTGTGTCCGTGCGATCCCTTTTTTGCGACCTTCTGACAAACAGAGTCCAATGGGGGAAGCCGGATTCACTTAACGACCTTAAGTGGCTAACTTAACAGCAGCAGTGGTTCGCTTCACCGCCCCGGTGAAAAAAGTCGTAAAATGGTGGCAAAACTCTCTTAATAAACTTCTCCCTTAGCAAGGTGAATGTTGGGTTCAATGGTGGTTGTAAATCGAGGACTACCTGGATTAAAACAGCAAAACTGGAAGGAAAAGGCCACATGATCCACATAAAAATTTTGTTTGTAAGCACCTTCAGGATCTCTTGCAGCTGACGAAGGACGGAGTGAACTTCCTCTCCTAAAAGCCATTTAAATTCTTCTTCCTGAAGAAAGAGAGAGAGAGATCAACACTGTCGAACTATCTACTAAGACCATATTACTATTATTCTCCTCCTTCCTATTACTTATCTCCTCCCACTTATGACTACAACCTTGTTGCTTGTATCTTTACTATTTATATTGTTTTATTTAATTTTCTACTATGATTTGATTGTTTATTTAGTATTCTATGACTATCACTTAAGTGTTGTATCTTATGATTCTTGATGAATATATTTTATGTACACTGAGCTTATACACCAAAGACAAATTCCTTATGTGTCCAATCACACTTGGCCAATAAAAAATTCTTCTATTACTCTCTTCTCTTCTCTTCTCTTCTCTTCTCTTCTCTTCTCTTCTCTTCTCTTCTCTTCTCTTCTCTTCTCTTCTCTTCTCTTCTCTTCTCTCCCCTCTCCTCTCCTCTCCTCTCCTCTTCCTCTTCCTATCCTCTATTTCCCTGTCCTGTCCTGTCCTGTCCTGTTCTGTCCAGACCAGCATTATCACTGCCCCTTTCTGCAAAGGGCTAAAGGATTTCATAAGATGCAACTGAATAGGTATGGGATTTTATGCTGCGCAGGGAACAACTTTAGCTCCGGGCTCTTGCAGATGCTTGGCAACTGATTCAGACTGATGTGTCCAAAGATCACGAGATCCCCTTTTGCGATCTTCTGGCAAGCAAAGTCAACGGGGAAGCCCGATTCGCTCAACAACTGTGTTAGTAACTGAACTGCAGTCATTTGCTTAAGAAACGTGACAAGAATGGTCGCAAAACGAGGTGAAACTTGCTTAACACTCGCTGCCTTGCTTAGCCCCGGAAATCTTGGGCTCAGTTGTGATTGTTAAATTGAGGACATCTGAAAGACTTAGCTTTGAATCCCAACTCACCGCTCGGTAACTCCCTTCCGTACGAACATCTCCTATTTTACAAAACCAGCTCTTACAGAACTTACCAAATTTGCAGATGATACTAAGCTGGCAGGAATAGCCAGCACCCTAGAAGACAGGCTCAAGATCCAGATGGATCTCAACAGACTTGAACACTGGGCCCAATCTAACAAAATGAAATTCAATGTAGAGAAAAGTAAAGTTTGACACTTAGGTAAGAAAAACCCAAAGTACACATATAAACTGGGTGAAACCAGGCTTAATAGCAGTGACTGTGAGAGGGATCTTGGAGTCTTAGTGGACAACCAGCTAAATATGAGCCAGCAGTGTCCAGCAGCAGCCAAAAAAGCCAATGCAATCCTAAATTGCATTAACAGAGGGATATAATCAAGATCAAGGGAGGTACTAATACCACTCTATAAAGCCCTAGTAAGACCTCACCTAGAGTACTGCATCCAGTTTTGGTCACCACACTATAAAAAAGATGTTGAGACTCTAGAAAAAGTGCAGAGAAGAACAATGAAGATGATTAGGGGACTGGAGGCTAAAACATACGATGAACGGTTGCAGGAACTGGGCATGGCTAGTCTAGCGAAGAGAAGGACCAGGGGAGACAGGATAGCAGTCTTCCAATATTTGAGGGGCTGCCACAGAGAGGAAGGGGGGTCAAGCTATTCTCCAAAGCACCTGAAGGGCAGACAAGGAATAATGGATGGAAACTGACCAGGGAGAGATTCAACCTGGAAATGAGGAGAAATTTTCTGACAGTGAGAACAATCAACTGATGGAACACAAGTTGCCTTCGGAAGTTGTGGGAGCTTCATCATCACTGGAGGCTTTCAAGAAGAGATTGGACTGCCATTTGTCAGAAATGGTATAGGGTCTCCTGCTGAGCAGGGGGTTAGACTAGATGACCTATAAGGTCCCTTCTAATTCTGTTAATCTGTTACCCAGTTTTGCTCTATAGTCAACATAGCATTTTTTAGGGGGGGAGAATTCCCACCCAGAGAGTTAAGTTTGGTGAAAATGCAATGACAGCAGCTCGCAGTGAGAGTAAAAACCAAGTCATTAGCTAGGAATGGCTCCATAAACTACCCGTGGCAGCTGGTTTAGCCAGGTTTCAATCCAAGGGCACCTTGGTCCTTGTTCAGCTGGTAAGGACAAATAAATTCCTCCAGAAGGCTGTGATCCATGACAATTTAAACATCACTTTTTAATCATTAACTTGTGACTATATCCACGAGGTGGAGGTCTTGGTTGAGATAGCAAAGGAACAAACTACAGGTTAATCCTCAACTGATGGACCTCCCCCGGGCTACTTACAACCCCGGGATCAAAATTCACGATGGCAAAAAAAGATTTTGGGGCGAAAATGCATACCGTATTTTTCGGAGTATAAGATGCACCTTAGTTTTTGGAGTGAAAAATAAGAAAAAAGCTGATTGGCGGGTGGATTGGCCTCCCGGAATACCCCCAATCAGCTGTTCCCAGAGGTGAATTTTAGCAACAGGTTCCTTGGTTGTGAGCTCTGTGCCTTGCTTTTTTTTTTGCTTTTTTTTCTGCCTCTGAAACTTCTGAAACTCTGTTTCAGAAAAAACTTTTTTTCCTGCCTCTGAAAGCCTCCGAAACAGAGCTTCAGAAAAAAAGCCTCTGAAGCTCTGTTTGGAGGCTTTTTTTCTGACATTTCATTTCTGATGCTTTTTTCAGCCTCTGAAACCTCTGTTTGAGAAGCTGGGTGGGGCTACATTCGGAGTATAAGACGCACCCAGATTTTCACCCTCTTTTTTTGGGGAAAAAGGTGCGTTTTATACTCCGAAAAATACGGTATGTGGTTAAGAAAAAAAATGTTAAGGTGGCATATAGTTTTTAAGCCAGAACTATCTTTGTTAGGCATGATAATACCAGTAAAATATATGACAAAAGAGAATTTATAGATTTGATATTGCATGTTTGAACAGCGGCAAAGAACTGAATTTGCGCAACATTGGAAAAGGGAGGAAACACCTACGGAAGAAAATGTAATTAAAAAAAATATTGGACTGTGCGGAAATGGACAGATTAACACCGAAGATAAAAGAAGACACAGAATACTTTTGAAACTTGGGACTTATTTTATCAATGTTGGACAACAGAGGTGGAAATTAGGAGACTGAAATGTAAACGAATTGATCCAGACAGTATATATTTCATCTATCTTATCTATCTTATCTTATCTATTATCTATCATCTAT
This sequence comes from Pantherophis guttatus, assembly GCF_059756535.1. Lineage (NCBI taxonomy): Eukaryota > Metazoa > Chordata > Lepidosauria > Squamata > Colubridae > Pantherophis > Pantherophis guttatus. The sequence goes on along the minus strand of NC_142076.1, from coordinate 9,599,858 downwards.
GTATCTATGTATCTATGTATCTATGTATGTATGTATCTATCTATCATCTATCTATCTATCTATCTATCTATCTATCTATCCATCCATCCATCCATCCATCCATCCATCCATCCATCCATCTATCTATCTATCACCTATCCTGTAATCTATTCTATCTAATATATATAGATCTCTCTCTCTAATATATATAAATCTATCTATCTCTATATCTATATATCTTGTAATCTATTCTAATATAGATAGCTCTCACTCTCTCTCTCTAATATATATAGATCTATCTATCTATCTATCTATCTATCTATCTATCTATCTATCTATCTATCATCTATCTATCAATTCACGATGGCTCCTTCCTCCCTTCCCCAAGCAGTCATGGGATCATATTTTGGGTGCCCAGCAACTGGCTTTTGGCACTGTCCCGCAGTCCCGTGACAACAATTTACAACTGTTTTTTTAATCGGAACATTCACTTTGACATTTATTTCCTGTTTTTGCAAAAAAAAATGCCCGTTGCAGACAATGGGTTTCCTTAATGATCCCATTCATTTAATGACCATCGTGATTCGCTTAATGGCACCATAAAAAAACAAACCCAAAAAGTCATAAAATTGGGTGTGGTCCCTTGGGGTCTGACACTTAATGACTGGCACAATTTATGACCGTAATTCCGGACTCAATTATGATCCTAAGTCTGGGACTACCTGTCACCATAACCCACCAGTGAGGATGCATTTGGAATTATCTCCCTAGGACAGAACTTGCTTAAAAAAAAAATGCATGCAGATGCATTCCTGATTGACATTCAGATGAAAAACTTGCAAAAAAAAATCCCATGTTGTAGATAAGACTGGAAAGTGAAGGGGGGGGGAATTCCACATTTTATTTTTTTTTTTGAAAAAAGGAAGATGAAAACAACAAATCCTTTTGTGCTGCCGTAGGGGAAAAATAATTTCCTGGTAAATTCTTCCAACGTTCTTTTAACTATTCTTTCGCCCGTACGAATTATTTTAGCCAGTCGCTTTCGCCCGTTCCAAAGCTTCTGGCCAATTTTAGCAGCTCCTCTCCTCCTAATCTGTAGGAAACAAGGACCGCCTGTACAAATACGACAAGACTGAACTGTACTTTCATTGTCTACTCTCAGACAGGAACGAGGTCAGCAAGAGATAAGTGTACCCAGGACTTGCCAAGATTCCCCCAAATACACAAAAGAACGTCTGTTAGACCCATGATGGCGAACCTATGGCCCGTGTGCCAGAGGTGGCACACAGCACCCTCTCTGATGGCACGTGAGCTGTTGCCCTAGTTCAGCTCTGCTGCACATGGGCATGCGTCTCCCGCCAGCCAGATGGTGTTTGGGTCTCTGCTGCGCATGTGCAGGGCGCATGCAGGATGCGCATGTGTGGGGGCAAGCGGGGGGCACGTGCAGATGCACAGAGGATGGGGCACATGAACGGGGGTGCATGCACATTGCATTTGGGGGGTTCAGGGGCATGCACGCCCATTGTGCATGCATGAACATGCTTTGGGCACTCGGTCTGGAAAAGGTTAGCCATCCCTGTGTTAGAAGATGCCTTGAGTGATTTAGGCAAAAAACGTTAAGTTAGGCTACCCCAATTCAACATAATGAAAGACCTCTCCTAATTACATTTTACTGTATACGGCGTAGCCTGCAAACAGAAAAAGTCATTTTCTACAGCTTTTGCCAAAAACATCTGCCCTACTATCGCTGCACCATTGAGAGTGTCCTGACATACGGCATTCTTGCATGGTATGGGAGCAGCTCTGTAGTGGACAAAAATGCTCTACAGAGAATCATTAAAATTGCCCAGAATATCATTGGGCTCCAGCTACCAACCCTGGATGACATCTTCGAATCTCGCTGTTTGAGGAAGTCGCATAACATTCTCAGAGACTCTCCCCATCCTGCTTACAATCTTTTTGGACTGTTGCCTTCTGGCAGAAGATACAGAACAATTAAAACTCGGACCACACGTTTTCTGAATAGTTTTTATCCCAGAGCTATAATTGCACTCAACAATGAACTAAAGGGCCACCATCAGTGAGCTGTTGGACAGCATTACTTGGTCTGTTGTGTGGATGTTTGGGTGGTTTAGGGGTGGAGAATTGTGGTGGGTGGGAGTGTGTTTGGGGATTGTTATGTGTGTTGGACCTGGTCTTTGGGTGTTAAGTGAATTTCGTTGTATGGGTATACTGTATATACACGTACAATAACAATAAAGTTATTTATTGTTATTTATTATTTAATTATACCAGCCTGCTGCTCTAAGACCAAAGATGAGGTTGGATAAAAATTATTATCATATGCCTCAGCAAGCTATCCGGGGAATTATGTAAAAAAAGGAGTTTCCGAGCAGTTTTAAAAAGCTTAATGGACTTATTCCTGCACCAAAGCATCTACCTATGAGTCCAGCAACTTTAGAATTGAAATATAGAGCCAGTTTGGTCCAGTGCTTAAAGCACCAAGCTAGAAGCTATCAATTCAATTCAAATCTTTATTGTCAGTGCACAACATAGGTATAATGAGATGTGTGGAGCTCCCTCAGTGCGTACACACCACCCCAACACAATACTGCTATCAGTGAAAGACAGAAAATCCCTAACCCAATAAATCATATTAACAAAACACCCAGTCCTATTGTACCAGTGTGAACATGTTACAAGTTGTGCCGGCCCTGCAAATCCATCGTACTACGTAGTTATGATGCTATTTCTCATTCAGGAGTCTGACAGCCCACGGATAAAAACTGTTCTTCAGCCTGTTTGTGCGGCTGGCTATGCTTCTAGATCTCCTTCCTGATGGTAGGAGGGTAAAGAAGTGGTGATCAGGGTGAGAGTCATCCCTGAGGATTTTCCTCACTCTTCTAAGGCAGCGAGCCCTAGCGATCTCATGTAGTGGTATCAGGGGGCAGCCCAAGATGTTTTGTGCTATATTCACCACCAGTGGTGAAATCCATTTTTTTTTACTACCGGTTCTTTGGGTGTGGCTTGGTGGGCATGATGTGGCTTGGTGGGTGTGCCAGGGGAAGGATACTGCAAAATCCCCATTCCCTCCCCACTCCTGGGGGAAGGATACTGCAAAATCCCCATTCCCTCCCCACTCCTGGGGGAAGGATATTGCAAAATCCCCATTCCCTCCCCACTCCAGGGGAAGGATAATGCAAAATCCCCATTCCCTCCCCACTCCTGGGGGAAGGATACTGCAAAATCCCCATTCCCTCCCCACTCCAGGGGAAGGATAATGCAAAATCCCCATTCCCTCCCCACTCCTGCGGGAAGGATATTGCAAAATCTCCATTCCCACCTTACTCTGGGGCCAGCCAGAGGTGGTATTTGCCAGTTCTCTGAACTACTCAAAATTTCCGTTACCGGTTCTCCCGAACCTGTCAGAACCTGCTGGATTTCACCCCTGCTCACTACCCTCTGTAATGTTTTTCTATCCGTGGCTGTCAGATCGGCGTGCCATACCATGATGCAATAAGTGAGGACGCTTTCTATTGTGGACCGGTAAAAGGAGATCATCAGTTGTTGTTCCACTTCCAGCAAGACCCTAAGGAAATGGAGTCTCGTTGGGCCTTCCTGGCCACCTGGATCGTGTTGTTTTTCCAGGGGAGGCCTTCGCTGAGATGGACTCCCAGGAATTTAAAGGAGGAAACTCTCTCTACACAGCGATGTAAAGTGGGGCAGGTTCATCTCTCTTCCTCCGGAAGTCCAACACCATCTCCTTGGTCTTGCTTATGTTCAGGTGCAGGTTGTTTTTTAAGCACCATGCGGAATAGTTTTTGAACCTCCCCTCCTGTACTACGCTGTTTTGTCTCCACAGCTAGGAGACTCTTTAGGGACTATGGGACAGTCACACCTTCTCAGCCCAACTCACTTCACAGAATTGCAGCTGATGAGGAAAGCAGATTTGCATTGCACGCATGTAGGCATAAGGGAAACGCAAATAAAAATGCAATGCGTATAACAAATAACTGCAGAAAAAACAATGGCTACCAACCTGCCTTCCATTGAGGACCTGTATACTGCACGAGTCAAAAAGGGGGCTGTGAAAATATTTACAGACCCCTCGCATCCTGGACATAAACTGTTTCAACTCCTACCCTCAAAACGACGACGCTATAGAGCACTGCACACCAGAACAACTAGACACAAGGACAGGTTTTCCCCAAACGCCATCTCTCTGCTAAACAAATCATTCCTTCAACACTGTCAAACTATTCACTAAGTCTGCACTACTATTAATCTTCTCATCATTCCTATCACCCATCTCCTCCCATTTATGACTGTATGACTGTAACCTTTTTGCTGGTATCCTTACGATTTATATTGACTGTTTCCTAATATGATTTGATTGCTTATTGGTTCCCTATGACTATCATTAAGTGTTGGACCTTATGATTCTTGATGAATGTATCTTTTATTTTATATACTCCGAGAGCGTATGCACCAAGACAAATTCCTTGCGTGTCCAATCACACTTGGCCAATAAAGAATTGAACTGAATTGAATTGAATTGAATTGAATTGAATTCCTATTCCTATTCCATTCCATTCCATTCCATTCCATTCCATTCCATTCCATTCCATTCCTATTCCTATTCCTATTCCTATTCCTATTCCTATTCCTATTCCTATTCCTATTCCTAATTCTAATCTAATCTAAATTTCTTTCTAATTCTAATTCCATACCCCACAGTGGTGGGATTCAGACGCTTTTGTCCGGACAGCGTGAACCGGTAGCGGCGACTGCAGGAGGCTCCGCCCATCCGCCCGGACATAATGCACGACTTCTACACACGTGCAGAAGGCCGCACACATGTGCAGAGGTGGCGATTGCGAGCGTAGTGAGCATTTGCAAACCGGTAGGGAAGGTAAATGAATCCCATCTCTGATACTCCATACTCCATTTCCGTCATGGCGAACCAAAGGCACGTGTGCCAGAAGTGGCACACAAAGCCCTCTCTGTGGACACGCTTGGCGTCGCCAGCTGCTCTTTTGGTTTCCGGCATGCGTGCTGGCCAGCTGATCTTCGGGTTTCCAGAGCTCTGGCACGCATGAGCATTCCAGTTTGGGCACTCGGTGACAAAAAGGTTCGCCACCATTGCTCTATTTTGTTCTATATCCACCCACTTCCACAGAGTCATCTTCTTCCCTTTCCAAGCCCTCCACGCCATGCCCCATATATCTTCCCGATAGAGTGAGCAGCAGCAGCAGCAGATTGCACAGAGATGACACTCTCCAGCCCACAAAAGCAGACCAGGGAGGGCACATGCTCAGCCCCAAAGGATGAGAAGCACTACCAGGGTAATAGGTGGGCGGTGGGGGAAAGGATGAGGTTAGGGGAAGATGGAGAAAAAGGAAGATATTGTGCAATGGGAATTTTAGTTTCTTTTATTGTTTGAATTTTAATCTGGACTTGCTGTTGCTTATTGCTGTGAGCCGCCCTGAGTCGTCCAATAAAATAAATAAAAATAAATAAATATTTATTCTTCTGCAACGCCTGGGGAACGGCTGGCTGTAGGATCCATCCCTGGCTGATGCTTGCAACTGCCTTGAAATCAGAACTGTCAAATGAGCTTAGGGGAAGTTATTTCAAAGCCTTGGAGGGCGGGATGAAGGGGTCTCCCAATCTTGGCCTGGTATTGTGAGATACAGAGTTCCCTTTTGAGGAGGGGGACGGAGAGCCAACAAAAGTGCGCATAGTCAAGGCAATGGTTTTCCCAGTTGCAATGTATGGCTGTGAAAGTTGGACCATAAGGAAGGCTGAGCGCCAAAGAATGGAGGCCTCTGAACTCTGGTGCTGGAGAAGACTCCTGGGAGTCCCTTGGACTGCAAGGCGATCCAATCGGTCAGTCCTAGAGGAGATCAACCCTGACGGCTCTTTAGAAGGCCAGATCCTGAAGATGAAACTCAAACACTTTGGCCACCTAATGAGAAGGAAGGTCACACTGGAGAAGAGCCGAATGCTGGGAACGATTGAGGGCAAAAGAAAATGGGGATGGCGGAGAAGGAGGTGGCTGGATGGAGTCACTGAAGCAGTCGGCGTGAGCTTAAATGGACTCCAGAGGATGTTAGAGGACAGGAAGGCCTGGAGGAACATTGTTCATGGGGTCGCGATGGGTTGGACACGACTTCGCAACTAACAACAACAACACGGAGAGCTGCTGTGGTGTAAGGATTAAGGGGCTTGCCTGGAATCCAGGAGGCTGTGAGTTAAAGTCCCGCTTTAGGCATGAAAGCTGGGATGATTTTTGGGTGGGCGATTTTTGGGTCAGTTCCCCCTCTCTCCCAGTTCAGCCTACCTCATGGGGTTTTTGCTGGGGGAGAACGAGGCTGGCCCCATTCTTGGCAAGCCTCAATATATTTCAAGTCTTGTTAAAAAATGTGGCCGTGTCAACGGAGATAATAACCAGGAACTGGAGAACTGTTGCAAACGTTGCATCATTTCTAGTATCACAGATGCTTAACTTTCTTAATAATATTGCTTTTTTTAAAAAAAAAATAATTAAGGACTGTTTTAAAGCTGTTAACAGGGTTGTCCAGTCAGGTTTGGGAAGTGGGTGGCTACATAAATAGAAAGAATAAATAAACAAGAGGCGGGAGTATTCGCCATGTCTCCTGCTTGAGCAGGGGGTTGGACTAAATGACCTCAAAGGTGCCTTCCGACTCTGTTACTGTTACTGCTATGTTCACCCCCTTGAGTTACATATTATACATAGAATAGCTGGATTAAAAAAAAATCCAACAATGGTTAGGAAATCCAACTATAGATCGTCCTCAGCTTGCAACAGTTCATTTAGTGACCATTTGAAGTTAGTACAGCCCTGAAACTTATGACTGTTTTTCACACTTTTTAAAAAAATTTGATTTATATGCCGCCCTTCTCCGGAGGCTCAGGGCGGCTTACAATGCGTTAAGCAATAGCCTTCATACTTTTGTATATTTATACAAAGTCAGCTTATTGCCCCCACAATCCGGGTCCTCATTTCACCTACCTTAGAAAGGATGGAAGGCTGAGTCAACCTTGAGCCTGGCGAGATTCCAACCTGCAGTAATTGCAGGCAGCTGGTCTTAATAGCAGGGTGCTTTAGACCACTATACTACCAAGGCTCTTAACACTTAACACTTAAGACTGTTGCAGCATCCCCATGGTCATATGGTTAAAATTTGGATGCTTGACAACTAACTCGTATTTATGACGGTTGCAGTGTCCCCACCCCCACCCCGGGGTGTGTGTGTGTGTCATGTGATCCCCCTTTTGTGACCTTCTGACAAGCCAAGTCAATGGGGGAAGCCAGATTCACTTAACAACCATGTTACTCATTTAGCAAACCTGCGGCGATTCACTTAACAACTGTGGCAAGAAAGGTCGTAAAATGGGGCAAAACTGACTTAACTGCAAAGCAAGCGCACACACACACACACACACACACACACACACGCACGCACCACAAAAAAAGCAAGTGTGGTTTGTGCAACCAAAGCAGATCCCAGCCAACCCTCTGGCCTACCTCGCAGGGTTGTAAGGGAGACCATTCCTGGAAGCGGAGACGCCGCTAAGATCCCCTTCTCACCCCACCTCACCCCCACCCGCCCCAAAATGCAACAGCAGCTCAAAAAGGACCTCGGCCGGAGGACGTTATCCCCTTCGCCCGGTGACGTCACGCGAAGGTCGGTGACGTCACCCGCCCCCACTCTTTCAATGACGTCACGCGCTCCCGCAAGCTCCCCCTTCCCCCCCCCCTTATACACACACACACACACACACACAGACATCTCTCCCTCATCGGATTCCGCAAGCTCGGAAGGCTTACCAAGACGGCCCGCTCGGCCGGGCTCGCCAGCGCAGCCATCCTCATCTCCGTCGCCGCCACTGCCGGGCCAGCGAGAGACGCCGCCGAGCTTACCCAGCGCTGAGGCGAGGCGTTGGCTGGCTTCCCACCCCCTTCTCGCTCCTCATTGGTCGAGCTCCGCCGACGCGAGAGCTCTCATTGGTCGCGCCCTGGGCACCCCCCTCCCATACCTACCTCTCAGGCTCCGCCCACCCACCCACAGCCGTTCGGCTTTTCAGCGCTGCGGGGGGGAGCCCAGTAACGAGAGTTGGAAGGGTCCTTGGAGGTCATCTAGTCCAACCCCTCTGCTCACGCAGGAGACCTGCACTAGGGATTCGAACCGCCGACCCTTTCTGATCGACAAGCTCAGTGTCACTGAGCCACCTTAGTCAGGCATATATTGGAAGTCAGGCATATTTGAAGACCCCACCCCACCAATGCAATGAGGCTTGGAAAAACCCCGGCGCCCCATTGCATTCGGTGGCGGGGTGAGTAGGATCCTAGATCCCTTATTTATTTATTTATTGGTTCGATCCTAGGTAGAGGCAGATGTAGGGTCTTCCTGCTTGGGCAGGGGGTTGGACTAGATGACCTGCAAGGTCCCTTCCAACTCTGTTAATTCCCCCCTCCCGTTAGATGCTCTGCGACAGCCAGCCTTTCTCCTGAATTGCATCCGCCTGGACGCATGGCTGGAGGGGTGTGCAACATTGCAGAACCGGCTTGGCTCAGCTGCTTGGGGAAGGGTTTCCCGTTGCTGTCAGGTTTCATTCTGCTGCTTTAACCCCGAAATTGGGTTCCATCGTGGCTGTAGAAATGAGTCCCTGCATACATCAAATAGGGATGGTCATTCTTGCCTCCACTTCCCTTTTTTCCTGGCATGGTATGCAAATACAGGTGTAGAGTTACACCTGTTCATTCCCTTTTGGGACCTTCTGGCCAGCAAAGTCAAATGGGGGGGGGGAGTCTGATTCACTTAACAACCATGCTACTAACTTAAGGACTGCAGGGATTCCCTTAACCAATGTGGCAAGAAGTCGTAAAAGGGGGCAAAAGTCATGCAACAACTTTCTCACTTAGCAACATAAATGTTGGGCTCAGTTCTGGGTCGTAAACTAAGGACTACCTGCATAAGAGCCTTGGTGGTGCAGCGGACTAAAATGCTGTTAAATAGCACTTAGCTGCCAGCTGCCTGCAATTACTGCGAGTTCAAATCTCACCAGGCTCAAGGTTGACTCAGCCTTCCATCCTTCCGAGGTAGGTAAAATGAGGACCCGGATTGTGGGGGCAATAAACTGACTTTGTATAAAAAAGAACACCGCTTGGGGGGGGGGGGCAAAAGCCCTACTAAGCAGGTATATATAAAAGTATGAAGGCTATTGCTTAACGCATTGTAAGCCGCCCTGAGTCTCCAGAGAAGGGCGGCATATAAATCGAACCAATAAATAAATAAATAAATTGAACCAATGTTAATTCCTTTTAGGATCCTTAAAGCACAGCATGGTAACAATAAATGATAAGCAAATCCTTGATGTAAGTTTTTTGAAGAAATAATACTGTTTTGCTTTTCCTTCTTTATACATTGTGTTTTTTTTTAAAGAACTGTCTGCAATCTCAAGCTTCCTTTTAGTATTTTTATTTTATATTAGCACATTTATATATACATAGGATTATCCTTTGGCTCCTATTTTAACAAGGTTAGGCAATCTCTTATCTTCTAAATGAGATTTGCAAACTGAAAAAACCCACCTACAACTGTTTTTACCTTTTATCTGTGCTCACCCTCTTAGTATCTTTTGAATTACGAAGACAGTATTTTCCTTTAAAGTTGTTTCAAACATCACTTCCTTTGAAAGCACACACATTTCCAAAGCAAAGTTTGAATAATCATGAACCAATCGTAAACCAATTACTGTGTTCAAACCTCCATTTTTAATTCATGTGTTGGCTTAAGAACAAAATGACAAAATAGAGAAAAGCACTATTATTTAACATAGCTAATTATTTAATAAGCAAATGATTTTATTTTCTAATGTTTATAAATAAATACATAAATACTGGATATTTTTTTCCTCATTTTTTTGTTCTAATATAACCACTTGGACAAAGAACAAGGTCAACAGGTCAATTCTGTAACTCTTCCTATCCACCCTGCAAAATAAACAAAACAGTTCAATTCTTCCCAACTCATTTCAAATGGAAAAAGAGTTTTCCCCTGGATTTCCCCCCTAATATTTCAAACAATATTGCTGAAATAAACTACATTGTTGTCATTGCAAAGGAAACTGTATGGTGTGTTGTGGTTTGTAAATGCTGATGATTAAACAGGAGTTGTTTTTACAAATCTCCCTCCATCCTCCAGTCTCACCATCAAATTTTAAATTTTGCAGTATATTTTCAGCTTTTATTAATGGCATTCATCCTTTCTAAACTTTCTCCATTCCCTTGCCCTTGAAATTATACACAAATGATAGTCCAACAATTTAAATTTATACTCTTGACTAATGCACCTATTACCATTTTTTGTGCTTTGGGAATGGGAGATTCATATGCTAATTCTTCCCCCAAAGTATGCAGTTAGGAAAGAAGAATACTTTAGAGAGCAACAAATAGCATTGTGTTACCAAGAAAAGTTTTATTTCCTTTTGCCAGTAGCTTTGTTAATTGCACAAGAAAAAAAAATCATTTTGTCTGTGTTTGCCATTTAATCATCACCACACATCCTATCTGAATGACAAAACATTAATTAAAAACAAGGCAAAAATAAAAAATAAAAATTCACAACCTTAATTACCTATAGATCATTCATCAAAGGTAGAAGGAATTAAAAGAAACAGCTTTTTTTTCTTACAAGCTCTCCACAAGTGTAAATATCTTTTTTATCTTGAAAAAGGAGGGAACAACAACAAAAAAAAGCAACTGCTAAAACAGAAATCCCATTTTTTTTAAAAAAAAGAAACTTTACAGTATTGTCAACAATATTAAGACAACAATGACTAAAGCCAGTTCCATCGTATTCTCTTGTAACAAACGCTTCCCCTTCTGCGCCACTGTGCCAGTTCGATTTTTAAGGACACCCCCAACTGAGAATTGATCAAAGCTGGCTCTCGGAGCAGGAAAGGCTTGAGTAGGAAAGGGGTCCCATGGCACCTTAAAACCAGCAAATATGTTGCAAATGTAAAACTGGTAGACTAATGGATACACTTTGACCCATAAAATTGGATGCCACAAAAACCCAGTTTACATAAACTACTGTTTGGCTGCAAACAAAAGAAAACAAGGGTGTCCTTCTAAAAAAGGCATGAGATAAGCCAGCAGTTCCAAGCTCTTGTTAGCGTTTTGAGCTGTTGCCTCCCCTTGGGATATCACTAACTGTGCAAAAAGGACTGCACCCCTTCAGTAGATATTTGCTCTCTCTGACAGAGAAACCACAAGATAGAGAGACTGAATGGAAGACGCTACAGTTCTCTTACGTTGCAGTTCCTAGTTCCATTTGGATTTATTTATTTTTTGGCTACAGGGGCAAAATAAAATATTCTGGGAACTATATCTGTTCTGCAAGGTTCTCACAAAATCTCAGAAGGATCTCTCTGTCCTCTTCCTGACAATTTTTTAGAACAGGGGTACAACTTTTAAGACCGATGGACTTCAAATCCGAGAATTCAATTCCCTAACAATGCTGGCTGGGGAATTCTGGTAACTGAGGTCCATCGGTCTTAAAAGTAGCCAAGGTTGGAATCCCTGCTTTAGAAGGTCTTTGGAAGAGTAGCTTCCAGGTGTAATTTACTACCTTAAGAACCATCTTGAATGAGGTCATCTTCCCCACCCCACCCAAATCCATCTGCTCTTCCTGACAGGTACTAGTTGTCCTTAAAAAGCTTGACTTACTCATAAGGAGTTCATTTCTATTAGCAAGACACACTTCACTGTGGGAAAAAGCAGGCAGATAGCTATTGGGACCTATTAAACCCCTGGATAGGGACAAAAACCAATGTCCTTTTTTTTTAAAGGTAGATTGTCTGTACCACAGAAGGAAAGGAAACCTATATCAGGAATATGTGCTGTAGCAAGAGCAGAGTAGGGTGAGGCCTACTCTTTTAATCTATCAACTAAACTTTTTAATATATCAACTAAAACCCTGGAGTCTTCTCTGCCTGCACTCAGAATGGGCCAGCATATCCACATAGCTTGGGAGACCAACCCAAGGTTCAAAGAGATGGATGTCACATTTGCATTTTGAAAGTTTAAATACTGGCAAGAGAAGTTCATCAATCTGAAATGTACAATTAAGCGGACTAGGTATCTGGGTGCTGAGTTCTGGAGCTCTGTTTTATGCAAATGTGAAAGTCTCTGCATGAACCCAGAAATGGTTTCCAACGCTTTCTGATGTATGCATTCCAAGCTTGAGCAAAGGGGCTTTCTCTCAAGATTAATACTGACTTTTGAGACTGAAAAAAAAAACCATCACAATTTTGTTGGAATATGCTGATGTGTTCCTGTATTTTAAGACTACTTTGTAAATTTCAGCAAAGAATTAAGCTGTATCGGTCCATAGCTTGCTGAATCTTTCATTACATTACTTGCAAGCAGGATTTCTACTTCACACTAGGAGCATCTTCAATTTTTCAGAAAGAAAAACATGGAAATCAAATTATCTGTTTTTCTGATTATCGGGCAACACTCAAGACCCAAATCATCCTTGCGAATATTAGAGGAGCAAAGATGCGCACATTCAGGGTGCTGATTCTCCAAGATGAACCTGAAGAAGGCTCTAGAAATTCTACCACCTTTTTGGGGGGGGGTGGGGGGTGGGGGTAAATGTCCATTATGTGAATCACAGGCTGGTCAAATCTTTTTAAGAGCCTGTAGAGACATCCTGCATTATCAGAGGCTCATTTTGAACTGGAATTAAAGTAAAAGACAAGTTCTCTCATTTACAAAAGCTGTTTCCATGGAGAAGGCTTGAATGCAAACCCCTCTTCTTCTGTTAGGAAACTATGGCCAGGCACTATTAATTTACACCCCCCCACACACAAAACCTTTTGTTCTAATCTTTTTCTCCAAGGAAAAAGAACACAGGTGTGCCAGAATCCGACCCCAATTGTCAAAACCATCTAGGTAAAGGGACACCCGTTTTTCAACTGTCCTGACTGTGCAAGAGAACCCTACACACATATGTATGTGTGTGTATTGTGTATATATAGTGTGTGTATATGTGTGTGCACTTATATATATGTGTGTGTATGTATATTGTGTGTATATAGTGTGTATATGTGTGTGTGCTTATATGTGTGTGTGTATGGTTCTCTTGCACAGTTAGGGACAGTTGAGAAACGGATGTCCCTTTACCTGGATGTGGGCAATATATATATATATATCCACAGCAAATCATTGAAACAGCAGCTGGAAAGAACTTAAAATACCCAGGGACACAAATACAATGAGAACCAGGATTAAAGCCAAGCAGCATTATTGGGGAGGGTGGGTGGGTTATTCCATTCTATGACTCCCAAAGGATGGTAAGAGATATGTGGTCCAATCTCTTCTACTGCTGCTGCAGCAGCAGCTAGCTGGCACAGGAAGGCATTACTGTCCTTGTGGCAGATCTCAAAAAAGGTTTTGGGTTTTTTTGTATTAAAAAGAAAAAAGAAAATAAAAAAGAAAGAAGGAAAATGGTTGGTGGGAATATGGGGGAGAGGAGACAGAGAGACAAAGATGGACTGGTCCAGAGTTAAAACCCAGTATTCATCGTTATAATTAATCATAGTATTAACAATTAGAAGAAGGTAGCCTAGTGGATGTAGGCCCTGTACACAGCAGACATGTCATTGTCAGACTGGTCCAACGCTTTTGCCCGTTTGTAGACCTGAGGGAGAAAATGGAGAAGAGACGAGTCACCAAAGAGGACCAGTGGCTTCCTTAACACACACACACACACACACACACACACACACACACACACAGCTGCACCTACTAACTTCCCTTCCAGCAAAAGTACCTGAACAAATTAAAGGGGATCCAGAATCTGTTGTTTAGGGACTCACCTTCTGACAAGCAAAGTCAACGGGGGAAGCCAGATTCACTTAACGACTGGGTTACTAACTTAACAAATGCAGCAATTCGCTTAACCACCGTGGCAAGCAAAGGCGTAAAATGGGGCAAAATTCACTTAACTGCCCCCCCACTTAGCCAACAGAAAGGTTGGGCTCTCAATTGTGGTCATAAGTCAAGGACTACCTGTAATGTCTGAATGAGAATCTGTGGATTCTGTTATTTTATGCCAGAGGGTATTCCAGATAGCTGTTAATAAAACCCTTTATTTTCGACCTTTCTGAATTTTAGGTAACAAATTTGAAGACTCCCCCGTCCCCTTCACAGAGCGAGTCTGGTTGGTGTAGAATTAAAATGTAGAAAACATGTCATTATATCCCAGTAGGAGGCAGTTAAAATTAATTAAGGAGGCAGCTAAGGTCAAATATCTAGACTGAAAAAACAACAATCTCGACCCAATCTTTAGATGCTTTTCTAAAGGTTTGCAGAAAAAAACCACCATAAGACAGGACTGAACAGAAATAGGGTTGGGGAAAAACCTACCTCGTTGGCTGCAGCTGCCATGGGAGTTGGATGATTAACAGAATCGCCTAGTGCAATGGCTAATCTGAGATCCTTCTGGATGTATTTCAGGTAGAAATCGGGTTTGAAGTTTCCTTGCAGGATATCTAGAGAAGGAAAAGCCCAGCTACGTTTTCATATTCCACTTTCCCTACTGATAACCCCCTTGTCCTTTGTCCCTTCGGATTTCACCATTCCCAGTGCACCTATTTAAACATGCAAAACCATGTCCCGTCACAGAGTGATCCTTTCCCAAATTATTCATGCTAATAAATAACAAACTCTCTAAGCTGGCCCTGAAAGTCTTTTACACACTTTCAAGATTGTATTTTGGTATACAAACAGGTTTTTACTTTCTACTGCCCTTCATTCCAGTCATTTGTATTGTTTGTACATACACATGGAGAGAAACTGCTTTCCTTGACAATTCAAGGCAAGGGCCCCGGAGAGATATCTCCCTTAATACATCCCAACCACAAACTTCAAGGTGGGTGAACTTCATAACTGAGGAGGATTTGAGCTTGGCCCTCCCTGGGCCTGTCCACTACTTTAACTACTTCGCTATCACAGTTAGAAAGCATGTAATAGGAGGAACCATTTGGAAACCTCCAGCAAGTATGGCTATGGGAGGCATAGGAAACAGCCCTATACCAACAGCACGGGTGTCAAACTTGCTGCGTCATGTTGCCATCACGTGACGTTTTGCGATGTTTTTCCCCTTTGCGGAGCTAGGGTGGGCGTGGCCTACATGTGACGCATCTGGCCCGCGGGCCGCCAGTTTGACACCCCTGCCATTCAGGAAAGAGCTAGTTCAAGAGTAGAAGCAGGCCATTTGCTGACCTCTTGATCCGTGTTTCTCAACTTTAGCAGCTTTAAGAAGTCTGGGCTTCAATTCCCAGAATTCCCCAGCCAGCATGGGAATTCTTAAGAGTCGGATGTCCACACCTCTTAACATTGCCAAAGTTGAGAAACCCTGATATTTAGGCATCTACTCAACTCCCATCAGGCCCTCTCAAGATGACCCAAAATCAAAGGATTATGGGAACCGGTCAGAACAACTGGAAGATTCTGGATTGGCTACACCTGATTGAGAGAAATAAGCCTTTTTACATTAAAAAGCGGGGGAGGGAATGAAGAACTTTACTTTGGCACTTCTGATCCAGGAAGATGCTGGCCAGCTGTCCCTGATTGAGGATGTCCAGAAGGGTCTGCTGGGACTGACCAGTGACCTGAGCCAAAGTCAGTCCCTCTGCTATTGTGGCCATGAAGCTTCCTTGGACCATGTTCACGATCAGCATCATCTTGGCAGCATTGCCTACTTCTCCTGTGGGAGACAGAGAGAGAGGTTGAGATTATCTACAAGGAGATGGGGCTAAAAAAAAACCCCGATACCTGCTCAACAATATGTTAGGCCAGGGCTGTCAAACTCGATTTCATTGAGGGCCACATCAGGGTTGTTTGATCTCAGGGGGGCGGGGGCATGGCCAGCTTGACTCGTGTTGGGGGGCACCTGTGGTAGCCTGAGCGCTCTGACAGTGAAAACAGGCTCCCGAGCTCCGTTTTCGACTGGGACAGCCTTCTGCAACCCTCTGCCAGCTAAAACGGAGCTCGTGTGGGTTAAGTGTGGCCCTCGTGAGCTCAGTTTTCGGCTGGGATGACCTCCTGCAACCCTCTGCCAGTGAAAATGGAGCTCGTGAGGGCTGTTTGCGGCCCTCCCGAGCTCCGTTTTCACTGGCAGAGGCACCATCCTTGCTGTTTCCAGGATGCAGCCTGCAGGCCTTGATTTAACATCCCTGTGTTAGACCTTGTTAAGACATTTTATAACATCTGCTAATCTGTCTCTTGATGCATTCCTCTACTTTTATACAACAACAATAAATTTCTGTTGATAACAGAGGAATTGTTTGTTCCCAAACTTCTGTAGTTTCTTCGCCATTCTTCAGAATTCAGCTTCATAGTAATTTACCGGTCTTAAGAGCTAGTCAAAAGACTCCCATTCTAAATTCTTTACACTGGATGCCCCTCAGCTAGTGGACTACATTGGAAAAAGAATGCTACCCGATAGCAAAAGTCTTGAATGATGTTGGTACAGTGAAGATTTGCTATTTTTTTTTAATAAGATGAGTGATATGGTTCTCCTGTAGAGATTCATAGATTTGGGGTTAATAGGTATTTACACTAACAAACATTTACCAATGTCCAGAGAGAACCCCAATACTAGGATGTACAATTAATCAACGACCCCACAAATCAAAATATACTACATGCCCAATAAATCACACACCATTTCAAAGGATGCTACGAAGTATGTGTGTGCATGCATAACAACTGTATTCTACTCTAAAATGTTGGTACATAATGTCAAGAATAGCATACACTAAGGAGAAAAAAAAGGATCAGGCCTGGTTTGTACTACCAAGTGACCCCTGCAGTATAAATAGGTTTGAGAATAGCTGGATTTTATTTTTGTGGAAAAGGGAAAAACATGTTATTTCTAAATACAGTTCCAGGTGGCGTACAGATAATGGTTGTGCCTCCTCTCACTTTATGACTTCAACCCATTTGGCTGTTGGATGAAGTTATCGTAATCTTGCAGACTTTTGTTAGTAGCTTAAGAAGTTGCATTAAAACAGATGTTAGAAGTGCTCCTCGGAGTAATCTTAAAATGAGAGTTAACACAGGAAAAAAAAATGCAGAAAGAGATCCTGTATGAGAAACTCATAAAGAAGCCATGAATTATTAACTGTACATTTTCACACTTTGACCTTCCAGACACAAGGACTGGCATCCCCACCACTTCATGAAACTACCTAGGAAGAAAGAAGTCTTCCCCATTGCTTGGAAACAGCTACTGCAGTCTTCATATAAGCCTCTGTCTCCGGCCGCTAATATCACCAGCATCCCATCGTTGGATAGCTGTTGGTTCCCTGAGACTGGGGCTTCCAGGAAGCGACCACCTCTGGAGACAATCACCTGGAAGCAAGAGAAGGTGGACCGTTCTGAGCAGAGAAGACAAGTTGCATCAGCCAAGGACACCGGTGGCCGTGCTAATCTCCCCACCCAACTCAGATAATATGGTATCAGTTACAGGTGATCCTTAGTTAACAATGGAGTGATTGTTCGAACTTACGATGGTGCTAGGCCAGTGGTAGACCTCATACTTACAACATTGCAGTGTCACACAGTCACATGAACACAAATTGCAACCTTCCTTGCCAATGTCCCACAAGCAAAGTCAATCAGGAAGCTGGTAGGCAGTCATGGTTGTAAGAGGTCCTCGCTTAACAACCTACATGGGTCTTACTTACAGACAGCAACGGGGAGCGTGGGAACTGCCATCGCTTAAGCAGCACAGTAATATGTTTTTTTTTTGTTTTACAACCATGTCACTTAGCAACAGTTTCCCTTACAAATTAGCATTGTTAAGGGAGGACTACTTGTATTACCCAAACATTAATCTTCTATGAAGCCTAAACACTCCAACAGCAACAAAACAAAACAGTATGCCAGCATGTTGAATGCTACTTGAGAGAAATTATAGTTTACTACACGTGAAAGGAAAATTTTGCAAGTTCTAAAAACAGTAAAGAGATATACGGTAGGCATCTATGTATAATCCACAGGCCTTCTCTCTAGGCAGTTTTCACTCTATGGAACTCTGATCCCCCCTCCCCCTCTCTGGAGTAATATTAAAATCAACTCATTTTTAATGGTCTGCAGTCAAACCAAGGCTGTATTTTTTCTTTCCAGCAAGACTCTGTCTCCACCCCCACCACCAGCCCTTGATTCTGAGCAGGGATGTTCGCTTTCTGCATTCCATTTTGACTTTTACGATAATGCACTTTGATTTTGTGCATTGCTGCAATCTGTCTAGAATGTTTTGCAATTGGGGGAAATGATGAACGTTGAAAATCAATCAGTAATATCCACACATCCACAAGTCTTCATGCACACATTTTGTTTGTAAGGAAGGGACTATTAAAAAAACAAATAAACTTGGGAGAACTGAGAAAGGTGGTTAAGCCGTTTCACTTATCATTTAAAATAAAAAGAATAGTGTGTCTCTCTGTGGTTAAGATTAGCCTGCCCTTTTGTACACTTTTCGACTCGTTAAATATTTCAAAAGCCATTCGAGCAAGCCCAGAGTCAGGCCTCCCAGAAACACAACTAGATGAGCTAATGTTCCTTTACCGTTAAGGCTACGTTAGCAAAATATTTAGTATCTGAAGGAACAAACAACTTCTCTCCGCTTTTAATTTCTGATCCATAGACAGGCCCTTCCCAAAGTTTCTTTCTCTGCTAAAACAATCTTACCCTTCTTGTCTGATTTCTACCAATAAAGGATAATATTTGTAGCTCAGGGTTGAAATGAGGGATCCTTGGTGTTCTTCGAGCTTGGCTGTGTTTCCTTGCAGGCGTTTCGTTACCCAAACTAGGTAACATCATCAGTGCTAGTGATGATGACCAGCACTGATGATGTTACCTAGTCTGGGTAATGAAACATCTGCAAGGAAACACAGCCAAGCTCAGAGAGTGCCAAGGATCTCTCGTGCCCGATTGTTCCTTAGTGTTGTGGCCTGCCGCAGGACTGGCAGCAGAGTCGGACAGTGAGGAAGTTGGGGAGGAATATAGGCCGGTCCTCGGGGCTGGGAAAAGCTCGGACAAGGGCTCTGCGTCAGAGGCAGAGAGGGAGATAGACAGCAGCGAGGCAGAGGAACAGCTGGAGCCCGTTCCCAGTGTGTGCATGCGCAAAGCTGCCAGAAGACAAGAACAACTCAAAAAGCAGGGTCGACTCGGGAGTAAAGCCACACCTCGAAGATGATTGGCCCCTCCCATAGGAAACAAAAGAGGAGCAAACGGGGAGGGGGCTTTTGCAGGAAACAATTCATTTGTTCAGTAGTTAGTTTCAAGAGTGGAAAGTTCTGTTCGTGCCTCTAAGTTTTCCCTTACTCTGCGTTTGGAAACAAGTTACATGGCAGCCTGCCAAGCGAGTTAAGATGTGTTGAGAAATATTCTCAATAAACTGTTTCAACTCAAAACAAAGTTATAGAGCACTGCACACCAGAACAACTAGACACAAGAACAGTTTTTTTCGCGAATGCCATCTCTCTGCTAAACAAATAATTCCCTCAACACTGTCAAACTATTAAAGTCTGCACTACTATTAATTTCTCATCGTTCCCACCACCCATCTCCTTCCACTGATGACTGTATGACTGTAATTTTGTTTCTTGTATCCTTACAATTTTTATTGATATTGTTTCCTGATTGCTTATTTGTACCCTATGGCTATCATTAAGTGTTGTACCTTATGATTCTTGATGAACATATCTTGTCTTTTATGTCCACTGAGAGCATCTGCACCAAAGACAAATTCCTTGTGTGTCCAATCACACTTGGCCAATATTCTATTCTATTCTATTCTATTCTATTCTATTCTATTCTATTCTATTCTATTCTATTCTATTCTATTCTATTCTATTCTATTCTATTCTATTGAGAAATATTCCTTTGAAAAACTGTTTGGACAAACCTTGCTGACTGTGAATGGAAGTAATTCACAGTCATGTAAATAAAAGAGGTTTTGCCGGGACCAATTCCTTCTTCCTGCTTTTTAAGGGAGCCTAGCTCAGAACACTTAGCCCGCATCTCTTCCCCTCATTCCCCCAAGGTCCTTCTCACATACTATCATACACCCCCCCCAGCACCATTACCTGAGCCAATTCCGTAACAGTGTCTGCATCCACGGTTGACATGTCCACGTAGCACTTCCCTGGACGGATGCCCTGGAGCACTCCGCTGGGACCAAGCACCAGCTGGGGGAAGAGAAGAGGGGCAAAGCAATAGGGTGCCTGCAAAGGAAACACAACCTAGCCAATGCCAAAGGGGGCTCCTACTGATCGCCGCACACATAATCATTAGCCGAGTTTCTCCCAGGCTTCCAAACTCTCGCCTGTAGAAGTAGTGGCTTCCCCCTGAAGTTAGCAGGCAGCTCTAACGATGCTGCACCGCTCAAAGTTAAGATACGACTGGTGGGAGCTTGGGCAGAATGCACTGTGGTTTTCAAAACGGGGATAGTCTGTAGAGATTCTCAGCCATCCAGGTCATGGTTGTCCCAAAGGTGCTTTTTTCAGGAGGCAACTGGACTTCCTTTAGCTTCTCATCCAAGAAGCTCTGACAGGATAGTGGGAAAATGGGAGGATTTATATTCCTTACAGACAGCTGGCCATTTGCATCCTTTTAGAAGGTTGTTGAAGCACTTGGAGGTTTATCTATGTCCTCAGGGACACCTGAGTGGTTTTCCTGGTTCCTGCAGTCTGCAATTTTTCCTCTGGAAATCCATTCCTCCTCCCACACCTTTCCAAGGGTGTTCATCCCAAATTAGACAGAATAGTGGGGAATGGAAGGATTGATATTCCTTGCAGACAGCTGGCCATTTGCATCCTTTTAGAGGGTTGCTGAAGACAAATGACCAGCAAGGAATATCAATCCTCCCATTCCCCACTATCCTGTCAGAGCTGAAGAAGCTTCTTGGATGAGAAGCAAAACGTCTTCAAAGGAAAAAAAAGGAAATTCAGTGGCCTCCTGAAAAAAGCACCTTTGGGACAAAATGGTGATAATACTGGGCTGTACAGTTTCTGCAAAGTTTTATATGGCCCAATCAAGAATTTCTAAGAACTTCCAGATTGCTTGAGAGTCCTCCCAACCTGTTGTGGTCCACCAGCAGCCTGCGGAGCTGGTAGATGAGTCGGACAGTGAGGAGGCTGGGGAGGAACATGGGCCAGCCCTGAAGTCTGGGGAAGGCCCAGACGAGGGCTCTGCATCGGAGGCAGAGATGGGGCCAGGTCCATCGGAGAGTGATGCGCAGACTCCAGAGCCTCCAGAGTCGGACAGCAGAGAGACAGAGGAACAGGAGGAGCCTGTTCCTAGTGCGCGCATCCGCAGAGCTGCCAGAAGGAACCGTTAAAACAAAAGGGACGACTCAGGAGTAAGACCTGGAGATGATTGGCCCCTCCCATAAGACTTAGAGGAACAAAGACATGTGAGCCATTTGCAGGAAAGCAACGTTGTTAATTCTGTTCCCAGTCAGCATCTCTGTTTGATTCTGGAATCCGTGTGGCTTTGCCAAGTAGGTCTTCAGCAGCGTGTCAAGGGAGATAAAGGTTGGTGATTATCCCGAAGGACTTCTCCTGAAGGACTTTTTGCAACTAATTGGGACTCAGCTGTGAATGAACATAATTCACAGCTGTTGCAATAAAAGAGATTTTTGGGACTACTTGTGTGTTTTAATGACGCGGGAAGCTTAGGTCACAACACAACCATTCACAGTTTGGAAGGAACCTTAGATTTATACAGCCCAGCAATAAACTTCTCGAAGTGGTATTTCCCTATTGAGATACTCATACTGCCTTTTCATGTTGTGAATAAATATGCCTTAAATACACCCGTGCAAAGAAATCAACCGTGACTGTTCTTTGGAAAGACAGATACTGAGGAGGAAGCTCCAATACTTTGGCCACCTAATGAGAAGAGAAGACTCACTGGAAAAGAAGAAGGGAATGGCGGAGCTAGCTAGTGTCATTGACACAATGAACATGAATTTGGGCAAACTGTGGGAGACAGCGGAGGATGTAGTGTGGTTTACGGGGTGGTGAGGAGTCACAACTTAGTGACTGAACAACAACAGAGAAAAGTAGATAGAACAAGGATATAATTCATTTACAACATTGCAAGAGTTCTAGAGCCAGTTAGTTACACCAGCAGACCAATCATATGAAGTATGAAAACAGGCTATCTTAAAAAAGATCAGTTCACGGGAGGGGACAGGCTTCTACAGAGATGTGGTATGACTCACAGATTGATCTGGCGAGACAAAAGTGTTTATGCACGTCCTAAAGGGAGATAAGCAGACCAGCTTCTACATTAAAGGTAAAGGTTCCCCTTGCACATATGTGCTAGTCGTTCCTGACTCTAGGGGGCGGTGCTCATCTCTGTTTCAAAGCCAAAAAGCCAGCACTGTCTGAAGACCTCTCCATGGTCACGTGCCGGCATGACTCAATGCCAAAGGCGCATGGAACGCTATTCCTTTCCTACCAAAGGTGGTCCCTGTTTTTCTAATTGCATTTTTTTACGTGCTTTCGAACTGCTAGGTTGGCAGAAGCTGGGACAAGGAACGGGAGCTCACCCCGTTACGCAGCGCTAGGGACTCGAACTGCTGAACTGCCAACCTTTTCGATCGACAAGCTCAGCGTCTTAGCCACTTCAAATTGACTCCACAGCTGCACTGGAGTTAGATAGAATCGGCCACTCACCTGGTTTTGCGGTAGACTTATTTTGTGTAATTCACTAAGCCTTTGCTTGAGCTGGTTTTGTGCAAGGAATTCAGATCAATGAAGCCTAATTGCATTGAACAACAGAATATGTCACACATTCAGCTGTGTCAAGGGCTCCTTTCCTGCTGCTGTTGTCCTACTCTGGGGAGCTTTTGAACCCTTGGCCACAGACTTCCAAGCCTGCTCCCACAATGTCACAAGCTGCAAAAAATCTTTTAGCTTGGTGCTTCTCAAATCTGATCTTAAGATCTGCAGACTTCAACCATATGTGGCTGAGGAATTCTGGGAATTGCAGTCCACGGATCTTAAAGTCATCAAGGTTAAGATCTTTTAGATCTAGACATTCTACATTAGATGAGTCCAGTATAAACAAATAGTGGAATTTTCAAAACTGGTCAATTGGTGTTTGCCAGTCACTTGATCCCAGAGTTCCTGGCATGGCACAGCTCTCGTAACATTTAACAGACTTTATTGGCATTTTCTCCTTAAGGGTGTCATTAAAAACAGTTCAGAATTTCAACAGAGGTCATACGTCAAGACTCTTATTTTATTTATTAAATTTTTATGCTGCCCGTTTCCTCTACAAGGTGATTCTGGGTGCTCTACCTATATCTGTTGCCCATATTTCTACCCCACAATAATCCAGAGATTGTCATAATGCTCAATGAAGCTTATGCCAATGAAGAATTCAGGGGAATTCAAAAGCCTGCCTCCTCTTTGGCAGTTGGCCAATAATGCTGTTATCATAATATCCATTTCAGGTTTTTTTTTAAGCAAACAGGGGGACTGTGGCTATCTTTGCTTATATTTTTAGAAATATGAAACGGAGTAAGGCATTTATGGCCTTCAAGAGGCCTACAATAGTACATTTCTGGTTCCAGTTTTTTATGGTTTCAGGCAACTTAATTGTCCCAGCCTGGGTGCCCCAAATGTCAGCTAGGAATAAATGAGCTCTCATAGGACTGCTGTGAGGGGGTGGGGGACCACACAATATAATCCTGTGAAGTCAAACTAAACAGCAACTGTGAACCGAGCCTGCGGCAAGCAATAACTGTAATTCCACAGACTTGAAAATATTCCAAACCAACCACATACTGGTGACTTAATCCACTCATTTGACAGTAAAGCTTTTCAGAGGTGATTAAATATTTGACACAATTACGTGCGGCAGAAGAGACCACTGCACAACTGAAAAGCTAGAGTAACCTTGTCCTAAATATCAAAAGAGCATTTCATAAATATTTAACAGTGCAGTGCGCTGGCTCGTCTTCGGTCAAAAGAGACGGCGAGCAGGCATCACTATGCAAGCCGGTTTTTCTCAACCTCCCCAGAATAAGGAACGTTTGTTATCTCTTTTTACAAGTTAAAAGTTTAAGACTGTGAGAATGCTCAATTAGCACCATTTTCAAAGGCCTCTTTCGTATCTCCTCTCCCTCCTTTGCTGAATGAATCAAGGCCTCTTGGACAATTAGGATGACTCTCTCAGCTGCCCTATGAGAAAAGCTAGTGTGTCCTTGTTAGTTCAAAGGAGAAGTAATTATCTGCAGAAGCAAAGGTGTTTGCACACGTACAAGGACACCAATGAAGAAGTTGAAACTTTTGACTTCTGCTTATAAAACAAAATAGGCTTTCTGCATTGCTACTCCCTACAAATTAAAGAGAAGTGTAAATCAAGCCTTCGAGAGTCGTTCACAGTCATAGTAGTTTTTCTGGGCCAACTGAGAAAATTCTGGTTCTGGCAAAGCAGACATGATTGCTCTGTGACAAAGGCTGGGCGGGCGGGGATGGGAGGTGGGGGAGAACGGAGCAATGGGGGGTTCAGGGAAGTAAAAAGAGGTAATCCTTACATCCTTGGCTGCTTTTGGATCAGATACGCAGGCAAAAGTGATATCGCAGGTCGAGACTACTTCAGCGGGGGTTCTTCCCAACCGGGCCCCCTCCTGGATGAACAAATCACACTGCAAAAGTCACAGACACAAGTAGTAAGGATTAAAATGAGCCTTGGAACCCCGATAGGCCCCAAATCAACCACCGCAGCCACGGTTGCTGAATTCTGAGAGTTGGAAGCCCACGTAGTTGGGAGACCTCTTAATGCAACCCCAGGAAATGTTCGGTCTGGGTCAGAATAAAGTTCTTGCCATTTCCAGTAGGCAACAGAAAGAAAGCGGTCTTTTCGGATCAGGTAACTTCACCTGAACCAAAAGCGAAGAGAATTAGCTAAGCTTGCCAGGATAACAAAGAAATCCTTCCTCTGCTTTCTAGAAAGGTCATTGCAACATATCATTGGAGATGGGCTTACCGGGTATTTTGCATGGATAGAGCAAGCTTCATAGAACCTTATCGGAGCTGATCTATGTCTATGTCCTCGGCTGCTGGGACATCTTAGATTACCTTTCTGTAACAGCAACTCTGAAAGGGGTTCAAACTCTTGCTGATCCAAGATCCAAGTTTTTTTGTTGCAGAGTGAAAATGGCATGGAAATCCGACATTAAAGGACTGAACCCTGGGTCCAATCCCACCCACCAATCTTTCAACTGACACACAGGGGGCTTGGACATCTACGGGACTGGAATAATGCCAGAGAGGTAACTTAGGTCAGGGGTCTCGAACCGTGGCAACTTTAAGACTTGTGGACTTCAACTCCCAGAATTCCTCAGCCAGCTGGCTGAGGAATTCTGGGAGTTGAAGTCCACAAGTCTTAAAGTTGCCACGGTTCAAGACCCCTGACTTAGGTGATCCACCACATTACTGCTCTATCCCAAACGACACAGGTCTTTTCTTAAGCAGCTGCTGCTGTGCTCTAGATGGCATAGCAGGGTTTTCCTTAGTAGATCTCCTTATTATGAGGGTCTTAAAGAGATGCCAACTGCCTCATCCAGTCCCCCAGGCTCACAAAAACCGCTAACAGGATGATTTTTGGAAAAAAAAAAAAATACGGGGCTAAACTGACGTGGGCATAGTCATTGCAGCTATCCTAAGTCAGAGCTTCTGCTGTCAGCCACAAAAATAGCACAAATTGGAGGGAGGGGGAAAGAAATGAAATGGGAGGGAATGGAAACGTTACCATAGCTACAAGGATCTTGGTGGTAACGTAAGCTGGCGCTGTCAAACCAATTACTACGTTCAGAAGCCCATCTTGAAACATTTCAAATGTGGTGGGGCCAGAAAGCATCCATTTTAGTTAAATGGCTTTTCTCTTTCTTAGAGAATGTATGCTTTTGAGTCAGCGTTGACTCCTGGCGCTGGCTGCCTGGACAAGTCCTTGCAATTTTTCTGGCAAGGTTTTTCAGAAGCGGTTTGTCCTTGCCTCCTCTCCTTGGGCTGAGGGGGAGGGCGGGGGAAACTGGCTGAAGGTTACTCAGCTGGCTTTCTGCCTAGGGTGGAACTCCCCAGAAGAGTCCCCAGAATCTAACCTGATGCTTTAATCAGGACGCCAAGCTGGCTCTCTTCTTCCTTACTTCCCCGATAAAAGTGAAACCCATAGCCCATCGTTCAGTATATAAAGAATGTCACAGTATAGATGAGAGTATCGCTGTACATTTCTCGCAGCTTGTAAACAGAGAATCTCTCCCATTATTTCAGGCTTCGGGTGACCATCAGCAATTCAAAAGGCATTCCTTGATCGGGTCGGTGGCTTCGTCCCCCATTCGACAGAAGACCTCCTTTATTTCTTACTAGAAATGGGACTTACCTTCTCAGCGGTTCGATTCCAAACTGTGACAGTGTGACCCATTTTTATTAAGTTGGAAACAATGCCGCTGCCCATCAGGCCGAGACCAAGGAATCCGATCCTGCGTAGGGAAGAAGAGGGTGAGAGAGGGCCACTGAGCGGGGGAAAAATCTGCAGGCACATTCGTTGTTGTTGTTGTTGTTTTTTCAAAGCTCACAAAAATCAAGATGCAGGGAAACGGAGGCAGAGTTAACAAGTAGAATGATGCACAAGGATAAACCAAGGGAAATCTATTATTCTCAGTTCCAAACCGATCACACAGCTTGCTCTAGGCAACAAGATATTTATTTCCGCCTCGGGGGTGTGTATGGGTGGGTTTCTGAATCCGTGCCAGTATTGCAAGCCCTGGGATCAGGCTTTGGACAAGAACTGTATCTTCTTTTCCTACTCATTTTTTCCATCAACAAAAGAATAGGGGAAAGGAGTCCAGAGCAAGACAGTGAGTGGCCTCACCAATTTTGGGATCTAATTCTGCTCAAATGCTCATTTCAGAAGTTGATGTGTGGCATTCAAAAAGACAATTGCTTCCAAGAGACAGGAAGTTTTCAACCCCGCCAGTCCTCTTGCAGAACTCCTTTCTAAAAGATCCGACACTATAGAGGCGGGGTCTCCAACCTTGGCAACATTAAGCCTGGCGGACTTCAACTCCCAGAATTCCTCAGCCAGCTTTGCCAAGGTTGGGGACCCCTGCTATAAAGGACTGTGCACACCAAGCAGCTGCGTCAGCAACACACTAAGAGCCCGGTGTAGCATGATGCAGTGCAGGATTAGATAAAGGTAAAGGTTCCCCTCGCACATATCTGCTAGTTGTTCCCGACTCTAGGGGGTAGTGCTCATCTCCATTTCAAAGCCGTCTGTCCAAAGACGTCTCCGTGGTCATGTGGCCCAGGATGACTCAACGCCAAAGGCGCACGGAACACTGATACCTTCCCACCAAAGGTGGTCCCTATTTTTCTACTTCCATTTTTTACGTGCTTTCGAACTGCTAGGTTGGCAGAAGCTGGGACAAGTAACGGGAGCTCACCCCATTACGTGGCACTACGGATTCGAACCGCTGAACTGCCAACCTTTCGATCGACAAGGTCAGCGTCTTAGCCACTGAACCACCGTGTCCCTGCCAGTGCAGGATTAGCCTGGTCCAACATTTTCAAGTAACGTAGACCCTTGTTTCAAGCCTTACTATCTCTGTTATCAACACTTCTGGGCTTATGATTAAGAAACCCACTGCGAACAAGCGGAACTCTTACCCAAGACTGCTTGTGGTTAAGAATGTTTTATGCACATTTTTTTTAAGTAAAATAGGAGGACTGCCAGGCTCCAGAATAGAACAATTAAAATTACTTTAGAGAATGTGCAAAAGAAAAAAAAAAGGCAAGCAGGCCAGTTTCCCCTCCTTGCTGTCACCTCTCACAGCTGATTTGAGGAAAGCCAATTCCTAACCACTATGCTTTGCCACGCCGTGCACCCATGAGTGTCCTGCAAAGCTAAAGGAAAACAACACGAGAGAGTGCTGTTTTAGCTGCCAAGGAGCAGCTAAAAGGGCCCATTTGCAACTGTGCATCAGGACAGCGGAAGAGCTGTCCTGATGCACAGTTGCAAATGGGCCCTTTTAGGGGGTTTGAGGGTTTACCTGAACGCCTTCATTGTTAAAAGTTTGTTTCCCTTCAGCAAAGGCAAAGAGCTGGCATCCTGAGATGGCTGCAGCGACAAGCAGGCCACAGCTTGCTCTGAAGAGAGCTGGAGGGAAATTGCCTCTGACAGCATGACAGGAAGTGCAACTGAGGTTCCTGTCACTCGAGGACAGGGGGAAGCACAAGGAGGGCCTGGAGGCTGATATGCCACAAAGAGCCCTTCCTGGAAGGTTCAGAAGTCCCACCTCCTCCTGTCCTTTCTCGTGGCTCAAGAGCCATTTGGAGGAGGTGGAACTCCCAAGACCATTCCCACAAGGAATCTTGCAATGAAGTCTGCCATGAAAAAAGAGGCTTTTTACAAAGCACTTAGGTCCAAATGGAAATCTACTGGATTGTGAGGAAGCCTCTGGGCAATTTTATTTTTCAGTACTCTAGCAATTTCATCTATTGGTCATGGCAGGGGTTTTTTTGGGGGGGCGGGGGGGAGCGCGGGCTGGGCTTCATTCTCATTTTATGCATGCAACTTCTCGGTAAAGTTCAGACAGCTAGGAAGGAGGGAGGGAAGGAAGGAAGAAAGAAAGAAAGAAAGGCTTTTCATTCTGAAGAGAAAAAGAAGAAAGGAAAAGGAAGGAAGGAAGGGTTTTCTTTTTGAAGATGAAAGAGAAAGAAAGAAAGAAAGAAAGAAAGAAAGAAAGAAAGAAAGAAAGAAAGAAAGAAAGAAAGAAAGAAAGGCTTTTCATTCTGAAGAGAAAAAGAAGAAAGGAAAAGAAAGGAAGGAAGGGTTTTCTTTTTGAAGATGAAAGAGAAAGAAAGAAAGAAAGAAAGAGAAAGAAAGAAGAAAGGAAGGCTTTTCATTCTGAAGAGAAAAAGAAGGAAGGAAGGGTTTTCTTTTTGAAGATGAAAGACAGAAAGAGAGAGAGAGAGAGAGAGAGAAAGAAAGAAAGAAAGAAAGAAAGAAAGAAAGAAAGAAAAAAGAAAAAGAAGGCAGGCTTTTCATTCTGAAGAGAAGAAGTAAGGAAGGAAGGATTTTCATTTTGAAGATGAGAGAAAGAGAGAAAGAAAAAAGAAAGAAAGAAAGAACGAAAGAAAGAAAGAAGGCTTTTCATTCTGAAGAGAAGAAGGAAGGAAGGATTGATTTTCATTTTGAAGATGAAAGAGAGAAAATGAGAGAGAGAGAGAAAAAGAAAGAAAAGAAAGAAAGAACGAAAGAAAAGACCTCTTACTTCTTGTCTGTGGGAGTGATGCTGCCATTGATTGCTGTGCTGTCTGCTGCCTGGATAGACGTGGACCCGGTTTCCTGTGGAAGAAGGATCAGTGATCAACTTTGCCTGAGCAAAACGGGCAGGATCTGATCAATGAAGGGAAATCAAAAGCAAACTCCTCTATACCTCTTCACACACCTTCAGCTTCTTTGTGATGGCCTGATAGCAAACTGTAGGCTGTGTGGAAAAAGATAAAAGCACACATTGTAGAAGAACAGCCAAACCTCAACTCAGCTGCAGACTAAGGGGCCCCATTCACCCAAATAATCCAATTATCATGGACAAGCAAGGAATTCTCCCCACTAAGCACTTATGAGAAATAACAGCTGAGAGACCTCATGAAAGTAGAAGTCACATCCTGAAATAGGGTGATGGCCAAGGATAGCAAATTCTGGTTTAAGGAATTAGGTGGGACAGAACGAAGGCTGCTGTAGCTTCAGAATAGAGATGCGCTTAGATTCTCTTTAAAAACATATCCTTTGTATTTTTAATTTGAGTTATATCTTGCTTCTCATTTAGGAGTTTGAGGTGTCATAGGTAATGCTTCTTTTAACAATGTTCCCCACAACAATCCTCTATGATAGATTAAGCTAAGAAAGTGTGCTTGGCTCCATATAATTTACTGGATTTCTGTAGCTGAAGGAGAATAAAACGGCATCTCTTTGCTCCAAGCTCAAAACTGTATCCTATGCACCCATGTTTCTCAACTATAGCTGCATGAAGATGTGTGGACTTCCACTCCCAGAATTCCCTGGATGGCATAGCTGGTTTTTCTGTTTTGACTAATCCATGGTTTATTCAATAGCAATAGCACTTAGACATATATACTGCTTCATAGTGCTTTACAGCCCTTTCTAAGCGGTTTACAAAGTCAGCCTCTTGCCCCCAACAATCTGACTCCTCATTTTACCGACCTCGGAAGGTTGGAAGACTGAGTCAACCTTGAGCCTGGTGAGATTCGATCTGCCAAACTGCTGGCAGCCGGTGATCAGCAGAAGTAGCCTGCAGTACTGCATTCTAACCACTGCGCCACCGCGGCTCATTCAAAACAGGACGGCCATTCCTCCGCCTATCCACCCTATCCACCATGTATCAGCCTAAAATTCAATTATTATTATTTTTTTTGCTCACCTTTTCAGTTTGGCTAAGCAGGAAGTGATGGAAATGAGGGTCACCATCTTTCACAGGCTGTTAACGGCAAAGGAACAAATTGAGAAACCAACAGAATGAAACTGTCAAGTCTTGAAAAAGCATCTAGACACACACTACGAATGGGTTTCAGATTCTCATGATGAAAAGTCTTTGGTGCCTTTTTGGAATCCAGAAGAGTTAGGTTGAGCTTCTTTGCTTACCTCAGGACAAATATAAATGTGCATGTGATGGGGATAAATACATGAAAAAGTCAGGTTACAGAATGTAATTAATAAAAAAAAACCAAAACCTAAGAGTTGGCTGAAAAGCATCCATGCAGCTGTATGGAAGAATGCCTAAAAATGGATCCTTCGTATAAACTTTACCTTATGTAGGCTAAGAAAAGAGTTTCTAAATTAAAAGGACCGGATTTAAATTATTGGCTTCTAAACTGGTATCCCGTGCATTCTTAGGAAGCAGCAAGGGACACTGAACGAAGTACAGGCACCACAGATTATTTTAATGTGTATATAGCTACTTCAAAGACCTTTGCAGGGCAGGATTTTAATCACCTGATGTAAAGATTTCAGTACAGGTAGTCCACAACGTATAACCACCACTGAGTCCAAAATTTCTGTTGCTAAGTAAGACAAGTGAGCGTTGTCCTATTTTATGACCTTGCTTGCCACAGTTGTTCAGTGAATCATGGCAGTTGTTAAGTTAGTAACATGGTTGTTAAGTGAATCTGGCTTCCCCTTTTGACTTTGCTCATCAGAAGGTCGTAAAAGGGGATCTTGTGGCCTTGGGACGCTGCCACCGTCATAAATACGAACCAGTTGCCAAGCGCCTGAATTTTTATCATGTGATTGTGGGAACAGTTGTGAGAAAAAAAGTCACTTTCTTCAATATTGTTGTAGCTTTGAACGTCACTAAATGAACTGTTGTAAGCGGAGGACTACCTGTATTGCTTGAATATATTATCTCCCTCCCTCCCTCCCTCCCTCCCTCCCTCTCACACACACACTACACCAAGAGCTGAATTGTTGCTTCTTCTGAGAAATATGCAAAGAATTAAATCACCTCGCTTACACTCTGTGGCCACTTAAAGCCAGCCATGGTGCCAGTCATCATTTTCTTCACTGTGCTTGACTCAGGAATTGTCGTGTCCTGTGGACAATATAGACCAGTGGTGAGTACCATCTGTAAAATACCCAAATCTGTACATACAATCCATCTTGGGAAGCAGTTTAAGTTGGAAGAAAATGTTATTTGACAAAACAGATTTTTTTTTTCCTTTTATACTTCCCGAAGAAGAGCTTACTCTCCAAGCAAAACCATCTAGAGCAGTCTTTCTTTCATGACATCTAGACAAATGTATGAGGCCACAATCCTCTTTATTTTCATCAAGAAGAAAACTGGAGTGGTTGGCCTACAATTATACATACTGCAATAAACTGGAAACAAAGCTGAGAGAGAGGTAAGTCAGCAGAGTTTCCATTCCTCTCATTTAAACAAAAGCAAGCATGAGGAGTAAGCACATGTGGTACCAGAAAGCTAGAGAGATATATCTTAAGTGGCTGCCCATGAATTCACATGCAATGTCCTCCTTCCCCCTTTCTTAAATGCAGTACTTAAATTCATTTTATGGCTATCCTAAGCCAGCACTGTTTAAACTGTATTCGCTGAAAACAGTGCAACATAAGCTGTTATAGATCCAGTTTTTAACACCACAAAACATATGTGGTGCTGGTAAATTTCATTTAATTTCCATGTTGGGTTTAACTTGAGCCCTTAGATGGATGGAATTTTATATAATTTCCCCTGCCCAGCTGCCCTGGAGAAAAATATTATAGATATATTGGGAGCACAAAAGAACAAACTTGAATGTGTTCTACCCCATTTCCAGAATTACTCTTCTTCCTAATAGGGCCCAATCATTATTTCTGTAGTGGGATATAGTTTTCACCTCACAAATCTTCTGCTTATTGGAAATTCTGAAAAATGGGTCAAAGCTTTTGGCATCCAGATTACTGAACAACTTTGTCCAGTATTTTTTTTTTCATTTTGCCAGGCATTTGCCTTAAATTGAATTGCCTGCTATTTTGGTTATGCTCTAATCATCTTACTTTGAAAACATGCTATGCCCTGGAGACAGAATGATTTGAAGGACTGAAAAGCAATAAAATAAATTCCTTTTCAAAATCTAGTGGGAGCAACTTTTTATTCTCTAGCAATTTTTCCCCACTGTTTTCTGGATTTGTGGCTTTCAACACTCCAAATTTTCCAGCCACTTCAGCAATAATACCGTGCTGAGAATTCCGGGAGTTGAAACAGGTGCATCTGGCAGCCTAAATTGCAGAAGGCTAGTCTGCATTATTTCAAATTTTAGGAGGAATGAACACAGAGCATTCCTATCAGCTAGGAATAAGCAATAACAGCAATATAACAAATTCAGACATCTGGCCTCTGTTCTTACAAAACCTCTTGGTTCGTTATTTTACAAGCAAAAAGCTATTTGGTATCTTAATACTTATCCACCATTACCGAACTCTTAATGACATATTTTCCACCAGCCTTTGAAACCCACTTTCAATATTATGCCACTCTATGAGATCCAACAACCACAACCTAGGCAATTTTTGTTACCAAGACAACTTAGGAACCAGAACTGCTAACAGCCACTGCCACCATCAACATCACTACCTCTAATTATCTTTTATGCATCCCAGGCGTTTTCTTCTCTACAACCAGGATTCATGTTAGGCTTTCTTTCATACAATGGAGTCTGAAAATGTCCTTCCACAAAGTCTCAAAGCAGGAAGTTATGCAGGGATGACAGCTGAATATGAGGAGAAGCATCAAGAAAGCAGATTACTAAGGCATCACAAGACAGAGACGAATGGAACCTAGGATATGCATGATTGAATGCCTTATAAAAGAGATCTCGGGGCTGAAGAGAGAAAAGATGATGAGGCCACTTTATTCATTTCCCAGAATGCTAAAGACTCTCACAACAATTTCTCTGCCACCCTTTTCACTTTGGAAAAGAAATCCAGGCAAAAGCCCTCAAAATCACCATCTTCATCATCATTGGTGGATTATTGTTAACATTGTTAAAAACAAAACAACCCTAGCCACTAGTTACTCAATCTTTGGCAGGTTTCTGTTTTTCCAGATTAAACTCTAAAAGCTTCATTCACAATTCCCAAAAGCAAAGAATACCACTGATAAACCTCATGGTAAATAAGCAAATTCTAAGGTTAAAAGAAAAGAACAAAAAAAGAGGTCTCTGTATCGCCAAAGTGCAAGCCCCGACGAAGAAAACTGCAGAACTCAAAACCCCTACTGTAAAGACAGAAATCTGGTCTGTCACCAGCAAGATATTAGATGGCCTCTGAAAGTTGTCAGCGTTTAAATCCAAAATCAGAAGAAGCAGATTCACAATTGTGAATCAAAAAAAAAAAAAAAGGCAGTGGAAGATAGGAGTGGCACAGAGTTTGATTGTGGATATGTGGTATGAAATTCTAGTATTATCTTGGTTGCTCTGTTTCATAACGACCTTCAGGTTCATCCCCCGGTAAAGAACGTATATTCTAGCATTATCCACTTTGTTGTTTACAACTACATTGAAAAGGTCACCAGCTAGAGGTTGGAAATCTTGGAGAAGAGAGGAGAGGAGAGGCAAACCGTTCTACAAGTGAACTCTAAATGTCCAAGGATGAGTCACACCACAACATGGGAGAGGAGAAAGCTCCAATATTGGCAAGAAAATATGAGGAATTGATGTCTTCTGGTGGAATCATTCACTTCTGGAGTGTTTCTTCATCTTATCATACTACAATTTAAGCCACTTGTCCTGATGTAGTTGGAGATGGATCAGACACACAAATGAGATGGAAATGTTAACAGAAGGTGCTCTGGAACTACCAAAGGTAAAAAAAACTGTGTCGCCATTTCCTCCGCTGGGGTGCGGCAAGATGGAGGGCCCGATGTCATTTGTTGGACTTTTAACAAGTCCTAAGACATTTCAGGTATAGTAACTCACAAGGGCCAGCTAATACAAGTTAATTACGACTCTGAATGGATATTAAGACGGTAGGTTCCCAAATGGTTAAAAAGACATGCAATTTTCCGAGCGGTCACAACCATGAAGTCATCTGGATGGCTGTTAGGACTACGCTCCAATCTGGACAAGCTCACAGGAGCACGGGAAGGAATGCGCGGCAAAACACAAACCTTCTCGTCTTTGGGTGGGCGCCCTCGCTTCCGGGGGCTTTGCTTGTACATTCTCTTCAGGGGGGGTTTCGAGCCTCGCTCAGAGGACACGGAAGACGCTCGTTTTTTCGGCTTCCTTTCTGACAACCCCGCTTTGTGTTTCTCCTCTCCCACTGACTGCTTCCCCCTCTCTTCACTGGAATTACGCCGGTTCTTCTCTTCAGCGGAGTTATGAGAAGACGCCTGAGAGATCACAGAACAGAAGGATGAGGAAAAGACGGGGCATCAGCTGGCAGCGGTTTCATTTCCCCACACTCACCAAGCCCGAGAGGTGTCTGGCCAGGTGTCTGAAGCGCGCCAAAGGCCCCAAATTTTTTTAAAAATAAATAAATAAAAATTAACAGGTTTAAGCTACTGAAACAAGAGAACAAGAAGCTCAAAGTACAACCACGTGCTCTAACACCGGGAGCTCCTTTTGAAGAAGAACCAGGTCCCAATTCCAGAATGCACAGCAGATATACACCTCCAAGTGCTCTAAGGATCAAGTGACCCTTTGATCTCTTTTTATCCAAATCAATCCAAGGCGGTGAAAATGAACAACATTTCAAAGGCGGCAACTGTGATCCTAACCGTGATCCTCTAGCCACAACCCTGGAGGACAAAGCATGCAATCCCTTTCGGAGAAGGAAGCAGAACGGTCGTACGAACAGCTCACCCCCATCAGTGGCTCCAAAGAACAGGGTAAAGTTGGCACCACTCTCTGAAGTACCACCTACCTGGTCTTTGCCTTTTCCTTTCTTGAGGAATTCTTCCACAGCATCCACAGCTTGTTGGAACCTCTTGCCTTTGTTAATTTTGATCATTTCTTCTTTGTGGGCATGGTAAGGTTTCAGCTGCTCTACTTTAATCCAAGCGCTAGTGAAAAGAAATCAGAATCACATTGTTCATAGTCAAAAGAACAAAATGATCACTTTCAGTTACAATGGCATCTCTTTTTTAAAAAAATTCTTATGTTTCTGCCCCCTATCAAAACCTTCCGTCCTTCCTCCACAATGTCACTGCCAAAGTTGACCCAGACATATGGCAGGCACCCCATTATCATAACATGATTATATTATGCTGTATGCAATAAGCCTCATCCTCAGGAATGGAATTTGCCCAGGGCAAATAAAATTGACATGTCTTTATCCCTCATACTTTCTAAATTGTAAAGCATTTTTTTTTCTCTGCTTCATTTTTAAAACAAGATTTAGGAATAATCACTGTTCATTTTTCAGTTGAGGCTCTGCTTCCTTTCCTGTTCCTGCTTGTTTTGTGGTACAGATACAGGTAGTCCTCAAGTTACGATCACAATTGAGCCCAAAATTTCTGTTCCTAAGTGAAACATTTGTTAAGTGAGTTTGCCCCATTTTACGACCTTTCTTGCCACGGTTGTTAAGGGAATCATTGTATTTGTTATGATAGTAACATGGTTGTTAAGTGAATTTGGATTCTCCATTGACTTCGCTTGTCAGGTCACAAAAGCAGATCGCATGACCCTGGGATACTGCAACCGTCATAAATATGAGCCAGTTGCCAAGCATCTGAATGTTGATCATGTGACCATGGGGATGCTGCAACGGTCGTAAGTGTGAAAGACGGTCTTAAGACAATTTTTTCAATGCTGTTGTAACTAAGTCAAGGACTACCTGTATTCCCTAGAGCCTCTATATATTATTTTGGCAGTGAAATCAAAGGAAAACATTTTACTAAAACATAATTCCAACTATCAGAAATTCATTCACAGAGAAGGCATAAACAAAATTTTCTTCTGTGACTTAATGATCACACTGATAGTCCCTGAAGACATTTCCGTCCCCTTATTATACCCTCTGAAGCTTCAACACCAATTCAGAATATGCGACAACGGCTGTATTACCTTAATACAGGGGTCCCCAACCTCTGGGCCATGGCCTATTCGGAACTGGTTCATGCAAGTGGCTGGCTGGAGTGCGTGCAGCTCAACTTGGGTGAGTTGAGAGGGCACGCTGGTCCATTGTGCGTGCAAGTCGAGCTGTGCATGTGCAGCCACGCAAGGGCTGAATGTGTGTGCCAGTCTGCCACTCACGTGGCCCAGTTCCCTTCTCCCCCCACCAGCCAGGCAGCCAAGCCACAAAGGTTGGGGACCGCTGCTATAACAACATAACCCATAATGTTCATTTACTTTTACTTGGGGCCATGTGCAGGGAAAGGAGACCTCCTGATGGCACTGAAGGACCATGAGCAAAGGATAGGATTATTTAGCGCAAGGATGTATTAACCTGAGCTGACATACTTCTTTTCAAATCCCTGCAGTATTCACAAGCGAAAAGAGAAGTAGGACCACTTCAATATATGCGTTAGGTGGCTCAAAATATAGTTGAGTGTGTAAGGAAGGAACTACTCTAGGTAGCTAAGAAAGATGATTTAGTTTCCTAGAAATCCTATAGGAACGGTATCTCATCATCATGCAGAACTGGGTCGAGGGCATTTCAGGAAATTGGAATTGCGGCAAAGATGAAATGTAGCCCCGGGGAAATTTATAGCATCGATTAACTGAAACTAAACCCAACCTTTCTTCTGCTATCCAAGCCCAAAAAATACCAACCACCCATTTGGCCCTTCCTTTTGATACAAGCTTGCTTCTGTGCTGTACGCACACCAGAGACAAAAATATCACAGGTAAAGGCTCCCCTCGCACATATGTGCTAGTCATTCCCGACTCTAGGGGGGCGGTGCTCATCTCCGTTTCAAAGCCAAAGAGCCAGCGCTGTCCGAAGACGTCTCCGTGGTCATGTGGCCGGCATGACTCAACGCCAAAGGCGCACGGAACGCTGTTCCCTTCCCATCAAAGGTGGTCCCTATTTTTCTGCTTGCATTTCTTTTACCTGTTTTTAAACTGCTAGGTTGGCAGAAGCTGGGACAAGTCACAGGAGCTCACCCCGTTATGCGGCACTAGGGATTCAAACTGCTGACCTTTCGATCGGCAAGCTCAGTGTCTTAGCCACTGAGCCACCGCATCCCTTAGAGAAATATTAATCAGGTATCTAACAGATACCTGAATAAGAACTGGAGCACGTGTGCTGGCTCCATTAACAAAGCTGCGCTGCCGAAATGGAGACTAGTAGGAATGGAAGAAAGCCAACTTCCTTGGGGAAGGGAGAGGTCTACTGTGCAGCTTCCTTCAGTTAACAGATGCTCCCAAAGCCTCCTGCCTTTGCAGTTTCAGAGAAGCAACCAAGACATCATCCGGGCTTCTTAATCTGCTTTTCTACAGGCTGGTTTTCCAATACAGGTAGTCCTCGGCTTACAACCACGATCGATGCCCAAAATTTCCATTGCTAAGCGAGACAGGGGTTAAATTGAGTTTGGGCTCCATTTTACAAGCTTTTCTTGCCACGGTTGTTAAGTGAATCGTTGCAATTGTTGAGTTACTAACACTGTTGTTAAGTGAATCTGGCTTCCCTGTTGGCTTTGCTTATCAGAAGGTCGCAAAAGGAGATCATGTGACACCCCTCCCCCAGGACACTGCAACTGAATTGTCAAGCATCCAAATTTTGGTCATGTGACCATGGGGATGCTGCAAAGGCTGTGTGAAAAATGGCCAGATGTCACTTTTTTCAGTGTTGTTGTACCTCTAAACCAGGGGTGTCGAAACTTGCAGCCCGCGAACCAGATGTGTCACATGCTGCCCCTGCCCCTACCCAATTTAGCAAAGGGGGAAAAAATCCTGATACGTCATGTGACAATGCAAGTTTGACAACCCTGCTCTAAACGGTCACTAAATGAATTGCTGTAAACAGAGAGGACTGCCTGTAGTGATCGTATTATTTATTTATTTATTTATTTATTTATTTATTTATTTATTTATTTAATTATTTAATTAATTCAATTTGTATACCGCCCTTCTCCTCGTGGACTCAGGGCGGTGCACAGCCAGAACTAAAACACATACCAATACAAAATTTAAAATTATTAAAAGAATTACATAACTTTGGCCCAAATTTAAAACAATTCAAATTAAAACCCATTGACAATTTAAAAGCTAAAAAACTAAAAAAGACTAAAGGGGGGTGGGGTTTCACGCCAGCCCTGCTTGATGGAAAAGTTTTCAGGGCACGGCGAAAGACATGTTTGCCGTGGAAGCTAGAAATCCGTTTTTGTTTTTGAAATTTTAATTCCCATTTACTATATTTTACGCCCACTAAAATAGCAGGGCATATAGAGCTCTCCTTAAAGCAGGAGTCGATCCATTAATTTTCCAGACCTCAACATTTCCGCTACTCTCCTACAGCAAGTGATAAGATTTTTCCAAGTTGAATTCTGAGCCATACACAATTTACTTGGAAAGACTGACCCTTTCAGCTGCAATCTGTTCACTGATCTGTGCTGGTACTAAACAGCATTTCAGATACAGCCCCCATTTTGAAGCGAGAGAGAATGAACGCTCCATTTAAAAAGTGTTATATTATGTAGCATGCTGAACAGCCTTTTTCAAAAGCTTAACAAGCTGTGAACAAATGAAAGTACTTTACAGCACCAGATTATCGAGTAATCTGGCTCACTAGAAATAATATTTAACACTGTAGTATCCTAAGGGGCTGAAGCTACAGATCACACTGTAACCCAAACAGTAATAAACTCCCCCCAACTTAAAACTATGTTTTCTCAGATTTGTAGTCATTCTAAATTAAACATTCATCAATTGCCCCAAATCCCATCTTACAAAATTCCAAGTTCTCCAGAAAAAAAAAGTTCCCAGATCACTTATTAGATCTTTGGTTGTTCAAGAATGGGATGTCCAAACTATGATGGGACAAACTGCACTAAACATGTTATTCCAAGCATGCCAATGAAATCAATTTTTATCAAATTCTTATTATTCTGCTGCGTTTATTTTCAATTCCACACAGGCAAAAAAGACGATCCCATCTTGCTTACGGGGCCTAATGCCCTGCTTTCTCCATCTGATCATCTTGATCACTTTTCCCAATTGTGTTTTTTTTTTAAAAATTATCTAAAACATGGAGTCATATCCCATGAGGAAGAAGAGGCTGGAAATGATCTCACCCTACCTTCCTGTGTCAAATGTCTTCCTCCCTTCAGAAGAACACTCCCCGATTCTAATTTCATCAAAAAGAAGCCCTCTTTGGGATTCTCCTAGCCAACAGGTGGGAATCCATCCATGGGCCAGATTCAGTTACTCATCTTTAACACTGATTCTAAAGCATCTTTTTCTACTGGCTGAGGGGTTAAGACAGTTTAACAGAAAGACGTGAAATTCTAGTACGTGAGCAAGAGCTTCTCTACAAAGGCTCCAAAGTTTTTTTTTTTTTTTAAATCTTTGTTTTCCCTTCCAGATAAAAGAAAAAAAAAGAGAGAGAGAGCATCACATACTGATCTTCCGTTCCGAAAAACTTGACAAAGAAGCACTTCTTTCCACGTGGTTTCTTCAGGTCCTTAGGTGGGTTAACAATCTAAAAAAAGGGGGGGGGGATGGGGGAAAGCAGCAACAGTTAAAGAGCGATAACACTGAATTTTTCTCAAGGTTCATCTAGTATTCCCTGCAGAATTGTTGTGCTTTGAAAAGACACTGGTCTGAAATAAGATTTAACATTTATGGAAATTAAAGATATATTGGCTGTAGTGTCACATAGCGCAATAATATGAAATGTGGTAGGGGTTCACATTCTTGTTTTGACGGCAGATTCACCGTGTGACTTTGGGCTAATCACTCTTTCCCAATCTTACCTACTTCTTTGGGGAGACTCCCATGCAAACCTCTGGAGAAAGACACAGATAAAAGGCAGTAAGGATCAAGGCCGCTGGCTCCAGTGGTGCTCCCACAAATCCAGAAGGCAACAAAACTTGCTAACGGGAACCTTCTACCCAACTGAATTCTGGCTTCTGGTTTATTCTGAGTACTGGCTTTGTTTTAAGGTTCACGTTTAAGGTTTTTGAGAGTAGGGGTTAAGGGGCCAGGCTAGAAACAGAGAGAGTGCAATTTCATGTGCCACCCTGGGTACAAAGCCAGCTGGGTGACCTTGGACTAAACACTCTCTCTCAACCCTTTGAAAGAGCCAATGGCAAACCACTCCTGAAAAACTTTGCCAAGAAAACTGCAGGGACTAATCCAGGCACTCCCCGGGAGTCAAAAGCTGACTTGAAGGCACAAACACACATATTTTACTAACAAAATGCACCTTTTGGGGCTCCAGTTGTCATGTACCTTTAAAAAAAACCTCCATTACCCAAAGCAACAGCAGGTAAGATTTTATGACCATTACATCTGCATGTAACAGGACTTACCGTATTTTTCAGAATATAAGACGCACTCCCCCCCCCTAAAAGGGTGAAAATTTGGGTGCGTCTTATACACCGAATGTAACCCCACCCACCCACCAGCCCCCACCCTTTTGGAGCTTTCGGAGGCTGCAAATGCAGCCTCCCAAACAGAGAGCCTCTCAAGCAGATTTTTTTTTCTTATTTTCCTCCCCCCAAAATAAGGTGTGTCTTATGCTCCGGAGCATCTTATACTCCGAAAAATACGATATGTATTGTGAAGTCGTGTTCAACAATTTTGTCCTTCTGGTATAGATTAAATATGGCAATTTCACGGCTCAGTTCACAAAAGACACTAGACTTAAGTTTCGTTGAAGACAAATGTTTCATTCCCCATAAAGGGTGAGGCCTAGCAAATGGAAACATATTGATTGGGTCAGAATTCATAAACTAACTAGGATAATGACTATAGATTTCACTTAACACAATGTAATATTATTGTTTAAAAGTCTGGATGCTACGTAAACAAAAGCCATACAGGTGGTCCTCACCTACCAACCACAACTGGGACTAGCAATCATTCACAATCTTAAAGTGAAGTATTACATGACCAAGCCCAACTTATGTTAGCTCCAGCTAACATGGTTGTAAAGTAAATCACCCATGGTCATTAAGCGTGAAATCATGTGCCTGTAACTTGTGATTTCCTGCCAGCTTCCTCATTGAGTTTGATGTGAAGGTTGCCAATGGTGATCACATGACTGTGGGATGCTACGATTGTCATAAATGTATGCCAGCTGCCAAATATCTGAATTGCAATCCTGTGACCCACAAGGACATTGTGACAGCCATAAATTCAAGGTCTGGTCGTAAACCTATTTCAGTGCTGTCATATCTTCGAATAGTCACTGAACAAGCAGTCGATAAGCAAGGACCATGTGTATGATGCTTAATTAAGTATTGAGTAAGCAACACTGGGAAAGGTTATGATTATTTTAAGGCTAGCATTTTTATTCCAATATAAAAGGTGCATCAGACTAGCAGTAAATCTAAGCATTGGTCATATTTATTGCCTATCACTTTGATTTTTCTCAGGGGAAAAGCATTACTGAGAACATGCTGTAGCAAGAAAGAAAACAATGGAAAAGTGTACAAAGGGATTAAGTGTGCAGAGCAGAAGTTCCCACTCAATACTTGTATGGTAAGAATCATAACCATGGATACACTAATCGTTTTTATCTTAAGTTTTTTAAATATCACCATGCTAGAACTGGGCAGAGACGGAAAAAAGGATTTAGAGCAGCACTACAGGAGATTTAAAGCTAAATTATGAGTTAGTGTGCAGAGCATGCTTTCTGGCAGGAGAGCTAGCAATTATATGATCAGGAAGCATAACAGGAAAGCTGAGCACCTTGAAATAATGTTCCGTATGCTCTCTCTGCTAAATAACTTGGGTGAACAATTGATTGCTAACTTAACAGTCCCTGCTCTCTCCAACAGTATTCATCGGAAATAGATTTGTCTCTACCTCCCAGCGGTTCTAAATTTATCACAAAGTAAAATTATGGCTCACCTCATGGACTTAACTCAGATCTAAACTTCAGGTCTGAAAAACAGAACTACAGTTATAATAAACTATATACTTATTAAGGTTCTTGTGCATGCAAGGAATTTATTTTTCTGTCTGCTACCTTGAACTCAGCTCTTTATTAAACAAAGCCCTATAAACAAAAAGCAGGGGAAAACTTGTTCAGCCGAAACTAAGATAAAAACTAAGTTGCTGCACCTAATCCGTTTTGAAACCTGCCAAAATGCTTACACT
This sequence comes from Pantherophis guttatus, assembly GCF_059756535.1. Lineage (NCBI taxonomy): Eukaryota > Metazoa > Chordata > Lepidosauria > Squamata > Colubridae > Pantherophis > Pantherophis guttatus. The sequence goes on along the minus strand of NC_142076.1, from coordinate 9,556,973 downwards.
GAAACAAAAAGAAAATTTTAGAGTTTGAATATGCAAGAGAACCAGAAGATAAAGAACAGATTAGAATCTAGGTTGAAGAACTTACCTTTCCTGGCCAAGGAGGATACCGCCCCAGCTTCCCCCTACAGAAAAACCAGAAGTCAGTCAAACACTATTAAAAACAGCAGCAATTCATCAATAGCCCTCCCCTATATAGTACTATTAGAAAAGAAATTGAAGAGCTATATCCGTGCTGGCGAACCTATGGCACGCGTGCCACATATTGGTGGGCACACGAGCTCAGCTCCGGCGTGCATGCGCATGTGATGGCATGATTTTCAAGCCTTCTGGGCCCACCAGAAGTAGGGAAACAAACTGTTTCCTGCTTCCAGAGGGCCTCAGGGGGTGGTGGGGAAGGCCGTTTTTGCCCTCCCCTGACTCCTAGAAAGGCTCTGGAGGCTGGGGACAGCAAAAAATGGGCCTTCTGGAAGTTGACAAATGGGCTGTTTCCGGCCTCCGGAGGGCCTCCGGGTGGGAGTTGGGAAAGGCCGTTTTCGCCCTCCCCAGGTTCTTAGAAAGGTTCTGGAGCCTGGTTAAAGAGAAAAACGGCCCTATCGGGCCATCATGTACCAGGAGTGGGAGGAGGGGTGTGTGCATATTTGCAGGATGCATAGAATTATGCATCGCTCCTGGCATGCGATGGCAAAAAGGTTAGCTATCACTGAGCTATATAGTGAAACCAAGTGTGGTTACAGACAATATTCTTTTATGAAAATACAAAATGAATATTACTCTGAAGTCCAGGCAGATCCAACCTAATAATTTCTTGGGTGCAAAATGCTTTCACAAATGGCAAAAAAAGTTAATAGACATTCATACTGCCTATCTGCTGTTAAAAACGAAGACTAGCCTCTGCAAAGAACTATAAACAACCTTTGTAATGCTTCCAACTTACTCAGTAGGGGCAAATTAGAAACTAGTGTCACTGTTTGGAGTTCCAGATGTGTGTAAAGCAAATAATTTAGCAGTCTGCAAAATTAAGACTCAACTTGGCAAGTCTCAAAGATCCTTCTTAATTTCTTTCACAAGTCTTTTATTTAAAATTATTACTGCATGGCTTGTGGACTCTCAGAACTGAGAGCAACTGCTCTTTAAATGCCCCACTTTTCAGATTAAAATAGTTTCTTCTGGTAAAACCAACGGCCTACTCTAACTTCTACCAGTACTAATTCAGATTTAAAAGCTTTCCTTCCTAAAAGCAACTCTACGAAAATAGAGCAAGCGTATATATTGCCAAAATGTCCGATAACTGGAATTCACATTAAAGGACAATATCCAAACACACAAAGTCATGGAAAAGGGGACAAGGTATGTTTTTTTAAAAAAAGTGTACTGATTTAGACGACTTTGCACTCAAACTGGCATAGAAATTACAAAGGATCGATGATGCTGTAACTTTTGGCACTGTTACCAAATTGCTTCCAAACACAGGAAAAAGAACCATACAGTCTCAACTGCCAGTACTTATCTTTCCATCCCCCCTCCCCACCCAATTATAACTGACGAAGCTTCTTGTCTTCTTCCTCAAATAAAAACAGTCCAGTTGCCTTTTGAAAAGGGAGGGGGGGGGAAGCACCTTTGAGACAACTGTGACTTGGATGATTGAGAATCTCCATAGACACACAGGAATAAGGAGAACGTCCCAAAAACCCACTAGGAGCCTTTGCTTAAGCTACTTTGTTAGACTACATAAAAGCAGAATTTATTCATCTAATAGCTTTATAAAGTTCAATGGCTGGAAACTATTTTTAACCTTTTTGATGCCCCCAAGGATTCAAAACGACCAGAGAGATCTATAAGGCATTGAAATATTTATCACGGATAAAAAAAAGTAGCACTTTTTTCTCAGATTTGCACAGGAGCCTGAAAAAGTAGGCTACTTTAATGTGGAAAGAAGAGACAAAGTACTTCTAAATCGTATTTTTGAAATATACAGCCCCAAGATATATCACTAAGCTTAATCAAGCACAGTACAGGTAGTCCTTGACTTATGACCACAATTGAGCCCAAAATTTATGTTGCTAAGTGAGAAATCTGTTGAGTGAGTTTTGTCCCATTTTACGACTTTTCTCGCCACTTTTGTTAAGTGAATCACTGAGGTTCTTAAATTAATAACATGGTTATTCAGTGAATCTGGATTCCCCATTGACTTTGCTTGTCAGAAGGTTGTAAAAGGGGATCACATGACTCCAGGACACTGCAACCGGCATAAATGTGAGTCAGTCATCAAACATCCAAATGTAAAGCACGTGACCATGGGGATGCTGCAACGGTCATAAGGGTGAAAAACAGTCACAAGTCACTTTTTTCAGTGCCGTTGAACTGTCACTAAATGAACTGTTGTAAGTCGAGAACAACCTGTACATCAGTCTCAGCATTCTCTTTATGACCACTGCAAAAAAGGTCACAAACTCATGTCAACTCACATGCTGGCTCGCTTTACAACCATCACAACTTATGACCATAATTGCCCAATTAGACGTAACTTCAGGACTACCTGCACTAAGAACAGTTTAAAATGCTTGTATTTTTCTGATTTTCAGTATCTTGCTGTACACTTTTCCCTTCCCCAGAAACATACCTACTACATTACTTAAGAGGACTGTAAACTACCATCAGCTTCCAAAATGATATCCTATAGTATGCTAGAGACATTATGGATCTGCAAAGCTATAGATGACTTTACCAATTTAACCTTGAAAGTTTGCTGAAAAATTTCACTTTACTTAATTTGATATTAATGGATGCTAGTAGGACAGGGAGAGTTATGTTCATAACAGAGTTTAGAATTATCACATCAAAGGAAATTGGGTAAAAGTTGCCAAAAGCTGTTGCTTTCTCTTTCCAAGCCATTAAGAAGTCAATATTATCAATATTAAATATTAAATCAATACTCGATCCAATAATGCCAGTCCTAAGATGCAAAGTGAAGGACGCTTAGCTTTACACTCATTTAGTGTATGTAATGTTAAACTGTTAGTTCTACCAAGAGTCACATGTCTGAAGAGGTAGGAAAAAAACAACTTTTTAAGTGTACAGTCTTTGATGACAATGACACTTAAATTTGACAATTCAAATTTATCAAGAGCTTTCAACATCTCTCCAGAAATTAAAAAAAAAATCTTCATAAATACAATGGGGGCTGCTGTATAAACACTTTCATCTTCTGAAACATCTAATGAGTAATGTTTAAGGTTACATTTTCATACTCCCTAAACCCACTCCATTCAGTTGGTAATTGTGGTTTCCTCTGTATATCACAGGTAGCTATTATTAAATTGTAAACGCCCCTCATTATTATGGGCATTATACAATGAAGACACTCTAACTGCCCAACAATAGTACAGCTCAATTCATTGATGCCACACATTTAAAGATAGGTTTTACAAGTTCCAAAAATTCTCAACTGGCACATAATTAGTTAGTAGCTGTCAAAGAACTTGACAGTAGAAAACTATGCCTTACATAGCCCTTAACCAGCAATGTCTTGCAATCATGGAGAATCAAGGACAAATATAAACCATGCATCCAATTAAGGAATGTTAATTTCAAGGAGAACTTTCACTCTAATCTTGTTATTCCTAACAAGCCCACTTACCAGGAAAAAAATGTCTCTCTCTGTTACTCCAGTTGTTGTATTAGAGACCTACATCATAAAACTGCTGGTAAAGAAGAACAAGAGTCTACAAGGTTTACTGGCCTGCAGAAACAATCCTATGCCATTTTACATGGAAGCAAGTCCATTCAACTCATGGGATTTATTTGGAAGTGGCCTGCATTATAAATCTTACAGAATATTTTAATAAAAGGAACACCGGCAAAACAAAATCTAGATGAAGGTAATAAGACAGCAAAGAACAGCTCCCAGAGCCTCCATCCATAAATTTAGTTACAATAAACTATTGCCTGATTAATAAGCCACTTAGGAACCTTATGTAGGAAACTGCAGTATAGCTTCAGACCAGCTCTTCCTGACCTCCTTGTTGCATTTCAAATGAGAGATGTCAACTCCCAGAATTCCTCCTATCCATGACACAGGAATCTGGGAACTGAAATACATGCAGCAAGATATGTTGGGTGGGAAAAGGCTACCAGACATTATCCAATTTTGCTGGGCATTCTTACAGAAGCCGTCCCCATAAAAGTTTCTGCAGGAGTCTATCACTTTGTTGTTGTTTGTATGTATCCTGTTTCCCCCAAAATAAGACATCCCCTGATAATAAGCCCAACCGGGCTTTTGAGTGCATGGCAATAAGGCCAAGCGCTTATTTCAGGGTTCAAAAAAATATAAGACAGGGTCTTATTTTCGGGAAAACACGGGTACACTGAGTGTTTCTGCACCGGAGACAAATTCCTTGTGTGTGCAATCACACTTGGCCAATAAAGAATTCTATTCTATTTACCCATCCTACTAAGAAATGCCCAGAAATCAAAAACGGGACCCTTCCTTTTGCACGCAAGGCCTGGCCTATTGCTCTGAGCCCCAGTCCTCCTCCTCCTCTTGCTTCAACACCAACTACTCTATAATTATAGGAAATGCAAAGGAGTATACGCTGACCACATTCTTTCTCTCCACGGGGCAAATTTGTATTATTATGATCATTATTATCATCCCTTGCAAGAGGGAATGGCAGCTTCGACAGCCAAGAAACAAAAAAAGCACGTCTAAAGTTGAACTTGCTGACCAGTAAAATACCTCCGCTGCTGTTGCTGCTTCGTTTACCATTTTCCAAACGCCGCGAGCGAAGAAGGCAAAAAAAGAAGGCTGTTGGGGATTCGGGGAGGCTGACTTTTTTAAGGGCAAGTTGGATTGCGAGTAAAAGGAAGGCGCAAGAAACAACCCCCCAGGTTGTGTGTGTGTGTGTGTGTGTGTGTGTGTGTGTGTGTGTGTGTGTGTGTTTAAACCGAGAAGGGGCTTCTCGTCCCCTCCTCCACTTGGCTGCCCCGCAGAGAGAAGTAGCCGTTGCTGCTGTTGCTGCTGGTGCGGGTGCTTCCTACGCGGCTCCAACGCTTCGCCTCGGCCCAGGCATCGCTCTTCCTCTCCCCGCCCCGGCTGGTTCCCCCCCCACCCCCACCAAGACAAGTCTTCGGGGCCGGCTGTCACCCCGAAGACGGAGAAAGAGCCTCCTCGCTCCAACCCGGGAGGGGTTCGAGGCTGGGAGGGCTACCAAGGGTCTCCTCCTGCCACCACCCCCCACCTTCCCCTCCCGCCAAAGCTCACCGTCCGCCTCAGCAGCTCCACCCCGGCCGGTCCGAAGGGCCACTCCGGCCTCCACGGCTTTATCGGCAGTTTGTTTCTCCCCCCCCTTTTTTTTTTTTAATTTGAAGGGCTGGTCCCGCCCCCGCCCTCCTCCCCTCATCAGGCCCCGCGGCCCCGCCCTGCCCTTCGCTTCTTTTCCTCAGGATCGGCGGAGCCCCCCCCGCTCCCTCCCTCTTCCCCGCGCCACTCACCACACCAAGTCTCCCAGCCGCAGGTTCACAGGCGGCGCCGCCGCCGCCGTCGCCGCTGCCGCCGCCATCTTCCCGACCCAGCCGGCACCGTCGCTGCGCCTCGGCCGCCACACCCTCCTCGCGCCCACCGGCCCCCCCTCTTCGCGACCCCTCCCCCCCGACTCGTTCGGTCGGTCGGTCGCCGCTTCGACTCCCTCACTCCGCCGCCTCCTCCTCCTCCGCGGCCGGCTCGCTCGTTCGCGCACCGCCCGCTCCTCCTCCTTCTTCTCCCTCAGGCAGGGACGGCTAGGAAGAACAGCGAAGAGGGTGGGGGTGAGGTGGGGGGGGAAGGAAAGACAGAGACGGGAGCCCCGATAGGTCGGGCCTCTGCACGTGATGCGGGGCTCGGCGTCCGCGGGGCGCCCTCTCCACACGTGACCCGACGCCGTCCGTGCGTTTCCCCCCCCCCGTCTCCCTCCTTTTCCTTTCCCTCCTCCCCGCGAGCCTGGAAGGCGGCGTTGGCGTCACGTGATGCGCTCGCTCGCTTTTTTTTTTTTTTTTTTTCTCCTCCTTTTCCTCTCCCCGGCCTCCCTTGCGCGCGCGGGGCCGCTTCTGCCCACCCCTGGCACGTGACGCGGGAGCTCCGAAAGGAGAGAAGGCATCTTGGCGGGGCGGGCAGGGTTAAGGCTTGGTGGTGGTGTGGGGGGTGGGTGGGCGCCGTTTGGTGGAAAGAGCGACGGCGGCCGGCCGCAGGAGGAGGACGAGGAGGAGGGAGGCCGGCACGGGCCTGTGTGTGAGCGCAGCGGGCGGCTGGGGGGGGGGGAAGAGAAGGGAGGGGGTACAGGGCGCGAGAAGGGACAAACCTCCCGGCGTGCGAAAGCGCCTCCCTCGTAACTAGGGGCAACGGGGCCTTGCTCTCCGCCTCGCCAACTGTAGTTGCGGGAGGAGTGGGGGGGGCGGGTTGATAATAAGCGGCGCCCCTCACCCTGTCGGGACGCCTTCCCTTCATCCCGGCTTCCAGCAGCAACCGAGCGGGGTTGTCTCCTAAATTGCCTCCTCGCTCTCTGGGCCCAACTCGCCGCGTGCGAAGGCCGGGACTCCGACTGGGTCGGCCCCAAACGAGGTGGGGGACGGTTGGTGGGGGAAGGGAGGTAAGAAGCCAGGCCTGACCCGGCCTAACCTGTCCCGCAAGACGGGCCACCCTGGGGAGCCTCATCGAACCGACCTTATCTCCCCCCCCTCCAAACTCGGCCTTCCAGATGGGAAGGACTCCCAATTCCCATTCCCAATCGAGGAGGGGGAGGAGGGGGGCTTCTGCTAATTATTGCTTATCCAGTAGTCCCTAAACAGAAGAAGCTGGTCTGGGGAGGGAAAGTGGGGAGGGGGGATGTTTTGCCCCCCTCCTGCTTGGCTGGCAGCTGTTGGCCCTGGGTGGGGGGGGGGAGTGGCTGTCAGCCAGTAGGCGGCTATATAAATATTCTAAATAAAATAAATTTGGAGCCGCAGCCCTAGCTCAAAGCTCTCGTGTTGTTGCTGCTGCAGGTGATAGTGGGGGGGAGGCCCTTTGGGCCAGAACTGAGCAGCAGGATTACTTCCCCCCACCACCATCAAAAAAAAAGAAGAAAATAATTCGGGGTGCAGCCAGAGATTCTTCACAGAGCAGCTGGAGAGGAAGAAGTCTCCCTTGGCCTCCTTTCAGAAGACTTCGAACCCTCCTTTGGGATGGATGCCCTTCAAATTCAGGAAGGTAATGGCTCTCTTCCTCCTTGCACTTTTATCCTCTTAGATTCTTTAGATGTCCCCACTTTTTAAGCAGGGGACCTGGTGGCTCAGTGGCTAAGACGCTGAGCTTGTTGATCGAAAGGTCAGCTGAGCAGTTCGAATCCCTAGTGCCGCATAACGGGGTAAGCTCCCGTTCCTTGTCCTGGCTTCTGCCAACCTAGCAGTTCGAAAGCACGTAAAAAATGCAAGTAGAAAAATAGGGACCACCTTTGGTGGGAAGGTAACAGTGTTCCGTGCGCCTTTGGCGTTTAGTCATGCCAGCCACATGACCACCGAGACGTCTTCGGACAGTGCTGGCTCTTTGGCTTTAAAACGGAGATGAGCACCACCCCCTAGAGTCGGGAACAACTAGCACATAGGTGCGAGGAGAACCTTTACCTTTACCTTACTTTTTAAGGCAGCGCCCCAAAAGAGCTTTCCTTTTGACAGGGTGCTTGGTTTTCTCTGATTTTGATGGTTTTCTTGCAGATGTTTCATGACCCAAAGTAGGCAACCTCATCACTGTCTGATGATGTTACCTGCAAGTTTTCTGAATAGTTTTTATCCCAGAGCTATAATTGCACTCAACAATGAACTAAAGGGCCACCATCTGTGAGCTGTTGGACAGTATTACTTGGTCTGTTGTTTGGGTGGTTTAGGGGTGGGGAATTTGTGGTGGGTGGGAATGTTTGGGGATTGTTATGTGTGTTGGACCTGGTCTTTGGGTGTTAAGTGAATTTCGTTGTATGGGTATACTGTATATACATGTAAAATGACAAAGTTGTTGTTGTTGTTATTATTATTATTATTATTAAAACGACCAAAGTTTAGGAAGCAGCAAGAATTCCTCATTTCAACCCTGAGCTACCAATGTTCTCTTTTGACGCTTTCCTTTGCATCGGTTAATCATTGTCAATATTCACTGTATGAAGGATTAAAATGGATGCATTCACCACTGCTACTGCTTCTCACAATTATTTGGTATGATTTTAATATGGTGATGTTTTTCAACGTAAGGTGGCCAATAATTAGGGTTTCACAGACCCCGGAGAGGGTCTTGAAAGATACCCAGGGATCTTTTAAGAAGCACCATTCTAGATGTATTGCGTGAATCATTGTCTTTTATGTTGTACTAGACCAATGACCTGTTGGGTCATTGTTTCAGAGGTATTTCCTTATCAGATGCCTCAATGCCTTCAACAGTGGCAGAGCTTTTAATGTACTTGGCTTCACTTGAAAATTTCTTTAAAATTCAGGGAGATATTCAGATATCTTCTGCCTTGAAAATAGCCCATGTTGATCTGTATAGGTGCTATAGCACTATAGCAGTTGATCATAAAAAATGTTTCATGACATTTTGTATTACGTCATAAAATGCTTTATGATCATGTTCGTGTCATGAAATGTTTTACAAAATTATATCATTTACAAATGTTTTTACAAAATTTCAGTTCCACAAGGAACCCTAGGCCCCAGATTTTATTATTATTTATTATTTATTAGTTTGATTTATATGCCGCCCTTCTCCGGAGACTCGGCGGCTTACAATGCTTTTTAAGCAATAGCCTTCATACTTTTGTATATACCTGCTTAGTAAGGCTTTTGGCCCCCCCTAAGCTGTGTTCTATTTTATACAAAGTCAGATTTTGGATACGTTCTGTAAGTTAGTCCATTTGAGGTGCCCTGGTTGAAAGTGTTTTGCCTGATGATGTACCATTTCTCCCCAATTAAAGGCTACAGACACAAAAGAGTGTTAGTATATGGTTAGAGTGAGGATTTTGAAACCCTTGTTCTATTTGTTTTAAAAAATATTCAGGGACAGAAGCAAGGGCTGTGGTGGTTGATGTGACATTTCTAATTTGTGTGTTTGTGTGTGGGGGCTCATTATATGCTACCTGCTGTTTTTGCAAAAAGCAAAGCACTGTACTACAAAAGATTAACTATTTGTATCAGTGCTACGTTAAACATTTGAAAGCTGGAATAAGGCTATTTGTGGTTTGCCAACTTGAGTTTATTAATGAGAAGGAATTTGAAAGGGAGTTCAGTATTCTGATAGTGCCCACAATACAACTTTGAAATAACAGGAATGTGTGGAGAAAAATAAACTTCTTGCTACCACTGATAAGATAATCTGTTATCTTTCTATAAACTGAACTAATGCCGAAGAAATTAGACAAAGCTGGTTTGATTTTGTTCATTTTGAAATACTAATGCTGGTAAGGTTCATAGTTTATGCTGCTCTCTAACAATTGCATAGATTTGTTTTGATTTCTGTTTTCTGGTGTAACGGTATAAAACAATAAATTATATACAATTCCATAAAATGGAATGGGAGCCAATATAAACAGGCGGTTAAAGCATGAGATAGATAGAGCAATTCTAAAATTTTCTCTCTCCCTTCCCATCAACATGGAAGCTTTCTGGTACCAGAGTAACCATGTTCTCTGTCCAATCAACCAGATGGTTTTGTTGTTGTAGGGAATAAATTGGAGGAGGAAGAGCTATCTTTATGAAAAGAGTGGAAAAACAGATTATTGTTAAATATATAATAAAAAGATCTGTTTTCTGGGGCTTAAGATCGGGAAATGAAAAAAGAAAAGTGAAGAAACAAGTGGAAGAGGAAATTAAAGGAGAAGTAAAAAATGAAAAGAATGTTCATTATTAAAGGCTAACTTTAATTTGAATGCTGTATCTCTGACCTGCAGAATTTCTGAATGGACAAGCAGTATCTGTGTTTTCCTGTAAAGATACAATGTTGCACTATCAAACAAAAGCATTTTGCTACCCCAAGTATTAAATGAAGATAAGGAATCTAAAATGAAACAATGGAAATGCAATAATGGGAGAGTGACTTCAACTATAAAACTGTTTTGCTTGAAAGCAAGAACTGCATTCCTGCAAATTGGTAAAATGGCCTTTGTCAAGATGCTGCCCTTTAGATGCACTGGGATTTAAAACTCCTCAGCCAGCATTGATCAAGGAAAACTGAATGACTGCCAAATGAGGGAAGACTACGGTCAGGTAATTTACCAATGGTTTCAACACAGGGCTAATATAAAGGATATCCAGGAAAGAGCCATGATAATGGACAATAGAGAAGAATTTGACATGACAATAAAGTACTTTTAAGTGCATGCATCAGAGATATAATATCAGGAGTTGAACATAGGGAAATATATCTACTATAGAATAAGATATTGCTAGCAATTATGACCAAAGTTCAATCATCTTTTCAAGAGCCATCTCACATATCACGCTGGCTGGTTGCATTTCAAAAAGGAGTACAGTATTCGTTAAATCCACTCTGTAGATAGACTCTACTGTCAAGAGTCAAAGAACAAGCCTGAAATCATTCAGTCAACATAGCTGAGCTGTATAAGGTTTTGTTATATGACACTAGCTTTTTAACAAGGCTTAAGCTTTGTCCTTAGAGAGTTCTTGTTTTGAAGCAAGTGCCCCCCCAAGGATGTGATTGAGAATCTGTGTATTTTCCTTGGCTTGTTTGCGTCTATGCATCTCCTTTGCTCGGTTTTGAAAAAAAAAAGAAAACTGCTTTTGCTCAGAAGAAATCTCTCCATGTGCAAATATTTTATTTGTACACAGTTTCGCAGCTGAGTCAGAACAATCTGACTTGTCAAAAGTTTGGAAGTATTTTGACTCTGACAAAGGTTTGGAAGTATTTTCCCTTTAGCAGAAATTAAATGTTCCATTCATTAGTTTTACTGGCACCAAGGCAATGTTCAGGTCCTAAAAATGAAAGATTTTTCTTAAGTGTCAGTGGCCAGTTTAGCATTTTGTATTCATATGGTGTTGATCCCTGTGGCTAAAGTCACCTTTCTCACCTCGCTTTTGGCCTCTCAAAACTACCAACATTGACTGGCAAATTTTCTGGTTTTCAGGGTATGATGTTGGATTTCTTCTGGGAAAAATAGAAGGTCTCTTGGAGGGACAATAGATTCATTTTTATCTTCGAAACACGCCCCCTCCCCCATGCTTATAAACCAATCCAAAGTTGTATTATCACATTTGACTGGTCGTCTTCTTCAGGATCTAGATCCGTGATGGTGAATCAAAGTGGCACAAGAAGTCATGTCACCTGGCATGTGCAGCCTTGCCTGTTTGTCTTCCGGGCTCCTGGCACGCATGTGCGCTGTCCTTTGTGCACGCGGCAGTGCTGAAAACTGGTGTGCACATGCATGCTGGTCAGCTGATTGTCGGGCGCACATGTGCTCTAGAACCCGGAAGTTTGGCTTTTCCGGAGCTTGGCTCTGATGAGCGCACGTGCACGACATTTCCGCTTGGCCTTTTCGACACTTGGTGCCAAAAAAGTTTGCCATCACTGATCTAGATTAAACTCTAAACTGCCAGAATAAGGCCACCTTCTTGGCTTTGTGATTGGCCAAAAAATAAGTCATTATCGGTATATGTTTCTGGTGGTAGCTGACATCCCAGCAGATGGGCCGGGCTCTGCGCCTCTCCACATTCATACAGCACGTTATCTGCTAAGAGCCTCCACTCAATCATATTGATTTTACACTTAGGCACTCCACCCCTCAAAACTATTCAGGGTCCTCCAAATAGTATAAGAGAGCTCAGATCCTTCAGCCATATCCCCCTTTAATTTTATTCCTTGTTCAGTTGTCTTCTTCCTCCCATATTTTAACTCAAATTTGTTCAAAATCCGTTTGACTGATTTGGCACCTAATTTTATCTGCACAAGTTGTGATCATAGGTGGGCTTTAATTGTCTTTATCCCTGGAAGTTCTATAGGGGATTCTGGCTCAGCTATGCTTTTTGAGTCCAGCCTTCTTCTTTACAAGGTTTTTGTTTTGGACGAAACTTGGAGGAAGGTATGCTATGTACATAAACTTGAGCTCTTGCCAAGTTATGTCAAGACTTACCAGTTGACTATGATTGTTTCTCAGAAGCTTCTGGTTTTTATTAAAGAAAAACAGAAAAAGACAAAAAATATGGCATTGCTTCCCTCTGATCTTACTACTCTCTTTTGATATCACCTACATTTGCTCACCTGAGTTGTACGCCCTTATTCCTCAGAAACTTTCCCACTTCTGGTCTAAAATGCAAGTTGTTAAAAAGCTACGAAGGCCAGATTTATTTATTAGGGTAAGATCTAAATCATGACATCCTGGTGCATTAAGCCAAAGCACAACGAGCTGCACTGCGACTTCAGCCGAATCTGACCTGTTCTTCTGACATACTAATTGGCTGGTTGTTGCTGACAACATAGGTAACTAGGAACTGTTGTGTTGCATCACAATCAACTCAACGTGCTCCTCCATTGCAATCAACATTGTGGTATCCCATCTCAGTGACCAGATAGCTGTGGTGGGTGTAACTGGCTGTTAAATCTCCTGGACTTTTGCACACCAGTTGAGAACAAAGCTGAGCTGTGCTGCATATCATGCCAATCCAATATTCTTTGACTAGTGATAGGATGGCAGCAACCCTAAACATAAGAGCCAGGCTGTCCCCAGTGGTTAGAATGTAGTATTGCAGGCTAACTCACTGCTCACTGCCAGGAGTTCGATCCTAACTAACTCAAGATTGACTCAGCCTTCCATCTTTCTGAGGTGAGTAAAATGAGGACCCAGATTGTTCGGGACAATATGCTAACATTTGCAAACTGCCTAGAGAGAGCTGTAAAGCACTGTACAGTGGTATATAAGTCTAGGTGCTATTGTTATTGCTATTTACCAGCACACCTCTGGTAAATAGACACGCAATCCAGATTGGAAGGTAACTAAAGGTAAGTAAACTGGTTGGCCATTTCTCCCCACTATGTATAGTTTTTTTGTGTGTATATATATATGTTCTAATGAATGAAGTCATTTGTTGTTCCTTTGACTTGCCCATCCATTCTATCACATCCATTGTTATCCAAAAAGAGGTTTTACCTGTACAGCGATCAGTTTCACAAAGGGCTCAATTAGTATTGTGTGGTGACTTATTTTACTGAGCTTCCTCAGTCCAGTTTCCATATAGCCTCATTCGAGCTGAAACACATAGGTGCGCGATAGCAGAGGAATCGTATTTCCTGTGCATCCCCTTGGGCAAGCCACCACGCCAGATCAGGTGCTGAAACTTTTCTTATTTCCCCCCTCTCTCTAGAGCACGTAGAAAGAAACCTGTGCGGAAGGAAGTTCTCAGGAACGCTTCCTGCCGGCCATTGGACCCGATGAATCGGCATCTGAAGAACGACGGGCCTAGATTCCGGTTTGCCTGAAAACTGGAGCTCATGTGTTCAGTGTCCTTTGATTATGTCAGCCCGTTGTGTGGGAAACCCTCTAATGCACAGTACTGTAACCCAGGCTGACTTTTATAGCCGCATAGGAAATTGTATAAAAGTTGTTCCCTTCAGAAAATCATTTCTGTCCGTTTGCCTTCGCTCGCTGCTTGAAACACAGCTGGACTGCGTAGTGACCATCACTCCAAGGGCTGGAAGTTAACCCCCGAAAGGTGTTGCTATGGGATGATTCTCCATTTAGGATAAAAACAGAGACTCTTTAGGTTACTTTCGAAGTTGTAATCTAAGGTCAGCATTGACTTTGGTCTTCAGCGGTCAGTTCTGAGCGCGTGCTAACCGTGAACGCTCCCGTACCTACACCTGTGGCCTAAAGCGATGGAAACCATGCCTTGAGAGTAGCTGCAACTAACGCATAGCCATGACGGAACCCCACCGGGTGCAACTCACCTCCTTATCAGGCCCGCTGGGTACCACTTTGCTGAAAAAACCTCGGTGGGAGGATGTCGCCAATCCAGAACACCCTCCAGAATCTGAGCCTGCAGCTGCAGCCGTACGCATCGCCCTCTCCCTTTTTGAGCCAGATCACAAGCGCTGCCCGGAATTTTTTTACCCGGAACTGCTGAAGATGACGCGAGGCAAAACAAAAAGCAGTTCTGCAGGAGAAAAGGTAAGCAGGCCTTTCTCTCTCTTTCTCTTTTTTTAATGTTTAGATTTGTAATGTGCATCTTAATAGACAGTAACAATCACTAGGATCATAAGTGTGCATGCTGCCAAACTCTCTGAAACTCTGGGTAGCTAACAGCAATGAAATGACAGTAAAAGATGACCAGCCTAACAAAGTCAGTGGTCTGCAGAGGCCTGGGTGAAAATCCATGAGAAAATTCAACAAACTGACCGATATATGTCATTTGGGATTGTGGTAAAAGAGTGGTAGGGGAAGAATAGGTTTGTTGCAAAGGCAGAACCTTGATTTTTTTTTAAAAAAGATTAAAAACTAATATAAACTACTATGAAGTAAGCAAAAGGCATCAGAGAGAAAGCTAAAAGGGGGGAAAGTTAGAAAACAAAAAAAATTTGCTGCCAATCTTTACAGTACAGCAGTTAAAAGTACAATTATAGTATATCATTTACAGGCAGTCCTTGTCTTGTAACTTTTCATTTAGTGACCGAAGTTACAACGGCACTGGAAAAAAAAAATAACAATTTTTCACAGTTATGACTGTTGCAACATCCCCATGGTCGAGCAATCAAAATTCAGACACTTGGCAAGCGACACCTATTTATGACAGTTGCAGTGAGACTTCTCTGTGAAACCATGTCACGTGCTCTCTTTTATCCATTCCCCTTTTCCGACAGAAAAAAGACTTTGCTGATCCCTTCAACGACGAAGAAAAGGAGAAGCACAAAGCGGAAGCCCTTACCAGGAAGTTTGAAGAGAAATATGTACGCTCCTCTGTCCCATCTACGTTCCAGTTAAATCTCGGTTCTAGTATTCTCCATAAACGTTCTGTCAAAAACATACAAGCTACGTTTCATTCCAGGCTTCCTGTATTGGGAGTGTAAACTGAGTGGACCATGGTAGGTCCACTCTGTTTAACAAATTTATTTTGGGGGACAAGATTTCCAGTCTGGAATATTTTCCTATCCATGTTTATTTAAAATAAATCCATAGAGAAAATTGCCAGCTTGCGCCAGTGCTCTATCTGAAGTTTCATTTTCTAAAATATTAGGCCTTTGCAAGCTTTCTTTAATTTTTCTAAAACTTGGTGTGATTGTTAGGCCTCTCATCAGGTTCATCTTAACACTCACATTCAGTAACTAGCTGAAGCTTCAGTATCACCATGCTTTTTTTTTTTAAATGAGAAATACATTTCTCTTGCTGTCTTAGGGACAGTGGTGGCTCAGCGGCTAAGACGCTGAGCTTGTCGATCGAAAGGTTGGCAGTTCAGCGGTTTGAATCCCGAGTGCCGCGTAACGGGGTGAGCTCCCGTTACTTGTCCTTGCTTCTGCCAACCCAGCAGTTCGAAAACAAGTAAAAAATGCAAGTAGAAAAATAGGGACCACCTTTGATGGGAAGGTAACAGCGTTCCGTGCACCTTTGGCGTTGAGTCATGCCGGCCACATGACCACGGAGACGTCTTCAGACAGCACTGGCTCTTCGGCTTTGAAACGGAGATGAGCACCACCCTCTAGAGTCAGGAATAACTAGCACATATGTGCGAGGGGAATCTTTACCTGCTATCTTATACGCACACAGATGAAGACGATTACTGTAGAACAGAGAATCAAGATACTAGTCCTTTGGTTTTAATCCAGATTTTTAAAAAATCCTCTTTCAAATTTTCTGACTTTTGCCCTTGCTGTGTTATGTGGTCCATGGTAATTCCAGAACCTGCCAGGAAAGATGCTGTTTCTCTGTAAGGTAAAGGTTCCCCTCGCACCCTCTGATTCTAAGGGGTGGTGCTCATCTCCGTTTCAAAGCCAAAGAGCCAGCGCTGTCCAAAGATGTCTCCGTGGTCATGTGGCCGACATGACTCAACACCAAAGGCTCACAGAACGCTGTTCCCTTCCCACCAAAGGTGGTCCCTATTTTTCTACTTGCATTTTTTACGTGCTTTCGATCTGCTGGGTTGGCAGTATATAAGGAGACCTGTAAACGGGCTTGGGTTTTTGTTTTGTTTTTCCAGAAGTTAGAGATGTACAGGTAGTCCTCAACTTACAACAGTTCACTTAGGGACCGTTCAAAGTTAGAACGGCACTGAAAAAAGTGACTCATGACCGTTTTTCACACTTAACAACCATTGTGGTTGGTCATATGGTCAAAATTCAGACACTGGGCAACTGACTCATCTTTATGACGGTTGCAAGTGTCCCGGGATCACGCGAATCCCATTTTGCGACCTGACAAAGTCAATGGGGAGTCCGGATTCATTTAACATCCATGTTACAAACTTAACAAATGCAATGATTCACTTAACTGTGGCCGGAAAAGTCCTAAAATGGGCCAAACTCACTTAACAATTTTTTTTTAATTTGATTTATATGCCGCCCTTCTCCGGAGACTCAGGGCGGCTTACAATGCGTTAAGCAATAGCCTTCATTCTTTTGTATATTTTATACAAAGTCAGCTTATTGCCCCCACAAACCGGGTCCTCATTTCACCTACCTTAGAAGGGATGGAAGGCTGAGTCAACCTTGAGCTTTGGAGAGATTCGAACCAGCAGTTCACTTAGCAGCATAAATATTTGGTTCAATTGTGGTCGTAACTCGAGGACTATCTATAAAAACTATCCTTTAGCTACCTCATATTTTAGAAAATATGTGGTGGACTATTGCCAGCTGATGTTTTATTTTTGTTAGCATTCAAGAGTTGTAATGATTATGTTGTTGTGGAATCCACTTGCACACACCAGGTCTAAGCATTAGCCAGAGACTCTGGGGTTGTGTGTCTGGGTAGGAATTGTAGCCTTGCAAATACCGTATTTTTCAGACTATAAGACGCACCTTTTCCCCCCCTTAAAAGGGAGTGAAAATTTAGGTGCATCTTATACACCGAATGTAGCCCCGCCCACCCACTGGCCCCCACCCTCTGCCTCCCAGCAGTTACCTCCTTGCAAGCAAACAGCAAGAAAAAACAGCTCATTTCAGCTTCAGCACAGCCTAATTAGCACAAGTTGATTGGATCGGCCTCCTGACTCTCAGCGGTTTTGCGCAGGGCTCTGCTGCTTGCTGCAAAGATGTAAATTGCTGGAGCATTTTTTGTTCCTTGTGTTAATCAAGTTATGCTGAAAATGAAAATGAAAGTAAAGCAGGCTGTTTGCTACAAAGAGGCAAAATTGCTCAGAGGCAGAGAGAGATTTCTTTTTCTTCTTTTCCTCACCAAAAAAAGTAGGTGTGTCTTGTACGCCGAAAAATACGGTAATTCCGGATCAACATCGAACCTTTTCTCTTTTCAGGGAGGAAAGAAGCGCAGGAAAGACCGTTTTCAGGATTTGATTGACATGGGACAAGGATATGATGAATCAGATTCTTTCATTGATAATTCTGAAGCTGTAAGTAGCAAACTGAAGTCTTTTCTTTCCCTAAAGTTACAGGAGAATTAACAGAACCATCAGCTAACATTGGAACACTGGGTATTCTAGATATGGCTTGCATTTTAAAAGTTGCAATTTTCTGGGAATGGATAATGTAGAAACAGTTCAAGGATCACAGCTATGTTTCTTTTACTAGTTTGCACAAAATACCTACATAAGGGATCTGTTTCATCTCTCATCGCATCACATTTCATCACTTTTACTGTTCTGGCCGACATGTACGGCTGTTTGCATTATCCTGCGCTTATGTGACTGAGGTTTATTATTATCATCATTATTATTATTATTATCTCTTTTATTCATTAAACATGAAACTCTGTCAACTGAACATTTAAAAATGTATCACAAATATCATTGACTGGCGCTAATGGCTGATACAGGTTGCTGCCAGCATCCTAGGTATCAACCAAGTACCTTCTTAAGATGTACGATGTTCCGAGTAGCACGGTTTTTTGAAGTTTCGCTGGTATTATTGCAGGAAGTTGCAATTTCTTGATGTATTTTATAAAATTCTTGGACATGATACCAAATACCCCGATGACAATGGGTATCACTGTTGCATGTTAACATGTTGTTAGTATTATTATTTTGCCAGAAACCAGTGTTTACTTCTGATTTCCAGCAAAAAATGCCCATTGAGTACCATAAGTTCCCTTACCAACTGTGGCGTTCATTTAATGACCATGGTGTGCCCTTAATAATCTCCACAAAGTAATTTTAAAATGGCAGGTGATCGATCACATGGCAACCTTAATGACCATCACAACCTACAACCATTATTGTGGGCTTAATTATGGACTAATTGGGGAGTAATCTATATTTTCCTGAATTCCAAGTTATAAAAGCTGCACTGATCCAAGCAACTGTTGGTTTCCTGCCACGGATTAGAGAAGGCTTCTGAAATCTGTTTCTTTATTAAAATGTCAGGATCTGGAAACTGGAGCCAGACTAGAAGTTGAAATTAAAGGATAAAACGCCTTTATTGTTTAAGTATTCATTCAAATGTGGGGCAGCAGCCGGATAGAATTTGCTGGGTTCTTTTTTTTTTATAACAAATCCAGACCTGGCAATCCTCCAAGGTGTTTTCATTTCAGCAGCCTAAATAAGAAAATGCTATAATTTTGCTTCTATTGATGAACAAGTGAGGCTTAGAATGTTTTCCTGATCTACCACAGATCTCTCAGATTCATTAGAGATCTACCACAGATCTCTCAGATTCATTTGTGATAAAAAAACACACTCCCGCCCCCCGGATCTATATTAAGAGAATCTGCATACATATTCTTCCTTGGTTTACTTTCCAGTATCGACTAGCAAATTAGATTTTATTACTGAATATAAACGTATCCTAGAATACTGCATCGAGTTTTGGTCACCACACTATAAAAAATATGTTGAGACTCTAGAAAGTTCAGAGAAGAGCAACCAGGATGATTAGGGGACTGGAGGTTAAAACATACAATGAATGGTTGCAGGAACTGGGCATGGCTAGTCTAGTGAAGAGAAGGACCAGGGGAGACATGAGAGCAGTCTTCCAGTATTTGAGAGGCTGCCACAGAGAGGAGGGGGTCAAGCTATTTTCCAAAGCACCCGAAGGCCAGACAAGGAATAATGGATGGAAACTGAACAAGGAGAGATTCAACCTGGAAATAAGGAGGAATTTTCTGACAGTGAGAACAATCAACCCATGGAACAGGAGCTGCCTTTCGAAGTTGTGGGAGCTTCATCACTTGAGAATTGTATAAAAAGAACACCGCTGGGGGGGGCGGAGCGGCGAAAGCCCTACTAAGCAGGTATATACAAAAGTATGAAGGCTATTGCTTAACACATTGTAAGCCGCCCTGAGTCTCCGGAAAAGGGCGGCATATAAATCGAACCAATAAATAAATAAATCAGAAAAATACCTGGATTTTAAGACACTGCAGATAGAATTCCAGTGATGCTCCAGTTTATTATTTCCAAAGTCTCAACATCTTTTTTGTAGTATGGTGACCAAAATTAGTTGTAGTATTCCAGGTGTGCTCTTACTAGGGCTTTATAAAGCAGTACTAATACATCACGTGATCTTGATCCTATGCCTCTGTTTATACAACCCAGGATTTCATTAGCTTTTTTGGCTGCTGCTGTGCATTGCTGGCTCACATTCAAGTGATCATCCACTAGGACTCCAAGGTCCCTCTCACAGTTACTGTTTTTGAGCCAGGTCCCGCCTAACCTGTACCTATACCTTTGATTTTTCCTGCCTAAATGCAAAGCTTTGCTTTTCTCCACATTGAAATTCATTCTGTTGGATAGGGCCCATTGTTCAAGTTTGTCAAGATCTTTTTGGATCTTGAGCTTGTCTTATGGGGTGTTGGCTATTCCTGCCACCTTAATGTCATCTGTGAATTTGATGAGTTCCCCTTCTATTCCCTCATTCTGAGTCATGTATGAAGATATTGAAGAGTACTAGTATTTATAGGCCACCTATCACAATCAAGTGAGTCTGGTAGAGCCGAGGTGGCGCAGTGGTTAGAGTGCAGTACTGTAGGCTACTTCAGCTGACTGCTAGCTGCAGTTCAGCAGTTCAAATCTCACCGGCTCAAGGTTTACTCAGCTTTCCGTCCTTTCACATTGGGTCAAATGAGAACCCAAATTGTTGGGGGTAAGAGGCTGACTCTGTAAACTGCTTAGAGAGGGCTGTAAAGCACTTTGAAGCAGTATATAAGTCTAGGTGCTATTGCTCTTCCTTTTCTCCTTCCTTCCTTCCTTCCTTCCTTCCACGGTGCATAGTGGTTAGAATGTAGCATTTCAGGCTAACTGCCCATTGCCAGGAGTTCGATCCTGACCAGCTCAAGGTTGGCCCAGCCTTCCATCCTTTCAAGGTCGGTAAAGTGAGAACCCAGATTGTTGGTGGGCAATGTGTTGACTCTGTAAACCGCTTAGAGAGGGCTATAAAAGCATTGAGAAGTGGTCTATAAGTCTAAGTGCTATTGCTATTGCTAGTTAGGAAAGAGTAGCGGTGAGGAAGGAAAATCTCAGTTTTGCTGAAGATATTGATGGTTAGATGAATATATGACGCTTTTCAATGCCTGCTATGTCAACTCTGTTCACGGGAAATTGGCCCATGGAGCCCTGTTGGGATTGTAAACACCAAGGCTGTGGACTGATCTGTCTTTCTGTATTCTTTCCAGTATGACGAGCTTGTTCCAGCATCTCTAACAACCAAGTATGGAGGCTTCTACATCAACTCTGGAACTCTGCAGTTCCGACAGGCATCCGAGTCTGAAGATGACTATATCAAGGAGAAAAAGAAGAAATCTCCTAAGGTCGGTGATCCACATGCTCTGGGAACTTCCGTTTTAGAAATGGCCAGAAATTGTGTTTCTGACTCAGTAGGTCGCTTTTCTCATCTCAATTGGAAAAAAAGTCAATTTTTCCTAAGTTAGCTTAACATCGCAGCAGTTCTGCTAAACATGGTCAGCCTGACTGTCCCAGAAATAGACTCTCTGCTGTCGGATCTTCAGACTCCGTAAAGCCATTTTTTTCTTAAGACTTTTGAGACTTGGACTTTTAGATGCGTCCAAACAAATTGAGAAATGGTATTTCCAAGGTACAGATTTTGCCCATACTGTTAAAATAGCTGCTGCGAATCAGATCCAGTTCACTGGGGTTTGCATCAGACAAGAAATGGGAGGGCCAGAGTGAGGTAGATTAAGATGAGGGATTAAGAGCCCTTGCCAGCCTACCAGTTTGAAAGCATGCAAATGCGAGTAGATCAATAGGTAGCGCTTTGGAGGGAAGGTCACAGTGCTCCATGACACCATACGGGCCACACAGGGTGAATAAAAATCTATGCATTTTTTTAAAAAAAAAATCGTTTTTTTTTTAATTTAAATCAGATTTTTTTGATTTTTATCAAATTTATTTTAATAAAATGCTTTTGGAGTAAAAATCTATCTAAAGATAATTTTCTATTTAAGATTATTTAGTTTATTTAGCGTGAAATGGAGCTTAGTTATGTAGCATGAGGCTGTATATTCTGCAATATCGGGACTGTTGGTGAGTCAACAGCGGATCAGAGGAGGAACTGCTGCTGGACAGAGATGACTGTTGCTTTTTAAAAATTATGATTTAAATCGAGTTGATTTATATCAAGCCTTTTTACTAGTGATTTAAATCATGATTTAAATTGACTTGATTTAAATCAAATCCACCTTATGGCCACGTGATCATGGAAATATCTTTGGACAGCACTGCTCAATGGCCTTGAAACTGAGATTAGCACCGTCCTCTTTAGTCAGCAACAAATTGCAGCAACAACTCCTTTACCTTTTACTAAGAGCTGGGAGACCCAGGTCCTTGCCATTCCCAGTCATGGCAGCTAACCAGAAGACTAACTTAGTCCTTGTTTTATTGGTACAACCTGCCTCATAGGGTGGGTGTTCTAGGGAACGAAAAAAAAATAGTATGGAGCACTATGTATGCCTCCTTCAAGTCCTGAATAAATAGTGTCAATTTAAACCTAGTAAGATACTCATTAAGGGACGCGGTGGCTCAGCGGCTAAGACTCTGAGCTTGTCGATTGAAAGGTCGGCAGTTCAGCAGTTCAAATCCCTAGTGCCGTGTAAGGGGGTGAGCTCCTGTTCCTTGTCCCAGCTTCTGCCAACCTAGCAGTTCAAAAGCACATAAAAAAATGCAAGTAGAAAAATAGGGACCATCTTTGGCGGGAAGGGAACAGCATTCCGTGCGCCTTTGGCGTTGAGTCATGCCAGCCACATGACCATGGAGACGTCTTCGGACAGCGCTGGCTCTTTGGCTTTGAAATGGAAATGAGCACTGGCCCCTAGAGTCGGGAACGACTAGCACGTATGTCCGAGGGGAACCTTTACCTTTAAGATACTCATGACATTGGTGATGACGACGAACGTGACAAAATGTGAACGTCTCAAGAATGTCATGGGTGGAAAAGGATGCCCAACTTTCCCAGGCTGATTTTGGGGAAGAAAATGCAGGGTGGGGCGAGTGAAATTCCCAAGGATGCACCAAGATGATTGCACCCGTCATCCAGATTGTGAGAGGGCCTACTCAAGGGCGATCTGTAAAGCTGGGAGGCACTATGCCACCATCTGTGAAAATAAGTGAAAGTAAACAGAGGGCAGAGTACAGCAACGAGGTCCAAAAGTTCATTCATACTCTGTGAACAAACAAGGCATTGTAGCAATTTCTGCATGCCGTTGCTTGTAATCTTAACAGCACAGAAGGCTCTCGTGACTGGGAGATTATAGCAGTTGAGATCACATCAGTACTTAGCTGGCTTGACAGGTTGTCGTTTTTCCCCCTCAAAGAACAAGGTGTACCTATTGCTGACCAAAAATGTCTATGGAGATTCTCAGTCATCCAGGTCATGGTTGTCCCAAAGGTGCTTTTTTTTTTTCAAGAGGCAACTGGACTTTCTGGTTTTTCTTTTGAAGATGTTTCATTTCTCATCCAAGAAGCTTCTTCAGCTCTAACCAGATGGTGGGGAATGGAAGGATTTATATTCCTTGCAGGCAGCAGGTCATTTGCATCCTTTTCGAGGGTCATTGAGGCCGCTTGGAGGTTTCTTTGCATCCTCTGGGTCACCTGAGTAGTGCAAATGGGTGTGGAGCCGCCTGTTCTGTCCCCATCTCACACACGCACACAAACAGTCAGCCAGGAGTTAAATAAAACTTGCAGACAATAAATTCCTTCGATAACAGGATTGGCAGCAACCCAGTAGCTGCTTGCCAAGAACTTTACTCACAGAGGGAGGTGTTCCTCCTCCGTCAGATAAAAACTAAAACAATACACAAAGTCAAAGAATTGTCAAGTCCAGTTCGTATTAAATCCAAGGCAGGCAGATAACGTAGTTTCAGAGATACAATGCGACTCGCTAGTTGTTTAGTTTTGTCTGTCACAGAGCCTGAATGGCCACCACACCCCCTTTTATCCCCTGTGGGGTGTGGTCCAGTGACTCAGCTTAATCTCTGGCACGCCTCCTTTTCTGTTCCGTGCGCTTGTCTTTCCGACGCTGGCGTGGATCCAGCCAAGACTTATCTCCGTCACTGTCCGACTGCGACTGTTCGGAGATACCTGGCTCCTGGCCAATCTCTTCTCCTTCGGGAGACAACTGAGGCATTGCCAGAGAGGAGGGTCCTGGAGAGGGAGGCCTGGCCAACTCCTCTCCTTCACCTTCGGAGTCTTCTCCCTCCGATAAGACGGGCTCGGGGGTCGGAGTCACAACACCGCCTTGGAACTGCTGAATGGATTGTGTGTTGTGGAGCTGTGCAACTAATACAAATCCTTCCATTTCCCACTATTCAGTCAGAGCTGAAGAAGCTTCTCAGATGAGAAGTGAAATGTCTTCAAAGAAAAACCAGAAAGTCCAGTTGCCTTTTGAAAAAAGCACCTTTGGGACTATTTCTGGCCAGTAATCCATTTGGCATGTAGTTTCGTTGGATTTGGATGCTGGGAGAGAGAGCGTTCTTTCTTTTCTTGTCCTCTTTGTTTTCTGTCGTGACTAAATTTAGGGCAGGGGTGGCAACATTAAGATCTGTGGATTTCAACTCCCAGAATCCCCCAGCCAGCCTCATGCGCTATCTTTTATGGTAACTTTTGTTCTGATTCACAGAAGCGGAAATTGAAAGAGGGAGGTGAGAAGGTGAAGAAAAAGAAGAAAGATGACAATTACGAGAAAGAGAAGAAATCTAAAAAATCGAAATTTCCAAAAACTGGGTAAGTCTCTCTCTTCGACATAGGGATGTGGTTTTTGAAGTTAAAGGGATTGCCTTGATCATCTCCCTGCAGGTGACTTGACTTCATTGGAAGTTTAGGGAGAGATCAACTTTTTAAGCTGCATTGTGGGATCTAAATTCCAGTTCTCCTCCTCCTCATCTGTTTCTGACAATAGGCTCAGTCCACTGTACAATAGGTTGATGAAGACTCAATCATCCAGGCCAAAGGTGTCCAAAGGTTAAAACATGGCAACTGGACCAATCTCTGTCAATCTGAGACGTTTTGTTGCTCATCCAAGCAACTTCATCAGTCAGGGCAAAATTAGTTAGGCCAGGGGTCTGCAACCTTAAACACTCAAAGAACCACTTGGGCCCTTTTCCCCACAGAAAACAAAACACCGGGAGCCACAAAACCTGGGTGGGCATGGCAAACTCAATATCACTCACTCCCACCCACCCAGTCACATGATGCGCCCAACCACACCTACCCAGGTTTTGTGGCTCCAGATATTTTAAATAGGTCTCTCTCTCTCTCTCTCTCCCCCTCTCTCTCTCTCTCATCAATCCCTCCCCCCCCCCTCTCTCTCTCTCTCGTGTGTGTGCATGCACGCGCAGGTTCCCTCTTGAACCATTTCCAAAAACAGGCTAGGGTTGGAGGTTTTTTCCCTAGTGCCGCGTAACGGGGTGAACTCCCATCACTTGTCCCAGCTTCTGCCAACCTAGCAGTTCGAAAGCAAGTAAAAAATGCAAGTAGAAAAATAGGGACCATCTTTGGTGGGAAGGTAACAGCGTTCCATGCGCCTTTGGCGTTGAGTCATGCCGGCCACATGACCACGGAGACGTCTTCAGACAGCGCTGGCTCTTCGGCTTTGAAACGGAGATGAGCACCGCTCCCTAGAGTCAGAAACGACTAGCACACATGTGCGAGGGGAACCTTTTACCTATTGCTACATGCCACTTGCCAAGCACCCAATGTTTGATCACATGTCTGTGGGGGATGCTGCAAACAGTCATAAGTGTAAAAAAACAGTCGTAATTTTTCAGGGCTTGTGTAACTGAATGGGTTGTTAAGCAAATGGTCGTAAGCTGAGGACTCTCCCATCTGTGTACACTTTCCTCCGTGCTGTGTACATTAACCTGTTTCTTTGATAGTTTCACAGCTCTGAACGCCAGCAAAGAGAAGAAGAAAAAGAAATACTCAGGGGCCTTGAGCGTCAAGGAGATGCTGAAGAAATTTCAGAAGGAAAAAGATGCCAAGAAGCAGAAGGACGATGAACCCAAACTTAGCATTCCCTCATTGGCCGAAACCCCAGCTCAGCGGGAAGTGGAGTCCGTGCCCGACCCTCTTCTCTCTCTCTTCGGCCACACGAGTGAAAACGAACTGCTTCAGGCAGCCACAGCCATGGACTCCCTGACTGACCTGGACCTGGAACAGCTTCTGAGTGAATCTCCGGAGGAAAGCCCTTTTATGGAGATGGAAAATGGAAGCGATCCCCTGGGAGCAGGCCTGGAACCCGACCTCAAGCAGGTCCCTCCCTCCCTCCCTGAGGGGCTTCCAGAACCACTGATGAAGCGTGTTGAAGAGCTTACTCAGGTATTGTATGTCCAGTTGCACGAACATCAAACAATGCAGGTAGTCCTCAATTTAGGACCAGTCACTTAATTACCATATTTTTCAGAGTATAAGAAGCACCTTAGTTTTGGGGGAGGAAAATAGGAAAACAAAAATTCTGCCTACCAGGTATTCATCTGGCTAGCGTCCTTAGCCTGGTCAGCTTCAGCACATTAGTTCGCTCACTGGTTTTGAGGTTGGGGCTAAAAAGCAGCTTCTAAAGCACAGCTGATGATCGGAGGGAGCTGCAATTAGAAAAGCAGGCAAAGCACGGAAGATCACTTGCGTTGGGGCTGAAAAAACAGCTTCAAAAGCACAGCTGATCACGGAGGGAACTCCAGTGATTAAAGCAGGCGAAGCCCGGAAGCGGTAAGAGAAAGCAGCAGCTGTTCCGGGTTTTGGGCTCCGCACCTCACGTTTTTAGTCTCCAAACACATCGTGTTTTCGGGTGGTGATCGGTGGCGATGTGCTTTGTCGATCCCCGCAGTCTTGAAGGGTTCTCAAACGGAGCGTTTGGAAGTTGAAAACGCGACGTGCGGAGCCCAAAAACAAGCCATTGTCGGTGGCAATCTCTGCAGCCAGGAAGAGGACGCATGGAGGCCAAAGGGTGGGGGCCGACAAGTGGATGGGGTTACATTCGGAGTATAAGATGCACCCAAATTTTCAGCCTCTTTAAGGAGGAGGAAAGTGCTTCTTATACTCTGAAAAATATGGTACCCTTTGAAGTTATGATGGACTTGAAGAAGTTATTTGACAGATCAAAGCCAAGAGATGTAGAAGTTTATAAATCTTGGACCTATTTTGCAAGAGGAAAAAGCTCTTATTGTTGCCATATATTTCTCAACTTGTGGCGGGGTGGCGGGTAATGATTTTTTGTGACATTCTGATGGGGAATGTCGATGGGGAAACCAGATTGACTTAACCACCATGTTACTAACTTAACGACTGCACTGATTCCCTTAGCAACGGAAACAAGAAAGGTCGTAAAACGGGGCAAAATTCACAAATGTGAATTCACTTAACAAAAAACATTGGGCTCAATTCTGGTTATAAGTCGAGGACTCTCTTATATGCTGATATAGGATTCACACCATGCTGGATTTATGAGAGTTTTGGTTTGAAATCAGCCCACTTCTGTTTTATTGGGACTGTGGTCTTTCTGCCTTTGAACGCATACTTTCTAACCTTTCTTTCTCTTTTTTAATAATCCAGCTTCTTCCCCTGTTCCCCCCTCTCTGGCCCTGTGTCACTATTACCTCCTAATTATTCTTCCTTGTCTGTTTCTGAATTAGGCTGCCAGAGCTGCGGAGAGAGAAGGCAAACACAAGTTCTTCAACCAAGACATGAATAGCATCTTACTGGAGTAAGCCCCCTTCCTGCTTGTAGAAGTCAGGCCTTGCAAGCCTCCAGGAAAGCGAGGGAGAAGAGGCTCCCTCAGGAAGAGCATCTTAGAGATCCTTTCCTTAGCGAGAGCATAGACATAAACCATCGCATGATGGTGGGTTATAAGGAAGGGGACATTTCCCGTGGCATTGTTATTTTTACTTGCAGGGGAAATTACTGCAGTGGTGGGTTTCAAAAATTTTTACTACCAGTTCTGTGGGCGTGGCATGGCTTGATTGGCATGGCTTGGTGGGCATGGCAGGGGAAGGATCAGAGTTGGGTTTCAGCAGGTTCTGACCAGTTCTGGAGAATCAGTAGCGGAAATTTTGAGTAGTTCAGAGAACCGGTAGTAAAAATTCTGACTGGCCCTGCCTCCATTTATTCTCTGCCTCCCAAATCCCAGCTGATCAGGAGGAAATGGGGATTTTGCAGTAACCTTCCCCTGCTATGCCCACCAAGCCACACCACACCCACCAAGCCACGGCCACAGAACCAGTAGTAAAAAAATTTGAAACCCCTCACTGGGAAGGATACTGTAAAATCTCCAGAGGTGGGGCCAGTCAGAATTTTTACTACAGGTTCTCCGAACTACTCAAAATTTCTGCTACCGGTTCTCCAGAACTGGTCAGAACCTGCTGAAATCCACCTTTGAATTACTGGTATATTTTACTTTGAGGGCAATGGTGAAATGTTCTTAAATGTTAATTGGGAGAGGTGGAAAACCCTTGTTCCATGGGTTTCAGAGTTTAACCTGCATCGATTTAATCAGGGGGCATGTTTCCTAATCAGGCGACACTTCGGGAAGCTGGCTGAACCAGAGCTAAATAATTCTTCCTCTTCTGCCCTCAGTATAGAGCTGCAAACCCGGGAGCTGAACAGCCAAATGCGATCAGGGGTCTACGCGTATCTGGCCTCCTTCTTGCCCTGCAACAAAGATACTCTGGTCAAGCGAGCCCGGCGACTTTACGTGTATGAACAGGTGAGTGATTTTGGGGGGAGGCAGCTGCTGGCCAATGAGCCATTGCACAGAGATGGGTACCGTATTTTTCGGAGTATAAGACGCTCTGGACTGTAAGACGCACCTACCTTTTTTGATGAGGAAAACAAGAAAAAGAAATTTCCCAGCAATTTTGCCTCCTTGCAGCAAACAGCAAACAGCCTGCTTTACTTTCATTTTCATTTTCAGCATAGCTTGGTTAGCACAAGAAAAAAAATCTGCTCCCAGCAATTTACCTCCATGCAGCAAGCAGCGGAGGCCCGCGCAAAACAGCTGAGAGTCGGGAGGCCAATCCAATCAACTTGTGCTAATTAGGCTGTGCTGAAGCTGAAATGGGCTGTTTCTTCTTGCTGCTTGTTGCAAGGAGGTAAACTGTTGGCAGGCAGAGGCCAAAGGGTGGGGGCCAGTGAATGGGCGGGGCTACATTCGGTGTATAAGACGCATCCAAATTTTCACCCCCTTTTAGGGGGGGGAAAGGTGTGTCTTATACTCCGAAAAATACGGTTAATTCGCATCCCTCCATTGAGTTGGAAAGGCTTTGCAATTGGTCGCTTCAGGCTTCTGGCAGGAGCAGTCTGGCCTTTTCCTTAGAGTTTACTCTCATAGATGAGGAAACAGAGAGGAAAGTGCACGTGGAAAAGGAGTGAAAAAAGTGGCCCCATGATTTAAATGTAGCCCTGAAGAATCTTAAGACCACCCCAACTTCCGGTTTGGCGTCGCAGCGAGACAGTCGGGGAATTAGCGGACTCCGACGAGGTCCGCAAAAACCCCGGCTGACGAACTGCCACCGATGGGTCTATGGACCAGAACCGTCCTGTAGACGGTGCGGAAGAAAGAGAGGCACCTTGGATGTCCAAGAGGAACAGACAAGTTCCTCGAAGGTCGGAGGGAACTCTGTGACTCAGCGGTGGGGGATGGCAGCCATGGTGGCTGCCACGAAGCTGGGACAACCAGATTAAGTATAGAGCTGGAGAGAGGAGAGGAACGGAACAGAGTTTTTTGAAGCCGGGTGAGTCACAGCCAACCCAGGCTTGAAATAACAACAAGGGAAACATCTTTTAATTATAAGACCCCTAATGATGAAATAGCAGCATTTACATTGAGGAATAATCCTGGCTGAGGAAAGGAAGCTGTGCTTATTTGCAGCATTTTGATGCCACTTTTTCAACTAGGCCAGTAATGGCGAACCTTTTCGGTACCAAGTGCTGAAATTTTTGCGTGCAAACATTGCGCATGTATGAGCATGCTTGTCGGGGCCACACTCCGGAAAAGCTGAACTTCTGGATTCTAGTGCACAAGCACACCTGATGATCAGTTGGCCAGCGCACATGCGGAGGCCGGTTTTCGGCACTGCTGTGCGCCCAAAGGACAGCTGATAGTTGCACATGCATGCACACCAGAAACCCAGGAGACAAATAGGCAAGGCTGCGCGTGCCAGGCAACATGGCTTTGCGTGCCACTTTGGGCACACATGTTTGCCATCACGGAACTAGGCTGAGAGGGGAGACATGATGGCAGCCTTCCAATATTTGAGGAATTGCCACAGAGAGGAGGGGGTCAAGCTACTCTCCAAAGCACCCGAAGGCCAGACAAGGACTAATGGATGGAAACTGAACAAGGAGAGATTCAACCTGAAATGAGGAGGAATTTTCTGACAGTGAAAGCAATCAACCCATGGAACAGAAGTTCCGTTCAGAAGTTGTGGGAGCTTCATCACTGGAGGCTTTCAAGAAGAGACTGGACTGCCATCCGTCAGAATGGTGTAGGGTCTCCCGCTTGAGCGGGGGAGGGGGGTTGGACTAGATGACCTACAAGGTCCCTTCCAGCTCGGTTAATCTATTAAATCTGTTAAAATTCATCTCTCAAAAATGAAAGGATCTTAAAAAATATGCAAGCCAATGCCATCACGTAAAAGTGTCCCAGATTGTAAGGGATGAAAGGAGACTAAGGTGAACCCAGGAGCTGCAGGAAGAACAATGGCCTTTTATTGCCTCTCTGGAAATGTCATGTCAAGAAAGTTGAGCCTTTAAGAAAAGGGTTCCATGACGTCCTTGCCTCCTGAGAAAAATGCCTGGAGCACATTTAACAAGCAGGCTTTTTTATGTGCCTGATAGCCCACAATTGTGCTTTCTCCTATCATCATCATCATCATCATCTTTTAACGACTCCACAATCCCTTGCATCGGGGTGCAGTCTAGGCAACTGAATGGAGCTTGCCGTTTACTTGCTGGGTGCCCTTCCTGTCGCCAATGTGGAGTTTTGTTCAGCAGATAAATTCTCAGTGTGCCCAGAGAGAGAAATATCTGCCTCTACCTAAGATCAAACTCACAGCCTTCTGATTGTGAGGCGAGAGCTCCACCTCTAGGCCCCCGCACCACTCTGTTGTGCTTTCCCCTATCTTTAAAATAAAACCACTGCCTGGTTGTGAGTAGACGATTGCTTGAACAGGGCAAATAGGAAGCAGGCCCCTAACTTTTGGTGTTTTCTTAGGGGGGTCGGCTGAAGGAGCCCCTTCAGAAGCTGAAAGAGGCCATTGGCAGAGCAATGCCTGAGCAGATGGCCAAGTACCAGGAAGAATGCCAAGCACACACCCAGGCCAAGTTTGCCAAGTATGTGTTTCGTTTGTTTTTGTTATCTCTCTGGTCACCCTTCCCTGCAAGTCCTCCGTAGATACTCCAGGCTCGGTGTTGGAAGAAATATCCTTCTGGGTTCAGTTCCAAGTGGGGAAAAACGACTCTGGATTCATGGAAGTTGCTTGGAAAGAAGGTTTATTGATGAACAGGATCACATGGCTTGAGATCCTGGGCAGAAAAAAGGGCCGAGATGCTGAGAGTGCCTGGGTTTTATGCCCTCTGTTGGGCTTTGAGCTTGTATTCTGATTGGTTGTCAAGACTCCCATGGGGCCATGCAGGGGCAACTCTGTGGTCCCAGGCTTGGTTGAGCCTTGCTGGGTGATGCAGTCTCCCCAGGTGCCATGTGGTGAGTTCTGTTGCTAGATGGGTAGAGGGCTAATCCTACCTTTGTTGGATCTCAGGACATTTGCCTACGAATAGACCTAGCTATCTCTTCATCTCTTAAATGTGGACATTTGCTGTGGGCTATTAAGGAAGGTGGGGGCTATTAAGAGTGAGTCTGCTTCCTGCCTAAAAACATGTTTCTCCATTTCTCATCTAGGGAAATATATTCTGCCTTTTTAATATTTCCTAGAATATTCCATTTTCCTAGGAGAGGGGTGGGTGCTAACTTCCTACATGGATAATCCCTGAAGTCGAGAAGCGTAACTGCTGAGAACTCTTGGGACATCTTCTTCATTGGCTGATCCTTGGCAGGCAGAATGTTTTTTTGGGAGAAGGGCCCAGTTAGTGCCTCAGTTATGGTTTTCCTTCTCTCAGGATGCTGGAAGAGGAGAAGGACAAGGAGCAAAGAGACCGAATTTGTTCGGAGGATGAGGATGAGGATGATAAAGGAGGAAAGAGGATCATGGGACCTCGGAAGAAGTTTCAGTGGAATGATGAAATCAGGTTTGCTGGAAAACATCTGGATTTTAGAACCCTGTTCTGGCCTTTGGGGAGAACACAGTCGCCCTCCCTCTGGGAACGGGTGTGCCTTTGCTTTCCCCTTCTCACAGTTGGTGCAGGTAATCCTTGACTTACGTCCGTTGGCTTTGCGACCTTTCCAAGTCACAAAAGCACCGGAATGAGGGACTTATGACTGCTCCTCACACTTAACGACTATTGGAGCATTCCCCACAGTCAAAATTGAGATGATTGGCAACGGTACGTATTGATAGTTGCCGTGTCCTGAGATCATGTGTGATCACCGTTTGAGAACATCCCTGCTGTCTTCCAACAAGCAAAAGTCAATGGGGGGGGGGATGCCAGATTCGCTTAACTGCATGTTTCACTTAACTGCAGTGATTCGCTTAACAGCTGTGGCAAAAATGGTAACATTGGGTGTGACTCAACAACCACCTTGCTTAGCAACAGAGATTCTGGCTCTAATTGTTGTAAATCATACTTGGCTTACTGGTCTTTTGGTCAAGTCATTTGGCGCCCTGATTTTTAAGAGGTCCAATTTCAAAGCAAGAGACTTACTAAGATATTTATCATTGAAGGCAATTCAGTATCCTTTTTAACTGGTTTCTGTTAAGCTTCAAAAAAACAGGCCTTCTAATAGCAATAGCACTTAGACTTATATACCGCTTCCCAGTGCTTTTACAGCCCTCTCTAAGGCATTTACAGAGTCAGCCTCTTGTCCCCAACCATCTGGGTCCTCGGAAGGATGGAAGGCTGAGTCAACCTTGAGCCTGGTGAGATTCATACTGCTGGCAGAGTTAGCCTGCAATACTGCACTCTAGCCAGTGTGCACCATGGAAGGGAGAGAGGGAGGCAAGAAGGGAAGGAAGGAAGGAAGGGAGGAAGGGAGAGAGAGAGAGAGAAAGGGAAAGAAAGAAAAAGGGCAATAGCACTTAGACTTATATACCGCTTCCCAGTGCTTTTACAGCCCATTCTAAGCGGTTTACAGAGTCAGCCTCTTGCCCCCAACAATCTGGGTCCTCATTTTACCCACCTCGGAAGGATGGAAGGCCGAGTCAACCTTGAGCCTGGTGAGATTCGAACTGCTGGCAGAGTTAGCCTGCAATACTGCACTCTAACCATTGCGCCACCTCACCTCTGACCTACATTAGCATAGTTGGTGACTTACATAGAAAACAAAATACAGCATACAAGCAACCTCCTGAAAACCCACCTTTTGGGGAAATATTTCAATAGGAAATGAACAAATGACCAAGCAGAGTCTGGCTAACAGATTGAGAAAGGGGGAAAGAAGAAGGGATACATCTCAACCATCAGAGACGTCTGCCCAATTTCCAGCTAAATACTCAGAAGCAGATTTCTGTCAGGCATTACAAGATTCTGAACAAGGAAGTCTGGGGAACACATTTCATAGAGTTGATGTCACTGCTGCTTAGGCTGAGGTGGAATTTGAGGTACTAGGTGAGAACATCCCAGATGTGAAAGGTGGACTGGCAGCTTGAAATCATATTTAAAATAGCTCTTTCAATCTCCGTTAAATGACACTGCATGTAGGGTTTGGGAGATAGCTTTGGAAAAACCTGATAAATGTGTCAGGGTTACCCACAGCAAACAAAACTCCGAGGCAGGTAGATTCCTCAAAGAATAAGTATTGGATATATAATATTGGCACGGCTGATGAAAACCGACTCTGATTATTCTTGTGGTTTTCACCTAATTAAAAATAAAAGTTTTCCACTTTCTCAAAACAATCAGTCACATGGTCCAATCAGGATACTGCCCAGTTGCTAGGTGACTCCAGTCCCCTCCTTCTGAGCACCTGCAGGAACATCCTTGGTTCCCAAGAGAAAGTATTTTGTTTTGACTACAACACCCCAACTCACTCTATCTCCCCCCCCCCATTCCCTGACCCTCTTCTCCAGTGTGTCAGTGCTGAAGTTTCAAAATGGCCTCAGTCAGGCCAGCTTCAGGGCTGACAAAGTGTTTTTCCTCTTGTAGAGATTTGCTCTGCCAAGGTGTGAAGATGAAACTGGATGGGTATGATGTGGAGAAGAACAAAGCTCAGTCCATGGAAGACTACGTAAAAACATTCCTAGACGCTGAAATCAAACCTCTTTGGCCAAAGGGATGGATGCAGGCCAGGTAAGAGAAATGAGAAGCCACGGACTTCTCCTTTCCCATCTAATCAGCCCATAAGTATCTTGGATGTAGCAGGGCTCCATCCAACAAGGTGTCATGCTTTTTTTAAAATTTATTTAATTCCTCAAATCTTACAAAATACATATTACATTCATGCATGTGCCACAGTGTTAATGTGCTCCTTCTATATAATTTTACTACTGTTATCCCGGTGCTCTAACTAAATACAATCAAGATCAAGTGAGGTATTAGTACCACTCTACAAAGCCTTAGTAAGACCACACCTAGAGTACTGCATCCAGTTTTGGTCACCACACTATA
Organism: Pantherophis guttatus; assembly: GCF_059756535.1. NCBI lineage: Eukaryota > Metazoa > Chordata > Lepidosauria > Squamata > Colubridae > Pantherophis > Pantherophis guttatus. Next base: position 9,522,662 of record NC_142076.1, on the reverse strand, counting down.
AAAAAGAGGTTGAGACTCTAGAAAAAGTGCAGAGAAGAGCAACCAGGATGATGAGGGGATTGGAGGCTAAAACATAGGATGAACGGTTGCAGGAACTGGGCATGGCTAGTCTAGTGAAGAGAAGGACCAGGGGAGACAGGATAGCAGTCTTCCAATATTTGAGGGGCTGCCACAGAGAGGAGAGAGTCAAGCTATTTTCCAAGGCACCCGAAGGCCGGACAAGGAATAATGGATGGAAACTGAACAAGGAGAGATTCAACCTGGAAATAAGGAGAAATTTTCTGACAGTGAGAACAATCAACCCATGGAACAGGAGGTGCCTTTTGAAGTTGTGGGAGCTTCATCACTTGAGAATTTCAAGAAAAGATTGGACTGCCATTTATCAGAAATGGTGTAGGATCTCCTGCTTGAGCAGGGGGTTGGACTAGATGACCTATAAGATCCCTTCCAACTCTGTTATTCTGTTATATGAAAGAGGTCAGAGGAACGAAAAGCAAATGATTTTGCAAGCCTTCCTAATGAATGTCGGATCTGGAATTTGGCTTGCAGTGAAGTTTCTAGTGTTGTGTTTACACTATAAAGAGGCGATAGATGGCTATCGAACGGGCGAAGCTTCAGCCTAAACCAACCAAGAGCAAATAATGTGAATGAAAGGCTCATAAAAGTCTTGTTTGCTTTGAGAGGAATGGTAGCTATGAACTCCTGAAGAAGTGGCTCTATGCGCTGTTTGTGTAAATTGGGGCTGTGTAGAAATAAGAGCCTACAAGTGCCAGGAAACCTTTGTCCCGTAGTTAATAGGAGTTGTAACAAGAATTCGTGGTGCTTGTTTCTTCAGAATGGCAGTATAATGGGGTATTGTTTGCTTTGTCACTCAGAATAATAATAGAATCACAGATGTGGAAGGGACCTTTGAGGTCCTCAAGTCCAACCCCCTGCCGAAGGCAAGAGACCTTATGCCATCCCAGACAAATGAATAGTTAAATTTAGTGAATTAGATAGAATGTTCAAGTTAGTTAGAATATCCAATTTAAATAGTTAGGGCTGCAGAAAAAAACAATTACAACCAACTTGCCTTCCATTGGAGATCTCTATACTGCATGGGTCAGAAAGAGGGCTGAGAAAATATCTACAGACCCCTCACATCCTGATCACAATCTGTTTCCATTGCTCACCTCAGGATGCCACTATAGGGCATTGCATGCCAAAACAACTAGACACAGGGACAGGTTTTTTTTTTTCTCGTGCCATCACTCTGCTGAACATGTAAATCCCACAGCACTGTCTTATGTCTAAGCATATTTACCCATGTAGTAAGTGGGTGTATTACTGTTATCCATCACATTTTCCCTATTGCCTTCCTGCTGTTGGAATATTATGATTATATTACTTTGTTCTTTGTATGTATACTCAGAGCTTATGAACTGGAGACAAATTCCTTGTGTGTCCAATCACACTTGGCCAATAAAGAATTCTATTCTATTCTGCTCTGCTCTGCTCTACTCTGCTCTACCCTACTCTTTTTTTTTTTCTTAAAAACACCCAGTGATGTTTTATTTAGACAGATAAAACAAGATTAGAGGAACAAACTACTCTTCAGGATGAACCAATAATGTAGAGGAGATACTTTCTGTCTTCTCATGACTTGTTTTACAACCCTAATTTGACCATTTTTTAACAGCGAATGTGATTCCTGTAATTTTGGTAAAGGTAAAGGTTCCCCTCACACATATGTGCTAGTCGTTTCCAACTCTAGGGGGCAGTGCTTATCTCTGTTTCTAAGCCAAAGAGCCAGCGCTGTCCAAAGACGGCTCCGTGGTCATGTGGCCGGCATGACTCAATGCCAAATGCGCACGGAACGCTGTTACCTTCCCACCAAAGGTGGACCCTATTTTTCTACTTGCATTTTTTATGTGCTTTCGAACTGCTAGGTTGGCAGAAGCTGGGACAAGTGACGGGAGCTCACCCCATTATGCGGCACTAGGGATTCGAACTGCTGAACTGTCAACCTTTCGATAGACAAGCTCAGCGTCTTAGCCACTAAGTGTCCCATGCAACATATAATTTTGTTATAGTGGTTCAATTCTTGTCCTAGAAATCTATATTCCTGTTATTTTCAGCGCCCACTCCCCCTTTTTTTTGTGGGGGGGAACAATTTTGGCTCAGTTTCTCCCCCTTTCTCTTCTTTTTCAGGACATTGTTCAAAGAAAGCAGAAAAGTGCACAGTCATCTCACTTCAATCCCGTGAGTATTTCTTACATTGCCAGTACAGAAAAGTGAAAGACCAGATCCAGACATGAAAATACAATTAAACTGATCTGCTGAAAATCTTTGTTAAAAGACTGTGCACAGGAATCTTCTTAACTAATGGTTAGCACTTATTCGGAGTTAGAGAAGGGTCAATGGGACTTAAAGGAGGCTGAACATAGTTCGCTTGTAGCTATGTAGGGATACTAGGCTGATCCCTTTTTTAATTCCACCTCGACATTCTGCCTTCTTCTCCAACAGTGGGGCTCCCTCGTTGCCTACCAAGTTTAATTGTTGTCATTCAAAACGCAACCATCTGTCGTACTATTGCATAAAATGTTGTAAGGGCTGTGTTTTTGTGCTGGTTTTTTTTAAAAAAATGACTCAGAATTAAAACTATTACAACTAAGGTCATGTTTCAAATGTACTACAACCATAGCAAGAGGATATACTTTCACTACTAAGCAGCAAAAGGCACCTGGGTACCAAATAATGGGACCAACAGATCCTTGTTGACATCTATGTTATGTAGTGTCAAACCCATCCTATTGTCAACTCGCAAAGCATTTTTGGTCTGCTCTTAAGTTGCGGTGGGAAGGAAGGGGGGGGCAGAACTGAATAAGCAGTTCAAGAGCCACGTTCAAAAGTACATTTCACGCATACCTTTCTCAAGGTTGGATCTCAGATTACCAGAGCTGGACTGAGGCGTGTTTTCTACAGCCCGCAAAAGTGCCTTGTTGGAGAATGTGATTTATGACACAGCCTGAGAGGAGAGGGGAAACAGGGTCAGAGTTGAGCCGTAAGGGCAGAGTTGACTTCATTTGGGTAGTTGCTGACATGTTGCTCCTAATAAATAACTGAATTTCTTTTGAAACTTGGTTGAGGCTCATGAGTTAATTCTGTCAGAACCCTGACACTATTCTCTAAGAACTCAATATGTGCAGATTTTTCCCACATTTCCTGCTCAATAGGCTTTTAACTGGGAAGTGCAAGCAACTTTAATTAATGACTTTCAGCAGGGACATGTTCCATTTTAAATATGCAAATCTTTTTAAAGAAAGTTACTTAAATAAATTGGATTTGTGTTCCAGTTTGAGCATTTATGGCCTGCCCCAAGCACCAGAAGATCCTCATGTTAGCCACTGTGGCAAGTTTTATTACCCTGCATTTCATTCTCTTGGAAATAAAGCAAACCTCTCTCTCTCCATTGTGTTTCCCTCAGAACAAAGAAAAAAGTGATGGCCCCTCCAAAGGTGAAGGGAAAGGTGAGTGATTTGGTAAGACTTTCCCCAGAGTTTTCAGCCCCTGGGGGAGATTGCAGAGGGATGCCATAATGGCGAAGGTGTGACTGGGTTTGTATGACAAGGGAAGGGGTCTCCAGTCTGGCTTTGATCATTTTGTCTGCATGCAAATTTCCTAGTTTCGCTTTCCAGAATTGTAGGAAGCTTGTACCCCAAGGATTTTGGCATCTAATAACTAAACAAGGTAGTTATTTTGTGTGTGGAGATAACAAAAAAGGGACTGAAAAATTTCAAGTAATTCTATAATGCAGGGGTGTCAAACTCAAGGCCCAGGGGCTAGATCCCCGACTCACAGGGTGCTTAGATCTGGCCCATGGAAATAGCAAAGGACCGGCCCGTAATGCCTCTGCCAGGGAAAACAGAGCTCGGGAGGGCCACGTGTGGCCGTTTTCCCTGGCAGAAGATTGCAGGAGGCAATCGCAGCCGGAAACAGAGCTCAGGAGCCTGTTGTCACTGGCAGAGCACTTGGGCCACCAAAGGCGAGTGACATCGAGCTGGCCACGCACACCCTAGCCATGCCCGTCCCAGCCCCCCAAGGTCAAACACAACCCTGATGACACTCCTGCTATAATGTACCATATTTTTCGGAGTATAAGACGCACCTACCTTTTTCGGTGAGGAAAACAAGAGAAAGAACTCTGCCTCTGCCTCCCAGCAATTTTACCTCGTTACAGCTTGCTTTGCTTTCATTTTCGTTTTCAGCATAGCTTGATTAGCACAAGAAAAAAAAATCTGCTCCCAGCATTTTACCTCTTTGCAGCAAGCAGCAGAGGCTCAAGCAAAACAGCTGAGAGCAAAACAGCTGAGAGTCGGGAGGCTGATCCAATCAACTTGTGCTAATTAAGCTGTGCTGAAAACAAAAATGAAAGTAAAGCAGGCTGTTTGCTGCAAGGAGGTAAACTGCTGAGAGTCAGAGGCCAAAGGGTGGGGGTCAGTGGGCGGGTGGGGCTACATTCGGTGTATAAGACGCACCTAAATTTTCTCCCCCTTTTAGGGGGGGGAAAGGTGCGTCTTATACTCTGAAAAATACAGTATTTCTGAGGCCTAGCAGAGTAGTAGAATGTCTCCAAAAGCGATCACACAAAACTCGTTTGACGATTGGATTGACCTTGGAAAGGACTATTTCTCACAGAACTGTTGTGGGGTTTTTTTTAGGAGCCTTCTGGCAAACCTGAGAAGAAGATTCCCCTTCCCATCCCATTGATCCACTCCAGCGGTGCAGTTTCTCTTTCTCCAGACTCCCAGGGAGTTGTTGTCGGCCTCAGCCCTCAAACTAGGGAACTGTTGGCTATGAGTTCAAATCCAGTCACCAGCACCATGGCCGCTCCTCCTCTTCCTCCCCCTCCTCCTTTCACCTTGGACGATTCCCTCGACGAGGACTTGATCCATCACACAACTTCATCTTTGGAAGCTGTCTCCAAGGAACTGGCTGCGCTCAACAGCCGGACGGGAGGCAGCAGCCCTGACTTCACACTCTCTCCAGCTCTGAAGACGCCCGTGGAGAAGCCCTCGACTCAGACCAGCTTGGAAGAGAAGAGGATCTTCCCCAAAGCAGCTCCCGCCCCTGTTCATTCAGCTGCAGGAGGCTCTGTGCAGTCTCCACTCAACTTCTTGGCCGAACAGGCGTTGGCGCTAGGCCAATCTCCTCAAGAGAAAAAAATTGAGGCCCCCGCTTACAAAGAACTCCCTTGCCAGAGTCCTCCTTCCAAGCATCTGGATGCCCACCAGGCCAAGCCGAAACACCACAGCCTGCCCCGTGCGCTGCAGCAGGGCCCTCAGACGTCAACCCCGGTGCAGACTCCCCAAGTCAAAGTGTTTCCTCTGGTTGCTCAGCAGCAGAAAAGCTTCCCCCCTTCCCCACCTTTTGTCAAGCTGCAGAACCCCAAGATCGTCTCCCCGCTGGCTCAGCGCCCTCTCCTCCAGCAACAAGTCAAGACCCCCACCAAGGTTCCCACCTTCCATTCTTCCTCCTCTCCTTCCTCCTCCTCCTCCTCCTCAACCATCTCTCCCAAGACCCCCAATTCTTCGGTCTCTCTGAGTTATGTCGGGAAGCATCCCAGCAGCCCTAGCTCCTCAGGGCAGCCTTTCAAGTCACCTTTTGTGGCCCTGTCCAGGCACGTGGCTTCTGCCGGAAACGTATCATCCGGCATTTCCTCGACGCAGAGCTCCCCGTCTTCGAGCAACATCCTGCCAGGTGCCTCTGTCCCTTCCGCTGGGCAGGCTCCCAGTCGCTCCTCGCCCAGTTCCATGGTGAAGAAGACCCTCGTCCCTCAAAAGCTGACTTTGGTGGCTCCGCCGGGAGGTCCCAACGTCAGCTCCAGTGGAGGAACGCAAGGAGTGGCCAAGTTGCTGACATCTTCCCTGAAACCTGCCGTGGTTAGCAGCTCCGTATCCTCTACCTCTGGGCCGGTGAGTAGCCGGGAGTTGGCTCAGGAACTTTCCAAGTTCAAAGTGCAAATCGGCACCATCCAGATAAGGTGCAGCTGTTTCAGATTGCGGATATCGTTGTGCACTTTCGACTTTCTATCTTTCTTTCTTTCTTTCTTTCTTTCTTTCTTTCTTTCTTTCTTTCTTTCTTTCTTTCCATCCTTCCATCCTTCCTTCTTTCCTTCTTTTTCTTTCCTTCTTTCTTTCTTTCCTTCCTTCCTTCCTTCCTTCCTTCCTTCCTTCCTTCCTTCCTTCCTTCCTTCCTTCCTTCTTTCTTTCTTTCTTTCTTTCTTTCTTTCCCACCTAAAACTTGCAAACTATAACAGGTGAGTTCTGCCCAAATGTCCTTGAACCCATCTTATGAGATCTCCTGCCTGAATGCTTCAAACAAAGCAAAGCTTGGTGACCTTTCAAATTTCTGACCAGTTTTTTTTTTTAAAAAAACAGCTGCCCACCTCATTTTAATTTGGGGACTCCACGGGCAACATGTTGGCCCTTGTGTCCCAAAGGTGCCTTGCCAAAAGGCAACCGGACTTTCTTGCTTCTTTTCCTTGAAAACATCTTGCTTCTCATCCAAGAAGCTTCTTCAGTTCTGAAGCGAAGAAGTGAACTGAATTGAAGAAGCTTCTTGGATGAGAAGCGAACTGTTTTCAAGGGAAAAAAACCAAGGAAGTCTTAATTGCCTTTTAGAAAAGCACCTTTGGGACAACTATGACCTGGATGATTGAGAATCTCAATAGACAGGTTGATCCTTGTGCTAATTCTCCTTTCCCTGTCTGTTAGTGCCATCTATAAACGAAAGATCCATACATTCACGGTGACCTTAATTGCATTCATTAAAAATGGAAGAAAACCTCCGTTTCTTGATTTCTATAGGGATCCTCAATCATCCAGGTCATAGTTATCCCAAAAGTGCTTTTCCAAAAGGCAGCTGGGCTTTCTTGGTTTTTTTTTTTCCTTAAAAACATTTTGCTTCTCATTCAAGAAGCTTCTTCAGTTCACTTCTTCATTTCAGAACACAGTACATACAGTTATGTGAACAGTTGACACCCTTGAAATAGATTGCCAAATGGGTGTTTTGTTGTTTTTTAATCCTTAAAAAACCAAAAATTTTATCACAAGCCTACATAGAGATTGTGTTGAATGCCTCAAAAGATACTTCCCTACTGGAAAACAACAGATTAGCAGTTCTAAACCATGTACCATATTTTTCGGAGTATAAGATGCACTCCCCCCCCACCCCAAAAGAGGGTGAAAATTTGGGTGCGTCTTATACACCGAATGTAGCCAAAAAAGCGAGGCACGGAGGCGGCGATGGTCTGTGGCAATCCCTGCAGCCCGGAACAGCTGATTGGGGGTATTCCGGGAGGCCCATCCACCCGCCAATCAGCTGCTCAAGCTGAATCAGGCTGCAATAATGTGCTGAAGCTGACCTGGCTGTTTGCTATTTGCTGCAAGGACTCAGCGTTTACAGCAGCAATCACATCCAGAAAGCACACACAAGTAGCTGATTCAGCAGGATTCAATAATTTCTGTTTATACATAATACAACACATGAAGTAAAATATACAATACCAAAAGCAGGTTTTCCAAGCAAAACACAAGTAGAGGAGAGGAGTTTCAGTTTCAGTTTTGAGCAGCAGACTAGTTTGCAGCTTTAGCACAGACTCAGAGCTGCAAAGCTAAGTCACGCCCAGGCTCCTTGCCGTCTCCTTCCTTATTGCTCACACAGCAAATACTGTTTCAGTTTCCAAACAGCCCTCAACCCTCACACTCTGCCAGGACGCTAGCCAGATGAATACTGATGGATGCTGGTAGGCAGAGGCAGATTTTTTTTTCTTATTATTTTCCTCCCCAAAAACTAACATGCATCTTATACTCCAAAAAATGCGGTATTTCTGTTACTATAGGAGACCCTTTTTTTTGCAAGTGCCAATGTTTATTTCAACTCGTGCTTGTCATAATTTTGGGAAGCTGGGCAAAGCAAAACCCTTTTTTCTTTGTAAAATGATAAATCCCCGATCTACACCTGACTAAGTGGCTCAGTGGCTGAGCTTGTCAATCAGAAAGGTCAGCGGTTCGAATCCCTAGTATAGGTCTCCTGTGTGAGCAGGGGGTTGGACTAGATGACCTCCAAGATCCCTTCCAACTCTGTTACTAAATTGTGGGGCCTGACAGTTGAGAAAAGTGGAACGTTTGCTCTTCTGCTTCTGACCGCTGTTGTTCTCACCCACTCACCCTTTTTCCTCCTCCCGACCCCGTCTCCCCCCCCCCCCGTCTCCCCTCCATCTCCAGAAAGGAACCGGTGGAGCAGTCCTGCTGACCAGTTCGTCTTCCTTGAATGTCCTGTCTCCTTCCTACAAATCCAACAGCCCAAAGCTGCCCACTGCACTGAGCTCTACTCCGCTGGGGATTATATCACCAATCCATTCCTTCCCTCTTCACGTGATTTCCTACAGCTCGGATTCTTCATCCAAGGCTGGCGTGTCGAAGGACGTGGTAGTCACAGGACCGGCCCCAGCGACATTCCATCACAGCGTTGGCCATAGTAAGTGCTGGTTGGGAAAGTAGGGAGGGGGGGTGTTTACAGCCTGTAAGCATTGCTGCAGATAATGTGCTCCCCGTGCTTCTACATGCAACGCCTGCTCTTACCCCAAAGGGATCTTTTTTTTAAAAAAAAAAAAAAAGCTCATCTCCATGAACTTTCCTCCAATGAGTTACCAAGATCCCTTTCCTGTCTCGCTCATGTTTTATGTCTGTCATTGTCACTGTCTTCGCTCTGCTTTTGCATCTCAACAATTCTGGGCCTGGGCCCTATCCTCTTTTAAAAGCTGTCCTGCGGTTGGGACAGTCCATCCCAGAATACTTTCTCATGTCCATGATCTCCTAAGATCTCCTTTTCCCTTCCTTCCATCCACTGGCACAGCATGGGTAGGGTCCGAGATGAAAAGTCCCTGCGTGGCACATCTCCAAATACAGAGTCCGTAATAGCATGGATCTAACTGAGCCATGGTAGCGCAGTGGTTAGGAATGCACTCACTGCTCCCTGGCCAGGAGTTCGATTCCTGACCGGCTGAAGGTTGACTCGGCCTTCCATCCTTCTGAGGTGGGTAAAATGAGGACCCAGATTGGGGGGGGGGGGGGCAGGCAATAGGCTGACTCTGTAAACCGCTTAGAGAAGGCTGCAAAGTACCGTGTTTCCCCGAAAATAAGACCCTGTCTTATATTTTTTTTGAACCCTGAAATAAGCGCTTGGCCTTATTGCCATGCGCTCAAAAGCTATTGCTAGTTCTACCCCTATTTTTCAGCTTTGGGTTCAGTGACTTAAGTGAAGGGCTTTTCCCACATGGACCTCAAAAATTATTCAAAAATTTCGGATAGGTTGGAGTTAACATGCTTTCTAACAGACGTAAGCTACCGCCAAGCAACGTTAGCATCGCTAACGTTGATGATGTTACCTATTTTAATGAAAACATCTGCAAGGAAACAGCCAAGCTCAGAAAGCACCAAGGACGCTTCATTTCAATCCTGAGCTACAAATTTTCTCCTTTATTGGCAGGTCTGTTTTGTCTCTTTGACCAGCAAGCCCCCTCCCCTACGTTTCTGGGAAGGGTAACCACCCCCTTTATGAATGTAACCGTGTCCTTGAAGTGTTCGTTGGTGATTTGCACCCCTAAAATAGATGCAGACCCCCCCCCGAGAGATAAAATATTTCCCAAATAGGAGACCCGCTGCTGAAATTCTGCCTTCTTTTCTGTGCTGTTGGTGCTGGATGATGGGCTTTGCAGTAGTTACCCCTGGTTTTCCCAGGCATTACATGGCCTCGAACGTCATCTGTGGTGTTATTTGGTCGCTTGTTCCCTCCTTCTGGCTATGCTTTTGTCGTTATTGTATCGCAGTAGCTCTACTTGCTGTCCTTTGTCGTCCGCCGGGCGCTGTTAGCTGGAATTTGTAGAGTGGTGTATAATTATTTGAAGTAAAACTGTGAGATGGGAGCGGAGAATTAATGTTTTGGCTCTGGCAGGGAGACAGTCCAGGCTGCCCCTGCTAGCTCATTCCTTGAGAACTGCACTTTCAAGTGATGACTTGACCTGTGGGAAGGGAATCGTTGCTGGGATTTTGCCCCATCCAATGCCCTGCGCCCCTTCAGGTACGTCACTTTTTCAGAGCATCTGGTTTTATGTGTTCAGCTACCACCTCCATACTCGTGGCATGTCAGCCAAACCTTTTTTTTTTTTTTTACCTTTACTGGTGAACTTGCTGAGCAGCCAATCAGATACGAGATAAAGAGGTTTTGCTGGAGAGTTTTTGGCAAAGGTTGGAGGGTGGAGGGCGGGTCATTTTTCATCTAAATCCATCCATAGATCACCTTCGGCTCATTTGTCTTCAATGTACATTTGTTTCTTTTCCTCCCTCCTCTTCCTCCTCCTCCTCCTCCTCAATTCCCCTCTCCTTTCTAGGTCTTCTGGCTGGGTTGTCCACCAGCCTCCATCAGGCAGGGCCGCCTGCCCATTTATCCCACAGTTTGCCAGGTAACTCCTCCGTCACTCTTGTTTGGTTTTGTGCGCTTTCAAGTCATTCAGCGGGCACCTCCTGGGACGGCTCCCAGCTTTGCCTGCCCATCACCCAATTATTACTTATTTAACGTATGGCACATGGTATGAGGACTAGCAACAGGGGTGGACTTCAAAAATTTTACTAAGGGTTCTCTGCTGTTGCTGGGTGGGCGTGGCCATGGTGGGCGTGGCCTAGTCGTTTGCCCTCCCCGGGCTCTGGAGGCTTTCCTCAAGCCTCCGGGATGGCGAAAACGGCCTCCCCAGGCTCCGGAGGCCCTCTGGAACTTCTGGTAGGCCTGTTTTTCTCATTTCCCGAGCCTCCATGTGCACCCTGCACTTACCTGCATCTAAAACGGGCCATGTGGGGACTCCTGGGAGGGGAGGGGTGGGGTGGGATGGGCGGGGCCAGCCAGGAGTGGGATTTGGGGGTTCTCTGAACTGCACAGAATCTTAGCTAGAGATTCTCCCAAACCCCTGCGAATCCCCAGCAGCCCACCCCTGACTAGCAACGTACCGTATATTAACATATCATCTCAATTAGTAGAACCCAATCAAAGAAAGGTTAAAAAGATCTATGTAACATTGTCTAGCCAGTGGTTCTCACGTATGGCCTCCTAACCCCTTGGGGGCCCACGATTCTGCCACAAGAGTCCACGAAGGCTCGAAGAAAGGTTACGATTTAAATCTTGAGTTACGTCTTGGGGGATCCGTGGCCACAAAAGTGGTGAAGAAAAAGGTTGACAACCTCTGGTCCAGGCCATCTAACCATTGAAGCACAGCATCATTTATATTTTAAAAAAAAAACTCAGATACTGGAGTGGTGTATGCCCTCGGCTTATAGCCAGTCACTCTATGATCTGCTACAGTGGTGGGGGGTGGTCCTATGGCCCATTTATATAGGGAGAGTCTGCAGATGCTGCCGTGTGAGGTGTGAATCCTATTCAGGGTTGTCCTGAACAAGGCAGTTCAAATCCCCCTCCCTTTTTTGTGGGGTCATTTATATGTCTTCCCTTGTCTGGGCGTTCAGAGGCCCATTTGGCTTCCCATGTTAAACTTGTCAGTGGGCGTCCTGGATTTGAGTCTTCCTGCTAATAAATGAGGAAGTGAATGGTTCATAATTTTTCCGTATTCACGAATTAATAAAGCCTTCAACCTTAAAAGGCTTCATCTCCCCAAAGGCAGCCGGCCTAGATTAGATTAGATTGGATTGGATTGGATTGGATTGGATTGGGATGAAATGGAATGGAATGGAATGGAATGGAATTCTTTATTGGCCAAGTGTGATTGGACACACAAGGAATTTGTCTTCAGTGCATACGCTCTCAATGTACATAAAAGAAAAGATACATTCGTCAAGAGTCATAAGGTACAACACTTAATGATAATCATAGGGAACAAATAAGCAATTAAATCCTACTAGGAAACAGTCAATATAAATCTTAAGGATACCAGCAACAAGGTTACAGTCATACAGTCATAAGTGGAAGGAGATGGGAAGATTAATAGTAGTGCAGATTTATTAACTAGTTTGTCAGTGTTGAGGGAATTTTTTTTTTTCTTTACAACAGTCGTAAAGCAAGTGACTGCGGTCATTAAGCAGATCGCAGCGTTTAAGCGAATCATGTGAACGATTTGCAAATTTGAATCCAGCTAATCCGGTGGGCTTTTTATTTTTTTGCTGGAAAATGGCAAAAAAAGAAGAAGTCATAACAGGGGTTCACACGACTGCAGGACACTGCAAACAGTCTTAAATGTCAGTCAGTTTCCAAGTAACTAAAAATGTCCTGTTTCCACAAGGGTGGCATAATGGTCAGGGTCAGGACAGGGTCATGAATAACTTTTTCCAGTGCCGTCATAGCTCTGAACAGTCATTAAGCGATTGGTAGTAAATCGAGGACTGCCTCTATCGTGTGCTGGGTGTAACACAGGTAGTCCTCGAGTTACAGCCACAATTGAGCCTGAAATTTATGTTGCTAAGTGAAACATTGGTTAAGTGAGTTTGCCCCATTTTATGACCGTTCTTGCCACAGTTGTTAAGAGAATTACTGCATTTGTTAAGTTACTACCACGGCTGTTAAGTGAATTGGGCTTCCGTATGGACTTGGCTCATCAGACCGTCACAAAAGGGGATCACGTCACACACACACACACACACACACACACACACACACAAGGACACTGCAATGGTCATAAATATGAACCAGTTGCCAAGCATCTGAATTTTGATCACGTGACTGGGGAAGCTGCAATATCGTAAGTGTGAAAAAATGGTCACAAGTCCCTTTTTTCAGTGCTGTTGTAACTTCAAATGGTCACTAAACGAACTGTCATAAGTCAAGGACTAGCTGCAGTTTGTTGCAATTTAATTAGTGGCACTGATTTCTTTCTGTTATTAAATGTATTGTTGCGCTTAATGTTTTTAGCTATTTGGGTTAGAACATACAGTAGTGGCCAAAATTGTGGAAACCTTTTGGGAAGTTTCCTTTTTGGGAAAAGTGTATTTACTAAAACTAGCTAATAACTCCACTTTTTTTTTTGGAGTAGTAGCATAAAATTAATGGAAAACGGAAAGATAATTTAATCAATTATTGATTAAATTGATTATTATCAATTATTACGGGTGATTATGGGCGCAGCTCGTTACGCCCATGTAACACCTCTCCTACGCGAGCTGCACTGGCTCCCGGTGGTCTTCCGGGTGCGATTCAAGGTGTTAGTTATCACCTTTAAAGCGCTCCATGGCTTAGGACCTGGGTACCTACGAGACCGTCTTTTGCCACCAATAGCCTCCCACCGACCAGTTCATTCTCACAGGGAGGGACTACTCAGTGTACCGTCAGTCAAATTATGTCAACTGGCGACTCCCAGGGGGAGGGCCTTCTCTGTGGGGGCTCCAACCCTTTGGAATGAACTGCCCCCGGAGATACGGAATATCCCTGATCTCCGTGCTTTCTGCCGTGCCCTCAAGACCCTGATGTTCCAACAGGCAGGGCTAAACATACAAACAGGTGAATGATTTTTTTTTTTTTAAATGTTATCTAATTCTGGGTTTTTTTTGACCAAACTAAGTAATAATTTTAATTAGCAATTTTATGATGTTTGTGTGTGTATATTTTTCTTGACTGTACACCGCCTTGAGTCCTACGGGAGAAAGGTGATATAGAAATATAATAAATAAATAAATAAACAAACAAACAAACAAATAAATAAATAATCAAGAATGTCATGCAATAACTTTTAGGAAGGATTTGCTATTAGAATAGCAGTTACAGTATAAAGAAGAAAAGTGAAACACATAGAAAAAAATGAGATATACACCATGTCAGTTAATCCTTAGTTGGGTAACCTTTAGCATGAATTACAGCCTTACAACGTCTTCCCATGGAGTGAACCAAGCCTTTGAGTTCTGCAGCTGTTACTATGTGAAACCAATATTGAAGGATTGCTTCTATTAACTGGGTTTTATTGCTGGGTCGCTTCTGACGAACAAGTTTCTTCAGTCGTCTCCATAGATTTTCAATTGGGTTAAGGTCTGGGCTATTCCTAGGCCATTCCAGCAGCAGAATATGATTATCTTGAAACTCCCCAAAAAAGTGGTGTTATTAGCCATCAAACCTCAAAAATACACTTTTCCCAAAAGACTTCCACAATTTTGGCCACTACTGTAAGGAACTATCAGGTTATTCAATCGGTTTTATTTAGCTCAATATTGTCTACAAAGGCCGAGAATCACAAGATTTCAGAGAGGGATTGAATCTAGCAGAAAGGACACTATAACAATTGCAGTACCGCTGATCTGTAGTGGTTTTAAGATGTCTCTTTTAGAAAGACAGGGAAGGCATGTCATGTCATAAAGGAGGGCCTTCTCTGTGGGGGCACCTACCCTCTGGAATCAATTGCCTCCAGAGATAAGGAGAATCCAAGACCTCAGTGCCTTAAAACCTTCTTTTTCCAGCAAGCCGGGCTGGCCTAATTTTTTAAGTGTTTTTAAGTGTTTCGTTTATTGTTTTTAATTAATGGGGCCAAATTTATATATATATATTTTAACTGTATTTTAATATTTGTACTTGATGTTTTTATTTGGCTGTTCACTGCCCTGAGTCCTCAGGGAGAAGGGCGGTATACAAATTCAAAATAAAATAAAATAAATAAATAAATAAATCAAAACCCAGCATGTAAAATACTGTTTAAAGGGGGTCTAAAGAGGACAATTCCTGTTGCCTTTATTTGCACATATCCTAAGCCCCAAAACTGTCCTTTTGTGCTGACGAATTCCAGTAGTGTCTTTAAAGACCTCTCAAAGGAGTCCTGCCCTCCTTTTTATGATTTTCTCTGGCTGTCATTGAACTGAAATGAGAAACTGTGGTGGTTAAAGTAGGGAGGATATTTACTTGACCACTGCCTAGTATCAGATCTATAATATTTTCTGATATTTGAGCTGTGTAAGTCTCTATGACACTCGCTTTTTGTTTACTAAAGCAACTTCTGCAATGTAAAATTTTCCTTGCAAAACATGAAGTGGCACTCGGGACTGATTGGGTTAGTTTTTTGTGGCAAAATCTTGTATTATTATTATTATTATTAGTAGTAGTAGTAGTAGTAGTAGTAGTAGTAATAGTAGTAGAATAATTATTATTGTACAGGTGGGTGGGTTAGTTGGGCCTCTTCTGAGTTAGATGTTGATGTGATCAATTGTATTATCCTGTGCTTATTTTCATATAAAGTTGTTTAATTTAAGAAGCAATTCAGAATCGCTCTGGAGTTGGACAGTCTGAAAATGTGGGGCCTTTGGTGCTCTCTGAGCTTGGTTGTTTTCTTGCAGACATCATTACCCAAACTAGGTAACATCATCAGCGTTCGTCATGTTATCTAGTTTGGATAATGAAATGCTAGTCACTAGTACTGATGGAATTACCTAGTTGGGTAATGAAACGTCTGCAAAAAAACCCCCAACCAAGCTCAGAGAGCACCAAGGGCCCCACAGTTCAACCCTGAGCTACAAATATTCTCCTTTTTTTAAATCTAAAAATGTATTTATTCAACCGATCAATCAGCCAGTTAAGTCTTCCACCTGATCTTCCTCATGTAATCCATTCTCCATATTGGAGTTTATAAATAGTTAAACAATCTCTCTCTTCCTGCCTCTAGTATACCAACCACATAATCAAACGTGCTTTTCATTTATATAATAGAGGATGTCTAGATTACGACACAACCATTCACCTGCCATGAATTCTGTTCATAGGTAATTATTATTTTTCTCCCAATGCAGAATTTTTTTTGGGCTGGACATCACAATTCCTTTCCTGCCCTGTGAATCTGTATTCCCGAAAGAAGTCGAAACTGTATAAGACTTTGGAGCTTCCCTGCCGTGTATATTCATGACCCTTATGTTTTGTGTCTCTTTCAGATAGTTCTCAGCTACACAGCAAAGGGCCCAATGTACAACCGCGGAAATTGTGACAGTTCTGGAAAACAAAACAAAAAAAAAAGAACACAACCAGCTCTGGGAAAAAAAGCCTGCAGAATGCAGCAAGGGAGCCTCTCCCCTTACTTACTTCCTTGCTCTTCCTTCTTCGGTGGAATCGATCTGTAGGTCCCCCCACTTCCCTTTATCCCAGTTTGGACTAGATTCTTCCCTGGTGGAGGGGCAGGGGGAGGATCGGGGAAGGAGGAGCTGTCTGAGCCAAATGCTGAGGAAGGAAGCATTTCGCAGGCCCTACTCCTCACTTCAAGTTCCTCCAGGGTCCAGATCAGGGGGGAGGCGAGATCCTTTTAACAGATCTCCAGAAGCCAGGTCCCATGTGTCCCTGCCAGGTGCCTCTTAATTCTGCAAGCGGAGTCTTGTAAAGGCCCTCGCTTCTGCTTGCGGATGGACTGGCTCATGGAAGGTCGGCCCTGAGTGAATCTGGGGGGGTGGGGGGGGTGATTCTCCTCCCCGAAGGCACCTTTCCGAAAGCTTTGCTTGATCCTTGCCTGGAAGATCTTTCCTCCTCCGTGGCAGCTCACTGGTCCTCTCAGAAGGAAGTGAAAACTTTTGAGAGGCCTTAAGATGCACTTGTGGACCTCGAAACGCCGATTGGGGTCTTCTTTTGGCCGTTCTCTTGCCCTGCCTTCTTCCCTTTCCTCAACACGCCCAGTTCTCCCCCTTCTCTCCACTGAAGACATCGGATGGAGCTAAGCCCAGCCCTCCCCCCTTCCCCCCCCCCCATGGGTCAATGTGTATAACGAAGCTGTCATTTCAGTGCCTTTTGATGGTGGAGCCAGAATGCAACCTATCCCAAGCTCTCTTTGGTTTTTGGGGGTTTTTTTGGGGTGGGAGCTCGCCAAGAGCTTTTTAACGTTCTCCTTTTTTAAAACATCCTTCTCTGTTATTTAAAGACGCATCGGGATTTATTTAAGGGAACTTTGTGGGGGGCTATAGGGTGGGAGGGGAGGGGGTGGCCCATCGTCACTCCCATTTTAACCGCGCTCGCCGGTGGATGCCACGCTGATAACGTGGGTTGGGCATTTCTTGGAAAGCTGTCAGTTCTCTGCCCCGAGTTCTCTTTAAGCATTTTGCAAAATCGAGCCAAGGACTTCCTGCTTTGCTGTGAGGTCTGGCACATTTTATGCAGCCAGTGACCTGATGTGGGGGCACATTTGCTCACATGGGAGTTTGTCTCTTTGTGCCTGGAACAACTAAAAGAGCTCCCCTTATGCTCTGAATGGAAGGGAGAGTCTGTTTTATTTCAGGACTTAAGTCATTTTCTAAGTAGACTCCCCCCCCCCCTTTCTTTCTTGAGCTGCTTAGTTGCAACTCTTTTAACTGGCTGGGGATCCTTTAAAATCCAACCAGGGCTACCATTTGCCCTGCATTGGTTATGTTTTGCTGCTGTGCTAAAGATTTGGGGGCAGATTCTCCTAATTTTGACGCAGCATCCGGTCTGGAGTTTAGGAGTGGTGCGGTGGCCTAGAGATGGAGCGCTCATCTCACCATCAGAAGGCTGTGAGAGTTCGATCCTAGGTAGGGGCAGATATTTCTCTCTCTCGGCACGCTGAGAATTTACCTGCTGAACAAAACTCCACATTGGTGACAGGAAGGGCATCCGGCCATTAAAATACTCTGCTTGCTCCATTCAGTTGCCCAGAGTCCACCCCCAAGGGATCATGGGGTCGTTAAAAAGAAGGTGATGATGATGATGATGATCTGGTCTGGAGGTTACTTTGGAGTAAAGCTGATGATCTAAATTTTCGGCTTGGCTTGTCACTGTTCGATTCTCCAATCTGCTGCCCCTTCTAGAGAAACATAGGCCTTGCAGTAGGAGAGGAGTAACTAGTACAGGCATCAATTATCCCATTTTTCTTTTGGGATTGTTTGTTTGGAGCAAAAACATGTTTGAGCGCACACAGTACAAGGCTCATTAAACTAGCCAGGGCAGTTACTTGCCAGAGTTGCAGAGTTGTTTTTCTTGCAAACTCCCAAACTCAACTTGAAAGCTTATCAGCCCCAACTTGAGTGTCTATTTGCGGCCAGCGGAAATTGTTTCTCGCAGCCTCCTCTTCCATTTTTAACCCCAATTTACTGATTCTTCCAACTCAAACAGAGGAAAAGCACTTGATTCATCGATTCGTCGAACCCCCTTTTAAAAAAAAAACAAAAAAAAACAGCGAGTTCTGTTTGATTTGAGACAACCCCCTCTCCCTCCCCCCCACCCCCACCCCATCTTAGAAAACCAGTTCTTTCCTTTGAAGGGTCTTAGGATTCTTGGTTAACCTGTTCAAAATTGTTTCAAGTCTTTTGCATTTTGTTTTTGTTTTTGTTTTGGGGCCTTTTCTTTTCCCAATAGTTAATTTTGGCCTCGTTGGGCTTAAGTTATTTCTGTTCAAAACGTTGCAGCGGAAGAGCCAAAGACTGCATATTCAAGTCGCCCGGTTTCTTTTTGAAACGCATTTTTCTTCTTTTTCTTCTTCTTCTTCTTTTTTTTTAAAGTACGTGGATTTTGGTGGAGGGGTGTTGTGTTTCGTCAGAGCTCAGTCCCCACTCTGTGTTAATTACCTCTCGAAAAGCTGCTTTTGATCAGTCATAGGAACAAGCGCTTGGCACTTGGCAGGATTTGGGCCTTGCATGAGCCATTATCCCTCCCCCCCCCTCTTCTCCCAAAAGCTTTGGTTGCTACGCGTACTGGTGCCTGCCACAGCTGGAGAAGAACCCCTTATCTATTTTTTAAAAAAAGGAAATGTTCACAAAGCCTCTTGCCTCAGGGAAATGTTATGTGGTGGAACTTCTGCCCAATCTCTCCCCCTCCTGCTTTCCTCCCTTCCCCTCCCTCTCCACCCCGTTGTGTTTTAAGAAGTAGAACTTAACAAGCAAGCCATGGCACAGGGCAAGATCAAAGAACGGTGGGGGGGGGAGGCAGGCGGGCGGGCAGTGCCTCAGCGGCAACCGGAGCTGCTCGCCCAGGACTGTGCCTGCCTTGGCTTTTGACTCTTGGGGGAGATTTTGTTTACGGTGGGCATAAGCCCCACCAGATGGCACTTAAAAATTTTAAAAAGCAGCCTCTTTTTATGTGCGGAAAGAGCTGTGATTTATTTTTGTGTGTTTGGGAGAAAGGGGTGGGGGGGTTGGGTTGGCTGGGGGAAATGGCAGCCTTTCTAGGAAAATAAGGAGGGTGGAGGTGACATGGAAAATGATTAATCTTGTATACTGCAACTGAATAAAATTGTTTTTTTTTTCCAGAACGTTTTTCATTTACTCCGAAATGAGGGTTGGGGCAAAGGGGGCGGCCTACTGAAGGGTAGAGATACCCGCAATTAGATGCAAAGCTCCTTGGCATCATCGCTGAAAGATGGGTGAGATGTCAGATCTAAGGTCCCTAGAAGCTGCCAACTGCAGGGAAGGAGTCCTGATAGCTTTAGCTTTCTCCAGCTTAGGGGATGGGTTAATTAATGGATGGATGGATGGATGGATGGATGGATGGATGGATGGATGGATGTGTGTGTGAGGGGGTAGATGCATGCATGCATGCATATGGATGGATGTGTTCTGACCTAGGCTTCCCAAGAGCATGAAGCAGACTCCTTGTCCCGACAAAAACCCCTTTTTATTAAGTTACCGTGGATTCCTCTCATTCACATCCAGCAAAGTCTTTCAAGGGAGACTTTACAGTCACAGACCTTATCTGGCTTGGAGAGCTGCCAGGCCGATATCTTCAAAACTTGGCCAGGAGTCTCGGAGAGTCACGAACCAATTAAGCGAACTAATTGTCTCCTGCAAACTCCCCTCCTTTTTCTCTCCTCTTTTATTCCCTCTGGGAGGGGCCCTTCATCGTCCACCTGTGGCCTTATTCCCAAGTCGCCCCTTGTTCTTCAGCTGTTCCCTTTGTCTGGCAACTCTGCGCATGGAACAGGCTCCAGCTGTTTGTCTGCCTCACTGACGTCTGACTCGGAAGGCAACTGATAACTGGCATATGGCCTTGGCCCCTCCTCTGCCTCCAACGCAGAGCCCTCATCAGAGCCTTCCCCAGAGTCCAGGACTGGCCCACGTTCCTCCCCAACCTCCTCATTTCCCAATCTGCTGCCAGCTCTGTTGGCTGCTGGCAGGCCACAACAGGATGGATGGATCTCAACGCTCAGAATTTCCCAGCCAGCAAGGTCTTTGCTGAAAATTCTGGGAGGTAGAAGATTTGGCAGGTACCAAAGTTGGAAATACACAGCTTTAGGTATTTATGGAGATTCTCAATCATCCAGGTCATGGTTGTCTCAAAGGGTCTTTTCCAAAAGGCCACTGGACTTTCTTGCTTCCCCCCCCTTTGAAAACATTTTGCTTCTCATCCAAGAAGCTTCTTCAGTTCTGAGACACCCCCTCCCCTTTTCTTTGTGTCAGCCCCTCAAATATTGGAACATTGCTACATGTTATCCCTAGTTTTTCTTTTCATTAGACTGGACCTACCCAATTCCATCTTCTGTGTCTTTTTGTATACAACTGTATAGATTCAATGCCTATAATGTTCATTTATTGACGGAAAGGCAAAAGATTTAAAGAACCATTAATTTAGATCATTTCTTTATTATAACTGAGGGGTATAAATAACTTTTCCCATTTCCCTTCTCCAACAAATAACTTGAATACATAACAGTCAAATATAAGTCAGCAAAAACAGTGCATGCATCTTATAAGTGAGACTTTGAGGAAAATAAAGGCACTTGGAATTGGTGATAGTTAATCTTCCCCCCTTTTTCTAAAAGAATTAGAAACCTCTACATAATCTGAGCCACAGGATAAACAGCATCATCAAACACGCATATACATACATCTTTACTGCCTTAAAATTTGACCGCTCCCATATCATGTAGATAACATTTTTTTTTATAAAGTCAAGATCCAGCATGACGAAATACTAGGTTGGATCGTGGTACGATTGTATCATTCTTGTAAATCTCCCATATTGTGTTTTTAATGCCAGTCCATTACGTTCAACCACGTTTCACTTGCCCATGTCAATGAAAGATTGCTAAGCATCTGCTGTCCACCTACCAGCCACCTGCTCTTCCTTTGGATAACTTTTCCTAAACTTCGACTTATTCTCCAGAAGAAACAAACCAGTTGATGCAGTTATAATAAGGTTTTCAGGCAATGCTTTAAAGTGCTTAAGAGTTTCCCATACACTGCATTAACTTTAAAATAATTCCTAAAGATAAGATAGCATCCACTCTATGCTGCAGGAGGGGGGGGAAAGCGCATTCACTCAAGGCCATCTAATTCTGAATTTATGGCGATAGGACGTGCCCAGATTTCAGTTCAACACCGAAACCATTTCACAGGACTTTATAGTCGACAGAATCTTTGAGATGCCAAACTGAAATATGTGGTTTTGATCATCCAGACTGGATAAAATGCTGGATATATGCTACTTCTCTGCCAGGAAACAGTCCGTCATAAATTTGGAGAAGAGCAACTTGATCAAATGCAGGAGCAGAATCTTTTCGATTTGGGCAAGATTGATGCATGTGACCTAAAGCTTAAAGAGCACCCAAATGTTGAATAAAGACACAGGAGGCTTTGGCAGATAGATCTGAGGGAAGCATTAAAATAATATAAAACTTATGGATTTGTAACAAGACAAGCTCTGGACCAGCTTCAAAATAGTTTTGCATTAGGTAGGTTGAGAGGGAAGCGGTTATTTTTGTCCAGATACCAAAATCGCCAGCTCCTGAATAGACATCTCCTTGTTGAGGTAACTTTGATATTGAGCCATCGTTAATCTTCCACGCTTCAAGGCGTCTTCAATGGAGAATTTCCTCCCTGACTTTCTATCCAAGATGACCGAAGATTCACCACTTGGCCCTTTGACAGTGATCTCTTCCCAGTCGCATTCTTGGCTTTTCAACCTGACATACAAACTCCATTCAATAAGGCCATAACGATGAGCTTCTTCCGGAGACATCTCCTTCCCTGTGTCTGGGTCAATGACCACAATCGAGCGCCTCAGGTGGTTTTCTCGCTGCTCCCTCTTGATAGCGACGGTCTGGAGACGGTTTTGAAGTTGTTCAATCTCCCCGTCTTTTTCTCGCGATAGCCTTTTCAGGTCTTCCAGTTCTTTCTCCAAATTGTGGAACCTTGAATCGAGATTGATACGTTGATCTGCCTGGGCCATGCTCTTCAAATCCTGGGCTTCTATCGCCGTGAGCTCAATTTCCGACTGCAAACTCCTCATCTCCAAAAGAAGGTTCTGCTTTTCTATGTGGAGCTTGTGGTTCTCCTCCCTCAAAAAGTCCAACTCCTTGGAAGATTTAGAATTGCTAAATTCCATTTCAGAAAGTTTGGCCTCCAACCTATTGATATCGGAGTCCATTTGCATTTTCCGTCGGCTTTCCTCATCTAGACTGTTCTTCAGCTTCTGAATCTCGTACTCGGTGTCTCCCTTTTCCACCTGGACGCTCTCTGAAAAGACCACTTTTTCCTTAACTTCCATCTTCTCCAGGGCCTGCAGTTTCTTCCGCAGGGCTTCCAGTTCCGTTTGTAGCACTTGTTTCTTGTGTTTCTCCTCTTCCAACTCCAACTTAAGTAGGCTGTGCTCTTTCTCCTGCTGAGGATCTTGTTGAAGGATCACCTTTTGCCTCACGGTGACTTTTTCTGCCGTGTCCTTCTCTTGTTGCTCCAGCTCGCTCAGTCTGATCTTCAGCCTCTGCACCTCCAGTTCTGCCTCCCTGCGGGCCTTCCTTTCTTTCTCCAGATCTTCCAGCTGGCGCTCCAGGTGTGACCGTCTCCTCTGCAGCTTGCGCATCTCAGTCCGAAGCGAGTCTATTTGCTGCAGCTCATTTTCAATGTTCTGTGAGAAGGTATTCATCTCCAATTTTAAGGCAGGGTTTTGTTCCAGCTTCACCACTTCCTGCTTCACCACTTTTTCCCTCACCTGGGAGAGTTCTTCCTCCTTCTGCCTGATGATCTCCTCCTGTTGCTTCTTCTCCCTCTCCAAGTCCATGTGCTTCTTCTGCTCCTCAACCAACTGAGCTCGCAGGGACTCTACTTCTTCTTTTGTCTGGCGGTCTTCCCGGTACTGTAGGATCTCTTGAAGGACCTCCTTCACTTGGATGTGAGGCTTGGCTTCCTTCAGGGTCTCGATTTCTTGCTTCAACTTATAGATCTCCAGATCTGCTCTCTCAATGGCTCTGGTCCTATCTACAATCTCATCCCTGAGTCGCTGCATCTCCATTTCAGTTTCCGCGTCTGTTTTGTACTTAATGACCTCTTTGATGATCTCTTGAACTTCCACCCGTGGCCCTCTGCTCTTCAGAGTCACCAGCTCATCCTGGCAAGCCCGAAGCTGCTCTTCCCCACCCAGGTATCGCCTCTCCTGCTCCATCACTTCTAAACGAAGGTTGGCCACTTCGTTTTCCGCTTGGGGATCTGGGCGAATGATCTCCCGTACCTTCTCCTGGACGATCACCATGGAATTCTCCTCTTCCAGAGCCTGAATCTTCCTAAGCAGCTCGCCTTTCTCTCTCTCATTCAAGCGGGTCTTGGCCTTCTCTTCCTCATACTGGCGCCGCAGTTCATTCACTTCCCTTTCTGTCGCTACGTCCTTCTCCATTTTCAACACCTCCTTCACGGTGATCTTGCCCTCAGCCATGGCCCGCTCTTTCTCCAGCCGCTTCAGCTTGTCTTGGAGGAAACGCAGCTCTTCTTCTTGCTCGTGCCTCAGCATACTCTCCCTCTGTTTACTCTCCTGTAGCTGCTTATAGTCCATCTCCAGCTGGGGATCGTTTTGCATCTTCACGATCGCCTTTTCAGTCACTCTCTCCTGATCCCTGATCTTCTCGTTGGAAAGAGCTGCGATCTGGCGGTGGAGAAGGGCCATCTCATTCTGCCGGCTTCCTTCCTGTCTCTTGAGCTCTTCAAGTTCTTCTTTCAACTTCAAGATTTCCTCTGCCTGGGCTTTGTCTGGCTCGATCCGCAAGACTTCTTTGACAACATACTCCTGTCCACCTTCTCTTTTCTCATGTTCTAGAATGCCAAGCTTTTGCTTCAGGGATTGCAGTTCCTCCTGAAGCCCCTGATTCTTGTGCTGCTCTTCTGTCAGGTTCTGTTGCAACTTGTGGTAGTTCTCATCCAGTTCTGGGTCAGGCATTTTCTTGACCACTTCCTTCCTGAGCACAATCTCCTGTGGCTTCTGGTTCTGCAGCTGGAAGATATTCTGCTGGATGACTTTGATCTCTTCTTCCAGATGCTGCCGAGACTGGGACTCATCATCCAGTTCCTTCTTTAACTTCCAGATTTCTTCAAAGGGCTTCTTAGACTTGCTGATGTGAATGGATTCCTCTAACATTTGGAGGTCAGGTTGCTGTCATTGAACAGAAAACAAGGAGTCAGTTCAACGATCTCAACTGCGTCCCTAATGCAAGAGCATCGCTCCTCAAACTGGTGCCTTCCAGAAAACTCCCAGAATGTACAACTTTGTTGGTTGGACATTCTGAGAGTTGAAGCCTCCGCTTCTCTGAAAGACATCCAGGTTGGGAAGGCTAAACTAGGAAGTAAATTCTCTTCCCCAACTCTAATGCAGATCAGATCTTGTTGTCTAGTTGGTACCATTTTATGCATAGTTATTCAGCTGAGGTGATGCTCATTTCTCAGCAAATATACCGTGTTTCCCTGAAAATATGGCCTATTCCAAAAGTAAGCCCTAGCTTTTTACATGTGTGCCCAATATAAGCCCCACCCACAAAATAAGCCCTAAGTAAGACCCCACCCACTCCATGGTGCACGGGTAAAAAGTTAGGCTGGGGATGATGGGATGGACCTGTCCTACTAATCTTCGGACAGTTGCAGCCAGGCCTTACACACCCTGACACCTGCCTCACCGGCCCATTTCTTCTGCAGCTGGCAAGGCTTTCCTGAAGGCCTCTGCAGCCGATAACAGTGCTCCAGATCGATTCAGAGCTCAGTTATCGGCTGCAGAGGCCTTCAGGAAAGCCTTGCCGGCCACAGAAGAAGTTCCTGAAGATGTCCGATAGCGAAAAGGAGGCCAGGGGCGACACACACAAGTGAGGTGATTCAGTGGAAGACATCCCTCCGAAAATTAGACCTGGTGCCTTTTTTGGAAGGCAAAAAAATATATGGGTCTTATTTTTGGGGAAACACGGTAATTTGGATTGGACCATTATACTGCAACACACTTACTCTTTTTAAAACTACCTTGCTGGCATATCCTATCGTTCCTATCATTTCCCTGGACCTGAGAAGTCATATTGGAGGTTTGAGATCCTTTGAGCAAAGTGAATGTGTTAAAGTCCACTCCAGTATCTCTGTATGTCATCGTCAAAGTATTATCTCAGACCTATTTCCTAATTGTGCCCCTAGCTTGTTAATGCTTATTCTTTCACTGAAATCACTTGCTGGAACACAACATTTGACAGTGATGCATTTCTCTAACTGCCTAGCATTTTTTATTTTTTTTTTAACAAGGAGCAGTTGTGAAGTCCTCAAAAGCTATTTACCTGTGACACTTCTTGGGGGGGGGGGAAGAAGATTTGTTGTTGTTGTTGTTTATTTCTCTGCAGGGCTGCGCTAAACATTCAAAGGAGGTGCTTTGAAAAATACAGGAGCATCTCCTAAATTGTAAAAGCAGCCTTATCCTCTCCTCTCCCCTCCCCCCCCACCCCAGGCTTTCATTGCACTGGATAGTTTTCTTCCCTGCAACTACCCAACAATGACTACAAAAGTTAAGGGTGAACTTCCCTTTTATGACCAATCTACAACTTCTGCCACTGAAGAACCCACCATATCATAATTTATTATGGCAAACTAAATTTCCTGGGATGACTCTGTAGAGTCCATGGGTATTATTATATCACACTAATAAGAGTTGGAAGCACCTTGGAGGTCTTCTATCCCAACCCACCTGCTCAAGCAGGAGACTTTATAGATATCAGACAAAGCATTGTCCAATCTTTTCTTAAAAACCTCCAGTGTTGGAACACCCATAACTTCTAGAGGCAAGTCGTTCCACTGATTAATTGTTCTAGCTTCACTGTCAGAACATTTCTCTTTAGTTCTAGATTGGTTCTCTCCTAGATTACTTTCCATCGATTGCTTCTTGTCCTGCCTTCAGGTGCTTCCTCATATTAAGTTTCCTCATATACTCCAGTTTTATTAAAAATTTATCTGTAGGTAGCCATCCATGAAGCACCTGTAGGAGTTGGGTTCTATCCATAAAAGTTGGGGCATTTTTCTGGGCAAGAACTAGTAGAAAAGAGTTTCTTCAATTTACCTGTTTCAACAAGGTCTGAGCGAACTCCAGGTTCTGCAACCTTTGCCTATTGATGGCGTTGATCTCAGTGAATCTGGCAGCCAGGAGAGCTTCCTGCAAATGGAACATGGGTTCATTTTGAGGATGGTGGGATCAACTGGAAGAATACATTTTTTGAGGCTTGTTACCTCAGCCCTTTACTTTACTTTACTTTTATTTGATTTATATACCGCCCTACTCCCGAAGGACTCAGGACGGTGAACAGCCAACAATAAAACACATACATACAAAATTTAAAAAGCAGAAATAAAATCAAATTAAATAGTTTGGCCCAGACAGATTAAAAAACCCCAAGCAATTTAAAACAAATTAAACTTTGAATATTAAAAATATTAAAAAATATTAAAAAATTATTTAAAAAGAGGGAGAAAGTTAGGCCAGGCCCGCCTGGTGGAATAAAAAGGTCTTAAGAGCGCGGCGGAAGGTGCGCAGATCCGGGATCCTCCGTATCTCTGGGGGGAGCTCTTTCCAGATAGTAGGTGCCCCCACAGAGAAGGCTCTCCCCCTGGGGGCCGCCAGTCGACATTGTTTGGCCGACAGCACCCGCTATGAGAGCGTACCGGCCGGTGGGAGGCTATTGGTAGTAGTAGGTGGTCCCGCAAGTACCCAGGTCCTAAGCCATGGAGCGCTTTAAAGGTGGTGACCAAAACCTTGAAGCGCACCCGGAAGACCACCGGGAGCCAGTACAGCTCACGCAGGAGGGATGTTACATGGGAACGCCATGTCGCTCCCATTACCACCTGCCCTCTTGACATCTTGCTTTTAAATGTGTTTTTAACAATTTGCAAACTGCCAGGGTTACTGGGACTTGGACAACACAATCAGCCAGATGTTTAGGCTGCATTTGGCATTTTTGTTCCACCTATCGAGTCCTTCCCAAGGACCTGGGAGAGGCAGATGTGGTTTGATGGTGTTAAAAGATGTTGCAAGTTGTAAGCTGTTCCAAGTAAAGCTGCCTTTTGCAATTGACCGGTGATCTTTTTTTTCCCCAATGCCAATAGTGTTCCAAAGGATGTGCCAGATGTTTTGGGATTGCACCCAAGGTGCCTGTTGATCCTATCTTGCCTTTTTTTTTTAGCACTTAGACTTATATACCGCTTCACAGCTCCCTCTTAGCGGTTTACAGAGTCAGCCTATTGCCCCCCACAATCTGGGTCCTCATTTTGCCCACCTCGGAAGGATGGAAGGCTGAGTCAACCTCGAGCCTGGTGAGATTCGAACTGCCAAACTGCAGGCAGCCGGCAGACAGCAGAAGTAGCCTGCAGTACAGCACTCTAACCACTGCGCCACTGCGGCTCTATTTGCAGGTCCTCATATATTATTATCATTAAAATTGCAAGGAACCTAGCCAGTCAACTCAAGGTGTTGAATGTACCTAGCACTCTGCTTCCTATTTTCCCCATAACAACAACCCAATGAGGTGGATTGGGCTGAGAGAAAGGGGCTGGCCCAAAGTCTCATCCAGTCAGCTTCCCCATCCTAGACTTCAGATTCTCTTTTCCCCAGTTATTGGCCAGGGGTCCTACCCCAAGCGTAGCTTGCTCTGCACCTTTGGTACAATCTTGTTAAACATACCTCTTCTTTCACTCTAACGGCTGTGGATTGGAATCTTGGTCTCTTGTTCAGGAAACCATTACGGCCACTTTCCAGATCCAAGATGGACCTCAGCTTTTCCGCTTCTAGTTCATAGTCCTAGGAAGAGGAGAGAGGGCGTAACATCCAGACGATGCTGGAGGTACCTACGAAGTGCAATTCTGCAAAGGGGTGTAGTTTTTTTGGTCCTTCCTCCATGCCAGGGGTCGGCAACCTTAAACACATTAAAGAGCCACTTGGGCCCGTTTCCCACAGAAAACAAAACACTGGGAGACACAAAACCTGGGGGGGCGTGGCCAACTTGATGTCACTCACTTCCACCCAATCACATGCCCCACGGCCCCAGCCATCGCTGCCCAGGGAAACGAAAGCAAACAGAAATATAGCTCTTGCTGAAAGGGCTGAGATTGGGGAAGGCACAGGAAACAGAAAGCGGCGCATTCCGCCACGAGAGCCAGACCGCACCTCTCCGCCGTGCAACTCACCAATGGGGGCACTTCTGCCAGGCCATCTCCCGCTGGGCTGTTGTGTTTGGCAGGGCAGGGGAGCACTTCCCCATGCTGCCCCCTTCTTTCTCTTGGCCCCGCCGACAAAGGAGGAGGAAGGCCAGGCTTGGGGGATGGCTCCCACCCCGCAAGATCCACACCCGCCATTCTCTCCCAGCAGTCTTTGCTGGTGGCAACAGCAAATGTACCAAGTGGAATGCCGTTGCCGCACAAAGGCAAGTGCAGCGGCGCTTTGCTCCCGCACTTAGGGTCCGACCATGCCACTGCTGCGACAGGGTGACAGGGAGCCATGGAAGAGGGCCCAAAGAGCCGCATGTGGCTCCGGAGCCGCAGGTTGCCGACCCCTGCTCTATGCCACTCCTTACCTTCACTGCCTGTTGATACTGCTGAGCTTCTGCAGAGACCTTCTGGACTTCTTTATCCTTGCTTGCAATTTCTTCCAAAAGTTTCTGACAAAGCAAACAAAGGTGTATCGATTTTAAAGAGCCAGGAGGTGGACGGCACCATCTTACTTTGAATGGGAGCAGGGAAGGGGTGTTCCTTGTCTACCAAGGGCCCATGATTTATGGGAAAAGTTAATGGCAGGCTGGGACAGCTAATGATGGATGGAACCTTGGTCCACAGTGAGTGGAGCTTGAAACTCTCCATCTCTCCTTCTTTCCACTTCTGTGGACATTAGATCAGTGGTGAAATCTGAACCAGTTTACTACTACCGGTTTGCTGGCTGCCCATGCGCACCAAACACATGCTGTGCGCACATGCGCAGTACACACCAAAAAAGGGCTTGGGAAGGTAAGTAGAACAGTTCCAGAGAACCGGTAGTTAAAAATGCTTTTAAAAAGTTTTTTAAAAGGTTCCGACGCTCGATCGTCGGAAATTTTTTTTTTTTTACTTTTTAAGCATTTTTTAACTATTTGTTAAAGCATTTTTAAAAATGCTTTAAAAAGTAAAAAAAAAAAAAAGTTCCGACAATCGCGTGTCACTCAGCTGATCTTTGGAACTTTTTTCTTTTTTACTTTTTTTACTACCAGTTCGGCGAACCAGTAGCATCTTTTACTACCGGTTCGGGTGAACCAGCCCAAACCAGTAGCATTTCACCCCTGCATTAGATCCTTTAGCTTTAGAAAAATGCTGCTAATTCAGCCAAGCTTTTAACTCATGCTATACGGATATATAAACAAGAAAAGTAGAGGACACCCAACAGCAGTGATGGGTGCACCATTGGAAAACCTGAAGGACCAGGTTGGGACAGATTCTCTCCCCTGAAGAAAATCTATTGGTCACCAAGAGTTGACATCAACTTGACCACACGTAATTAATATAGATATATGAACATGCTTCCTTTCAACAGTTGTTGCTTAAGCTTCCTCTCTTAGGACCCATAACTAGCTTTGGGCCATCATGCAACAGAAGAACATGTGGCTTGGCAGTAGAAGATCCAGAATTCAATTCCTGGCCTCTCCAGGAAGTAATTAGAGAACCCTGGACTGAAAAATTTAGGAATTGCTTCTAACCTTTGTTAGCTGGAGCCCAAGAATAGAAAAATGGAATGGAATGGAATAGGAGTAAGAATAGGAATAGGAATTGGAATAGAATTGGGAATAGGAATAGAGTTAGGAATAGAATAGGAATACCAGTAGAAATAGAATAGAAATAGAATAGACAGAGTTGGAAGGGAGCTTGTAAGAGCTATGTGAGGCACAGAAATAGCTTTAAAAAAAAAAAAGCAATAGACTGCATAGAGTTGTGCTGCATAATCTTTGCAGTTTCCCCCCAATTATCTGATTACCTGTTGTTTCTTCAACTTGGTTTCCACCTGAGAAAGGTGATCGTTTTCTTGAGGCTCATAGTTGGGGATGTTTTCAAAATAACGTTTTAGTTCATCATGGCCAGCACGATAGTTGGAGTAGGCCGATTTTGCTTTCTGCAGGACTTGGGATCTAGAAAGCGGTACAAATAGTTCTCAACTTACATACAGAATTGAGCCCGGAATTACAATCAAAATCATTACAGACGTAAGTTAAGGCCATATATATCCGGATCCTTTTTTTTTTTTTTTTGCAGTGGTTTTGAGTGAATGTCATAGTCCAGGGGTCAGCAACCTGCAGCTCTGGAGCCACATGTGGCTCTTTCACATGTCTGCTGTGATTCCCTGTCACTCAAAATATGCGTCACAACCGCCAATGTGTGACAGCCGCCGGCACACAATTTATTGAGCTTTTCAACCCCTGGTAGGCCAACCATGGATAAATCCAAGAAAAGAAAAGTTTCAGAAGAAAACAGAACGTTTAATTAAACTACATATACTAGTTTTGTGGCTGCTCAGGAAATAGTCAGGCACGGGAAGAGTTTTGTGGCTCCCAATGTTTTCTTTTCTGTGGGAAACGGGTCCCAATGGCTCTTTGAGTGTTTAAGGTTGCAGATCCCTGTCATAGTCATTAAGTTAATCCATTTCCACAAAATTGATATTTTTTGCTGGGAACCAGAAGAATGCCAAAACTTTCTCCTGCCAGTTTGTTAGTCCATGCCC
Organism: Pantherophis guttatus; assembly: GCF_059756535.1. Taxonomy (NCBI): domain Eukaryota; kingdom Metazoa; phylum Chordata; class Lepidosauria; order Squamata; family Colubridae; genus Pantherophis; species Pantherophis guttatus. The sequence continues at coordinate 9,491,717 of NC_142076.1, read as the reverse complement.
TCATTTCCCCCAGTCCTTCATGATGACCACCTCCTGACCTGTAATCCAACTGCTTGTTGAGATTGCTAAACCGCTGGTTGAGCTTGTGGAATTCAGCCTCCTGACGTTCAATATCTGGGCAGTGTTCTTGGAACTGGCTCGCCAAGGTACTGGAACATCTCTTGGCCTTCTCCAAGTCTTGTTGGGCCTCATTCAGCAGCTGCTGGACCTGGACTTCAGAATTCAGTGCCTGGGAGGAACAGGAGGATGGTTCTTAGCAAACTTTTTAGGATGAAGATTCTTAACAATCTCTTACTGTGGAGTGTACAACACGGTTTCACTCGAGGGTTTTCTCTCTTCTATGGCTTCCCGAAAACTACACTCAAGAGAAATAAATAGTGAAGGGGCCACAGCAGTGGTGAAATCTAAAATTTGTTACTACCGGTTCTATGGGCGTGGCTTGGGGGGTAATGTGACTGGGTGGGCGTGGCCAATTTTTTTTTTTTTACTTTTAAAACCATTTTTTCTACAACCTCTTCGGCGAGGAGGTTGTAAAAAAATGCTTTCAAAAGGCTCTGACGATCCCAGCTGAGTTGCCTGATTGTCAGAGGCTTTTTCCGATCAAGCAACTCAGCTTGGATCGTCAGAGGCATTTAAAAGAAAAAAAGCCTCTGCCGATCAGGCAAATCAGCTGGGATCCTCAGAGGCTTTTAAAAGCATTTTTTCTACAACCTCTGAAAAGATTGTAGAAAAAATGCTTTAAAAAGCCTTTGAGATCCCAGCTGAGCCGCGCGATCATCAAAGGCTTTTTTTTTTTACTTTTAAAAGCATTTTTTCGGCCAAAGAGGTTGTAGAAAAAATGCTTTTAAAAGTAAAAAAAAAAAGCCTCAGATGATTGTGTGGCTCAGCTGGGTATGGGGGGGGAGGGGCAGGGATTTTTGCTACCGGTTCTCCAAACCACCCGCCTTCACCGCTACCGGATCGGGCGATTCGGTCCGAACCAGGAGCATTTCACCTCCAGGCCACAGCAAACCAAAACATCACAAGGAAAGTACATGTTTTATAAACATGAATACAGTAGTGGCTAAAATTGTGGAAACCTTTTGGGAAAATAATCCTTTGGGCCTGGTGACTAAGTCAGATTGGATGCTGCAACATTATCCTGGGAGACATATATTTGCCTTCATTAACAGAGGCTCCTTTATATAGTAGTGGCCAAAATTGTGGAAACCTTTTGGGAAAAGTGTATTTTCTAAAACTAGCTAATAACATCACTTTTTTATTTTGGAGTAGAACCATAAAATTATATATCAATGGAAAGATAATTTAATCAATAATGTCATGCAATAGCTTTTAGGAAGGATTTGCTATTAGAATAGCAGTTACAGTATAAAGAAGAAAAGTGAAACACGTAGAAAAAACGAGATATACAAAAATTATCACCATGTCAGTTAATCCTTAGTTGGGTAAAATTTAGCATGAATTACAGCCTTACAACGTCTTCCCATGGAGTGAACCAAGTCTTTTTTAGAACCTAGCTGTTCTAATGTGAAACCAAGATTGAAGGATGGCTTCTATTAACTGGGTTTTATTGCTGGGTCGCTTCTGACTAACAAGTTTCTTTAGTCGGCTCTGTAGATTTTTAATTGAGTTAATCGGCTATTCCCAGGCCATTCCAGCAGTGAAATAGGATTATCTTGATTGATCAAATAATAAATTAAGATACGTGCCTAGGAGTCGCACGAAGCTAAGAAACTTGAAAACATCTTCTGGTACATGGATATTCTTTCGTGCCACATTTCAGCCAAATGAAGGGTGCCCAGCGGAGTATCAGCAGCCAAATGCTGACTGATCTAGGAGATTCATTTGTAGGGCCTTTGCAATACGTATCTCTATGTACATGCACACAAGGACACACAACTGGACAAGCCTGCCCCATCTTGCAGCCTTCCAACCGGGCCGGGCTACAACACCTATAATCTCAGAAGGCCACGTTGATCTTTGGAGTTGAAGGACACCAGCATGAAGAAGACTTCATTCCACATTCAGCTTCTGTCATTTCTGAGAAAGGGAGCTAAGCCCACCCACCTTTCATTCATACAGACAAGTCAGATTTATCCTTCCTGTATTTGAAACACGAATCCCCCTCGCTCAGAATGGTCACTCACCAGCAATTCTTCCCTCTTGTGGTCCAGAGCATGTAAATCCTCGGGAATTGTGTCTTCGATAGCCAGCTTGTTCTCATAGCCGGAAAGCAGGTCTCTCCCTTGCTGAAGGACCTTCTCAAGGTGATTGGCAACATCAACCCTGTAAGGACAGGTGGAAAGAATTAGTACTGGCTTAGTGTCAGGTTCCAAGTAATGCATCCATCGTGAATTGAACTCTGAGGCATTCCTGTTTCTCAAAGTACAAATTTATTTAGATACATCATATTGGCACTAACTGGTGAAAAGCCAGTACTTGTTGTGGCCCGCCGGTGGCCAGCAGAGCTGGCAGCAGAGTCGGACAGTGAGGAGGTTGGGGAGGAACTTGGTCCAGTCCTGGGGGCTGGGGAAAGCTTGGATGGGGGCTCTGCATCGGAGGCAGAGAGGGAGCTAGACAGCAGCGAGGCAGAGGAATAGCTGGAGCCTGTTCCCAGTGTGTGCATGCGCAGAGCTGCCAGAAGACAAGAACAACTCAGAAAGCATGGTCAACTTGGGAGTAAACCACACCTTGGAAGTGATTGGCCCCTCCCATAGCCCTCGTCCAAGCTTTCCCCAGCCCCCAGGACTGGCCCATGTTCCAACCTCCTCACTGTCTGACTCTGCTGCCAGCTCTGCTGGCCACCGGCGGGCCACAACAACATCTGGCTAACTGTGTGACCAACCACAGTAATCCTTGTAACATCTGTTTCCTGACTTGGCCTATTTTAAAGGGCTCTTCGTCTTCTCGTTGGCAACCTGATGATCACAGATCAGGAACGGCAGCAAATTCACTTCCCCTGTTCGTATAAAACAGTTCTCAAACTGAGAAGGATTCAGGCAACCCACAACAGCTGACCATATCTGGGGGTGGGGGGGAAGCAACCTCTTTATGGTTACACACTAAGATTGTGAGCGAGAGACTCTAAAAAGAGTGCAGAGAAGAACAATAAAAGGATTAGGGGACTGGAGGCTAAATCATATGAAGAATGGTTGCAGGAATTAGGTATGCCTAGTCTAGTGAAAAGAAGGACTAGGGGAGACATGATAGCAGTCTTCCAATATCTCAGGGGTTGCCGCAAAGAAGAGGGAGTCAAGCTATTCTCCAAAGCACCTGAGGGCAGGACAAGAAGCAACGGGTGGAAATTCATCAAGGAGAGAAGCAACCTAGAACTAAGGAGAAATTTCCTGACGGTGGGAACAATTAATCATTGGAATGACTTGCCTCCAGAAATTGTGAATGCTCCATCTGGAGGCTTTTAAGAAGAGTCTGGACAACCACTTGTCCGGAAGATGGTATATAGTCCCCTATTTGTGCTGGACTAGAAGACCTCCAAGGTCCCTTCTGACTCTTGTTATACTGTTCTGTTAATCCTCACTCAGATATATTTTGGTTCTAAAGCATCGACTTCCAGAAATTCCTGCGATGTTCCTCCATTCCTCTTAGAAATCCTCGTGAAAATTCAAAGCGATCATGCTTGGGAAGGACATTTATTTTCATTTGAGGTAGTGGCCTTAGGCCAAATTTCCAGCAGAGGAAGAACAGGGATCGAAGGGGCAGTTCGCCCACCCCCTTTCTTCCCCTTTAAGAGCTTTTCTTTCCAGCTTGCTCATTTTTCCACCCAGACCAGTGCCAGCCTCACTAGCATTTAACTCAGTTCTGCTGTATCCCAGGGCTGAGAACTCAGCTGTCCTTCCGCAGCTTAACCTAATTCAGTACCAATTACATAAAAGGCATTAAATGTTATTAAAGGAAATAATGTTTGCACCAACAAGCTTTGAGGTTACAGCTGGGCGTTCCCAAGGACGCTTTTGTCATTAGTTCAAGGTTGTTTATCTTGGGATCTTCCACTACAAAGCATGAGATCCTTCCCACCAGAGAGATGGGATTGAACAAGGTCCTGCATGGGTGAAGAAGGATCCCTCGGTGAAACGGGTGCCTCAACGTGCGGCCTATTTCAACAAAGCAGAGACAGGGAGCCTCGTGACCTTACTCTGCTTGTTTCACCCTTCAAGGGTTGTGATGGCTACACAATGAGGCCTTGTTCACAGTCACTCATGCTTTGGTCACCTCTCGTCAGGATTACTGCAATGCGCTCTCTACGATGCCGCTGTCCTTGAAGACTAGCCGGAAACTTCAACTGATCCAGAATGAAGTTCGATTCAGCGCCAGTTTCTGTTATTATTATTATTTTTTAATGTTTGAATCGGTTGGGGTTTTACAGTTTTAGTTCAAGTTAGAGCCTTGAATTGCAAGAAGAGCCTGAATTGCAAGAATCAAGAGCTGGAAGAGCCGTCCACCTCTTGATTCTGTGATTCTACGGTTCTGATTCTGAAGTCTGAAAGTACAAATGTGGGCCTCACAGGTTAAATCAGATAGGAAGCACAACCAGATGAACTAACTCCACTTTATTGTAAAGTTACAATGACAGACTCTTGCAAGTCTGAAAGTACAATTCTTCCCCCGCTCTTTTACAGCCTGAGAAATTAGGGAAGGTCTCTTCTGAGCCTCTTGCCCTGCCCACTATCTAACTACAGGCTATGCTGTCTCTTATCCAGGGGTTAAATCTACTTACCTTCCTTACCGGTTCGGAAGCGTGCATGCGTGCTGTCTTTGCTCGTGCATACGCATCACATGCATGTGCAGACCTTCTGCGCATGTGCAAAACTTTCTGTGCATGCGCAGAAGGTAAAAAACACACCAGGAAGTAATGACACCTGGGCGGGTGGGCAGAGCTTTGCTCCGCCATCGCTACCAGATTGTCGGATCACCGGCCAAGATCGCTACCGGATCGGGTGATCCAGTCCAATCTGGGAGCATTTCACCCCTGCTCTTATCTGACTGCATACTTAGCAGCCTTTCTTTGCCCAGTCTCCCATGGTCTTTCCCTCATACCATCCCATTAGATGTATTGGACTCCGGGTCTTGAATCCTGTCCCATTCATGTTGGAGTCACCATATAAGTTGAAAAGATTAGCTGGTGACATCATCGTTGCCGGGGAAAACTCTTGGGGGCTTCTTTCATGTCCCCGTCAAGAAGCTGGAGCGAGTAACGGGAACTCAGCCCCACCACTTGGGTCTTGCTAGCCTCCAACCTGGAGTCCTAATGACACGAGCCACTGCATTCCTAAAGTTCTTGAATGGAAAAGATTTGAATTGTAGCCTATCATATTTGGAATCTTCCAGATTGGAGAAGACGGGTCCCTCCACGGTAGAGCAGAAGCAGCTCTGCTAAAGTTTTTCCATCCCAAACCAAAGATATCAAAGATGAACTATGACAGGGGTGGACTTCAAAAATATTAGCAAGGGGATCTCTGCCCGGTTGCTGGGTGGACGTGGCCATGGTGGGCGTGGCCTAGTAGGCTTCCTGCACCATGGTGGGGGAGGGCGCTTTTGCCCTCCCCGGACTCCGGAGGCTTTCCTCAAGCCTCCAGGAGGGTGAAAATGGCCTCCCCAGGTTCTGGAGGCCCTCTGGACTTCTGGTAGGCCCGTTTTTTGCCTTCCCCAAGCCTCCACGTGCACCCTGCACTTACATGCATCCAAAACGGGCCGCATGGGGACACCTGGGAAGGGTGGGGCGGAGTGGGCGGGGCCAGCCAGGAGTGGGATTTGGGGGTTCTCCGAACCGCACAGAATCTTAGCTAGAGGTTCTCCCGAACCCCTGCGAACCCCCAGCAGCCCATCCTTGAACTATGACCTTCTGCGTGCAACACAAAGGGTCTCATGACGAGCTGTGGCATCTTCTCTCCACAGCACAACATGCTGCCCAAAGGGTGCTTGCAAAGTTCTCAAAAAGACAGCTGGCCAATGTGGCCAGAAAGAGGGACTGGAAAAGACCAGGATTGTGAGGCACCGGGTGACTTCGTCTTGGAGAAAACTCAAGGAGAGAACAAGCACTTACTTCTCTTCAGCAGCGTTAAGAAGTTGGGTGACCCAATTGTACTTGTTGTTGGTCTCCTCTACTTTGCTTTTCACCAAGGTGGTACCGCTCGATTCCGGCAACGACTCGATGAAGGCTTCACATTCCTGGATCTTGCTTGTTTTCTCCGGCTCAATGCGACGGATCTGATTGGTGACATTCTACAGAGATGTTTCGGAGGGGGAAAAGGTGAGCTATGCAAATGGGTAGTGATCATGGCAGCATCCCGTGTTCTATGTGGGGCTGCCCTTGAAGAGCATCTGGAAGCTCCGGTTGATGCAAAATGCAGCGGCCCACACGCTTTTGTGCAGACTCACCGTGTGCACATGTATCACCTCTCCTGCAGGAGCTGCATTGGCTGCCGATTTGCTTCCGGGTCGGGGGTGGGTTCTAATTTTTTTTTACTATCAGTTCTGTGGGTGTGGCTTATTTTGTGGGCGTGGCTTGGTGGGGGGTAATGTGACTGGGTGGGCATGGCCAACTTTTTTTTTTTTTTTTACACTTTTAAAAGCATTTTTTCTACAACTTTAAGAGGTTGCAGAAAAAAATGCTTTTAGAAGCCTCTGACGATCAGGCAACTCAGCTGGGATCGCCAGAGGCTTTTAAAGGCATTTTTTTTCCTACAGCCTCTTCGGCCAAAGAGATTGTAGAAAAAATGCTTTTAAAAGCCTCTGACGATCCCAGCTGAGCCACGCGATCATCAGAGGCTTTTTTTTTTACTTTTAAAAGCCTTTTTTCAGCCGAAGAGGTTGTAGAAAAAATGCTTTTAAAAGTAAAAAAAAAAAAGCCTCTGATGAGGTGGGCGGGGTAAGCGGATTGGTTCGGGGGCGTGGCCAGCCAATGTTATTACCAGTTCTCCGAACTACTACAATTTTTTACTACCGGTTCTTGTGAACCGGTGCGAACTGGGAGCAACCCACCACTGTTCCAAGTGCTGGTTGTCACCTTTAAAGCCCTTCATGGCTTGGGACCACGTGATCTGAGGGACTGTCTCTTGATGGTCACATCTACCCAACCATCAGAGCGGGGAAGCAGGGAATGCTGCGGTCCCATCCCTGAGGGAGATACACCTGGTGGGACCCAGAAGAAAGGCTTTCTCTGTGGTAGCTCCCTCTGTCTTGTTTTGCTCCAAAAACTTTTTTCCCCCACCCCAGATCCAGCACTGGCAAATGTTGGGAAGCTCCCATCAACCCCAGCCTGCTTTTTACCTTAAGGTCTTTGGAGCGTTCTGCGCTATCTTGCACCGCCCTGCTTTGCTCTAGAGGAGGACGAAGGTTTGCAGTGATGGCCTTCTCCTGCTTATCCAGTTCGCTGTTCACTTTCTCCAGCTCCGCCAACAGTTGCCGTACCTGTACAGATGCTGCATCTGGGGAAGTTTGGGGGGGGGAAAGATAGTTTGGGTTAGCAATGGAAAGGAAAGGGGGCAGAGAACGCCTCCCTTCTCAACATCAAGGCCTGCTGACATGTCATGAGGTCACTGGTTTGATTCATCGCACAGATAGTCCTTGACTTAAGGTAAAGGTAAAGGTTCCCCTTGCACAAATGTGCTAGTCGTTTCCGACTCTTGGGGGCAGTGCTCATCTCCGTTTCAAAGCCGAAGAGGCAGCGCTGTCCGAAGACAAAAGGTGGTCCCTATTTTTCTACTTGCATTTTTTTACGTGCTTTCGAACTGCTAAGTTGGCAGAAGCTGGGACAAGTAATGGGAGCTCATCCCGTCACGTGGTACTAGGGATTCGAACTGCTGAACTGCCAACCTTTCGATCGACAAGCTCAGCGTCTTAGCCACTGAGCCACAGCGTCCCTTCAATCCTTGACTTACAACTATTCAATTAGCAACCCGTCAAAGAAAATGAGTCGAAATGATTGGTGACTGGCCCTTGCATGCTTGATCATTGCAGCACCACCGTTGTCACAGTTGGATACTGTGGTGGCGCAGTAGCCTGCATTACCACAGACTACTTCTGCTGACTACCGGCTGCCTGCAATTTGGCAGTTCGAATCTCACCAGGCTCAAGGTTGAATCAGCCTTCCATCCTTCCGAGGTGGGTAAAATGAGGACCCAGATTGTTGGGGGCAAGAGGCTGACTCTGTAAACTGCTTAGAGAGGGCTGTAAAGCACTGTGAAGCTATAAGTCTAAGTGCTGTTACTATTGCTACTTGGCAAGTGGCATGTATTTATATCACTTGCAGGATCCCATGTGATCATGGGATTCCCATTTTCGACCTTCCCAACCGGTTTCCAGCAGGCAAAGTCAATGGGGGAAACCAGAGTCGCTCAACGACTGCATGGTTCACTTACAGTTCTCTTACAAAGAACAGCAGAAGAATGGGGTGCATGATTCCCTTGTGCGTGGGGCCCACGGCAGGGTGAAATGCTCCCGGTTCAGACCGGATCATTCGATCCGGTAGCGATGGAGGCGGGTGGTTCGGAGAACCAGTAGCAAAAATCCCCCCCCCATGCCCAGCTGAGCCACACAATCATCAGAGGCTTTTTTAAAAAAAATTTAAAAGCATTTTTTTCTACAACTTCTTCTGACAAAAAAATACTTTTAAAAGTAAAAAAAAAAAGCCTCTGATGATTGCACGGCTCAGCTGGGATCTTCAAATGCTTTTAAAAGCCTCTGATGATCCCAGCTGAGTTGCCTGATGGACAGAGGCTTTTAAAAGAAAAAAAGCCTCTGCTGATCAGGCAACTCAGCTGGGATCGTCAGAGCCTTTTGAAAGCATTTTTTTACAACCTCTTGCCCGAAGAGGTTGTAGAAAAAATGGTTTTAAAAGAAAAAAAAAAAATTGGCCATGCCCACCCAGTCATATTACCCCCCCCAAGCCACACCCACAGAACCGGTAGTAACAAATTTTAGATTTCACCACTGGCCCACGGTCTCCCTAGACATCTTGCGATCTACCCACCTCCGATGCTCTCTGCCTTCAAGCTATTGTAGCGATCCTCCAGACGATTCTTTGTGCAACCAGTCTTCTGTTTCACACATTGATAGTGGCTAGCAATGCTGCAGAACAAGAAGACACAAGACTCTGGTTGATGAAGGACATTCCTGGGCTTGCAAAGAACACGAGAATTTGGGAGAAGGAGGGAAGGCCCTTGAGGCAACCATCATGGAGATCATCCGGGCACTTCACCTTTGGCTTGGGTGGATGCAAGCTAGGTCCGGAAATACTTACTTGTCTACCACGGTGAGTGATTCAGGATCAGTGGGAGGAATCATGAAACAGACCCCCGGAGCTTTGATTGGATTTCCTCCACTGTCGCTAACTTCCCAGTACTCTTCGTTGTTCTTGTGCAGAGTGTATCGGCCACCACGTGAAATCTGACACTGAGATAGAAAGGTTTATGCGTCAGTCTGTGGTCTGGTCCCACCCTCTGTCCCCAATCCTTGCACCCCTTTGGAGTATGGACAGAACCTAACTCAGGATTTTGCAAAATAACAGACCAGGGTTGGGCTGCTGTGAGTTCGCAGGGGTTCGGGAGAACCTCTAGCTAAGATTCTATGCAATTCAGAGAACCCCCAAATCCCACTCCTGGCTGGCCCTGCCCACCCTGCCCCACCCCTCCCAGGAGTCTCCACGCAACCCAATTTGGATGCAGGTAAGGGCAGGGCGCGTGTGGAGGCTTGGGGAGGGTGAAAAATGGGCCTACCGGAAAATCAGGAAGGCCAGAAACGAGCCCTTTTCCAGCCTCCAGAGGGCCTCCGGAGCCTGGGGAGGCCATTTTTGGCCTCCCAGAGGCTTGAGAAAAACCTAGGGAGCCGGGAAGGAAGCTGACTAGGCCACGCCCACCATGGCCACACCCACCCGGCAACTGGGCAGAGAACCCCTTGCTAAAATTTTTGAAGCCCACCCCTGCAACAGCCCCTCCCCTTTTTTGTAACAAGGAAGGGGAAAGGTTTGTGCTTGTTATCCTCAATCATGCAAAATTTTCCAGCATAAGTAGAGAGTAGGGAGACAGCCTTGAAGAAGATATGGGCCAGCCATTAGGAAAATAATGGACGTTTCCCAGAAAGACTGAAACGGGTGAGGAAGAAACTCAAGGTTGCAGGACCTTGAGTCTCTGTGTTACAAGAGAGGGAAATACTGTCAGGCTTTCAAGACTGACATCATCCCGTTGAGGTAGGAAACAAGACAGCACAAGAAACAGACAAAAGAAACACTAGAATTCTACATTTTGGGTATTGCTTATAACAGTGATGGCGAACCTTTTAGACACCGAGTGCCCAAACTCAGTGCATGTACATGTCCAAACTTAAAAGTGTATGCGCAAATGCGTGCGTGCGCGGACATGTGCATGCATGGGCATGCATAGCAGAGACCTGAAGACCAGCTGGCCAGTGGGAGGCGGGGCATGCCAACACCAGCAGTGCGGCAAGAGGTAAGATCTTTTTCTTTCGTGAGCTTCTGTTTTGTCTTTTGCAAGGAAACAGAAGCTCATGAAAGAAATGCCACGGAGATCTGACCTGGGGCGATGGTGCACATGCCAATAGAGAGGGCTCTGTATGCCACCTCTGGCATGTGTGCTATAGGTTCGCCATCCCGGGCTTATAATAACAGAAACTTGAAAGCTGTCCAGATTATCTTTGCATTCCACTGCAGCCTGGCAATCTGCATCCAGCACTATAAAAATACAGTCCATCAAATAACGGACAGTCTAGTTGCAAAGCAAATGCATTTATCGGACAGGTCATTTTTCTAATCACATTATGCAGGGATTTAAATTTTTAAAAAACCACCGAATTATGAATGGTTTAAGGAACGTATGGCAAAAATAGTGAAAAGAAGAACCCTAATGAACCTAAAGACAACCAGTGGTGCTTCAAATGTGATAGACCACAATTTCCATCACCTTTTAACTAGCAGGAGTTAGGCAGTCCAGTTAATGCAGCATCTGACAACATACCGTATTTTTCGGAGTATAAGACGCAGCTTAGTTTTTGGGGAAGAAAATAGGGGGGGGGGGGAAATCTGCCTACCAGGTATTCATCTGGCTAGCGTCCTTAGTCTGGTCAGCTTCAGCACATTAGTTTGCTGTTTTTTAGCCCCTGCTTGGGGATAAAAAAACAGCTTCTAAAGCACAACTGATCTTTGGAGAGAGAAGCAATGAGAAAAGCAGGCAAACCATGGAGATTGCCTCACTCGCCAGCGCCTCCTTAGGGCTGAAAAAAAGTGTCACAGCTGAGAGTTGGAGGGAGCAGACAAAGCCCGGAAGATCGCTACACTGAAAAAAAAGCTTAGCACGGAGATCGCTTCACTTGCTAGCATGGCTAGCGCCTCTTTAGGGCTGGAAAAAAGCTTTAAAAAAGCTACATTTGGAGTATAAGGCACACCTAAATTTTCAGCCTCTTTTAGGAGGGGAAAAAAGTGTGTCTTATACTCCGAAAAATACGGTAACTGGTGACATGAGCAAACTGCTCAATGTGATGCTGTAAGCTCTTTGACAAAGTGTCGATGATGCCAATCAATCTCCAGTGGCAATCAATCTCCAGAATCAATCACTGAGGCGTTTACAAGGCATGTCCTATTGCAGGTGTGTAAAGCCAGAGGACCGGAGTCTTTTTTTACCTGCTCATTTTCATAGTCACAGAGGGCCTCCACGGGGATAGATTTAAGCGGGGGTTCTCGTCGATATTTCAGTGGAAGAACCTGCTGACTACGCTTTTGTAAGGAGCTCACCACATCCTCATACTTGTCCAAGGCCTTCTCCTGGTCCTAAAGGAGAAGAAAGCAAAGATTCTAGAGTCGCCAGGAAGGGAAAGATTGAGATGGAACAACTAGAGCAAGGCAGAGATAGTGACACATCCAAGCTTGGTTTGACCCATGCCCAAACTTTATGTAGACTTTTGACCCCAGGAGTGGGGAGATGCCATGGTTGTGCAATCTACTGACCTATCCAGTTCGAAGACCCACCAAACAAGTTGATGCAAATGATTTATCGTAGAATTAAATCATTCTGAAGCCAAGGACTTCAGAACTAGAATTAAATGAGCTGCGGTGGCACAGTACTGCAGGCTACTTCTGCTGACTGCCGGCTGCCTGCAATTTGGCAGTACAAATCTCACCAGGCTCAAGGTTGACCCAGCTTTCCATCCTTCTGAGGTGGGTAAAACTAGGGCCCAGATTGTTGGGGGAGCAAGAGGCTGAGTCTATAAACTGCTAGTAAAGGTAAAGGTTCCCATCGCACATCTGTGCTAGCCGTTCCTGACTCTAGGGGGCGGTGCTCATCTCTGTTTCAAAGGCGAAGAGTCAGCGCTGTCCGAAGACATCTCTGTGGTCATGTGGCTGGCATGACTCAACGCCAAAGGCGCACGGAATGCTGTGACTTTCCCACCAAAGGTGGTCCCTATTTTCCTACTTTCATTTTTTTACCTGCTTTTGAACTGCTAGGTTGGCAGAAGCTGGGACAAATGACGGGAGCTCACCCTGTTACGCGGTACTAGGGATTCGAATCACTGAACTGCCGACCTTTCAATCAGCAAGCTCAGCGTCTTAGCTACTGAGACACTGCGTCCCTTGTAAATCGCATAGAGAGGGCTGTAAAGCACTGTGAAGCGGTATATAAGTCTAAGTGCTATTGCTATTGCTAAAGGTAAATATTTCCCCTGTCATATCTGACTCTAGGGGGCAGTGCTTATCTCTGTTTCCTAGCCAAGAGAGCCAGCATTGTCCAAAGACTCTGGTGGTCATGAGACCAGCATGATGATTCGCCAATGGTGCAGCGAACGCTGTTACTTTCCCACCAAACTGATACCTGTTTATCTACTTGCATTTCATGCTTTCAAATGCTAGATTGGCAGGAGCTGGGGCAAGGACAGGAGCTCACCCCATCAATGGTGCTTGGGTCTTGAACTGCCAACCTTCCAGTCAACAACCCAACATCTTAACCCCTAAACCACCTGTGTCCCCTAGAACTAAATGAGTTCCAAAGTAAACTCCACTTCTGCCTACTCCAACTTCCTTCCTATAATTTAGGCCAGGAAGAACACCAGGGCCAGACAGGTTGACCCAGAATGCTGAGGTATAATTTCATATTATATCCATTATTATAATTTGTGGTTGATCTGGTACAATGTGGTTCCTTTCTTTTCTGCTTCCCTGATGGTGACAGCCCTCCATCAGGACTCAGCACTGTGTGGGAACTAAAGCCATTGCAGCTCCCTCAAGCACATCTCAGCAGAAGTCATTGGGAAGAGCCCAAGGAATTTGCCTATCAGACAGATCTCTCCATAGATCACAATTTCTGCTGAAAAGCAAAGTGGGAAGAAGATAATTATTCCCTGCATTTGTCACACGACTATGATTGATAGGAAGTTGGTGGGAGGCATTGTGAGGTTTTGTCTGCTTGCCACACCTTTTGTGAACAAAGTAGAAGGGGTTGTACTTTGCTGAGGATCTCCAGAATGGGTCCACCAAGAAAGGAGATTAAAAAGTGTGTATGGTTCATCTCAGAAAAATCTCTCCAATTTTAGGCCAGCAATTCTAGGCATCTCAACATGTATGTACCATAAAATCAGAACTAATAAATGAACATAATGCAATAATTATTATAATTATAAGAATTAAAAATGAAAATTAATGATAAATCCAAGCTGGATTTGCCCTCGAGATCCCCAAATCCTAAAATTGGAAGCTCCCACAGTTTGCTTAAAGCAGGAATCTAAGCCAAGCAACCTCAACCAATGGAGTTCCATCTTCTAGTGATAGTGATATCATCTTGTTGGGGGAAAAAAATCCATTGTCCGACTGTTCTTCCTCTTAGGAAGACCCATCATGAAGTCAGACTCTGCTCTCTTGTAACTTCTATCCATTGTTGGGTTCTAGAGCAAAGGAAGAACCTGTTTTGACCATCTTCTTTGTGATAGCTTGGACCACAAGGCCATCACACCTTGGTCCAGCATGGACCATTTTTACATTGGTCAAAGAGGAGTGTGTTCGGGGGTGGGCTGCTGGGGGTTTGCAGGGGTTCAGGAGAACCTCTAGCTAAGATTCTGTGCAGTTTGGAGAACCCACTCGTGCCTGGCCCTGCCCTGCCCACCCCGCCCCTCCCGGGAGTCCCCACGCAGCCCATTTTGGATGCAGGTAAGTGCAGGGCACGCGCGGAGGCTCAGGGAGGGTGAAAAACGGGCCTCCGGAGCCTGGGGAGGCCGTTTTTGCCCTCCCGGAGGCTCAAGAAAAGCTCAGGAGCCCGGGGAGAACAAAAACGTTCCTCCCCGCCATGGTGCAGGAGGCCGACTAGGCCACACCCACCATGGCCACGCCCACCCAGCAACCGGGCAGATAACCCCTTCCTAAAATTTTTGAAGTCCACCCCCGAGTGTGTTGTAGTGCTTAAGTCTGAGTATATCCAATAACCGGGAGATAGTGACTTAGACTCAACTTCAGAGAAGACATTTCTCTCAAGCAGGGTAGCAAATTTTCCTTGACCTAGTTGCTGGAGGGACAAATTGAATGGAGTGATGTCTTGATTTCTGCATAACTTGATTAGGATGATTCAAATCTTCCAGAATAATAATAATAAAAAAGGATGGATTCAAAAATGGCTTGCACACTAGACAAATCATAATTCAACGTATCATGTAGATTCTTGGTGGCTTGGAACCCATGGAACAGAACCACTCCCCTCAAACGGTTATTGTTTCACTCCACTTTTTCCACATGGATTCTGCTCAATGCGTACCTATTTATTTTATTTATTTACCATATTTATATACGATAAGTAGGTCGGTAAATCAGAACCAATGTGGGGAGCGCGTAGTTCATGGCTTGCTGTGATAGTTGCCATGGCTGCCGTTCTGCTAGCTTCGCATCGCATCCTGTCAGGCTGACATTAGCAACGGTGGGGTGGGGGGTGGGAGAGAGGTTGGAATGGGGAGGACAAGGGAAGCCTGAACAATGAGATGCACCAATCCAGCCCCAGGTCACCCAAAGGAATGCTGAGATGGAGAAGGCGCTGACCGAGGGTCCGGTACCTAAACCAGCGGTCACCAACTGGTGGTCCGTGAAAAAAATTTGGTGGTCTGCAGAACCTGGGCTGGATACGTGCAATGAAAGTGTGTGTTGCTGCAGAGAGTCTCCCCTTCGGAGTCTTTTTGTGTGGGTCAGAGGGGGGCAGAAATTCTGACTCAGGGTCTGCTTCAGCCTCCTGGTGTGGGGCTTTGGGCGAAGGCTGGAGGGAAGAGCCGCTGGTGGCGAAGAGCCGGAGGGCCTCGTTCCAGTGGGACTGCATCATGGCCTGGAACTGGCTGACCATCTCAGCTCGCTGAGCCTCCAGGTGCCGGTACCTGGCCTTGCACTCCTGCAGGTCTTCCCTCTGCATGGAAAGCCTATGCTCATAGTCCTCAATGAGGTGCTTCTGCTTAGCCTCCTTCTCGGTCAGATCCAATTTGAACTGAGCTGTTTTGTCAACTCTTTCTCATGGTGGCTGCATAGCTCCAGCAACTGCTTCCTGTTGGGGTCCTAAGGAGCCTGGGCGGGGAGGCAAGGAGTGGAGTGGCTGGGAGGGGAGGGGCAAGTAGAGGCCCGTGAGGCGTCCCTCGACATGAGTGACATCGAATTGGCTACGCCCACCCAGCCACATGACCACGTTGCCATGCCCACCCAGCCGGTCATTAGGCAGATCATATGAGTGGTCCATGGGATTTAAAATTATGAATTTAGTGGTCCCTGAGATCCAAAAGGTTGATGACCCCTTGACCTAAACAACATGAGAACTTCTAATTGGACATTGATTGATAACAGGGTTGGCCAAGGGAGAAAGGAAAAGTTAATTGTATTATTTGTGCGCCAAACCAGCAGATTCATCTTGGCTACATTGCTAACCAAGTTTTGCTTTCAGTGAAGTATACTCTGGGAAAATGATGGCCAGGAATCTTTCTTTGCTAATGAACTTAAGTGGGACGGATGACAATAGTAGCTTTATGCTCCACCTGCCCGCCCTCCACATACACCAGGGGTTACCACCCTACTTGATGGTGCCATGTGAAATGAAACATTGATTTGGGGTTTTGCTGATTAGGTAGGTTTGTTAGTGTAGAAATGGCTAGTGTTTGTTACTATATAAAAGTAAACAGTTGATGTCATGCTATTACCTTATTCAACTGCACCAAAAGGAATTGGAAGCCAATGCCTTTTCTCTTTCTTTCCTCTCTACCTTATACTTTCCCCCTTCTCCCTCCCTTATTCTCTCATTATTTTCTTTTGTATTTTTGTATTTTATATTATGTTTTGATCAACAAAGAAAATTTTGAGGCACGATGGCGCCATGTGCAATCCAGATATTCTCCTTCCTCCCACTGACCTCCAACTAAACCAAGCTGGTCAAAATAATAGCTTCGCATTCTCTTTTGAAATACTTGCCTCCAGGTCATGCAACAAAGATTCGATCTGGTACCGGTCTTTGAAATCTGGGCTATATTTCTGGTCCAGATCTGTGTCCACTTTTCTGAGAAGTTCCTGCGCGTCCTTGGCATCTTTTTGGAACTGCAAGGAGAGAGAAGAAAAAGTCAAACCCTCCCTTCCTTCTGATCACAAGTCATTCTTGAGAGGGAAGAGGTGAGAAGGTAGCATCACTGAAAACCTGGGAAGGGCAGATAAACATGGGAGAGAAGGGAAGGGAAGGGAAGGGAAGGGAACGGAGGAGAGGAGAGGAGAGGAGAGGAGAGGAGAGGAGAGGAGAGGAGAGAAGAGAAGAGAAGAGAAGAGAAGAGAAGAGAAGAGAAGAGAAGAGAAGAGAAGAGAAGAGAAGAGAAGAGAAGAGAAGAGAAGAGAAGAGATGGAAGGAGAGATCCAACCTAGAACTAAGGAGAAATGCCCTGACAGCACAATCAACCAGTGGAACAGAAGTTGCCTTCAGAAGTTAGGGGTGCTCCATTACTGGAGATTTTTAAGAAGAGATTGGACAGCCATTTGCCTGAAATGGCCAAGCAGTGAGGCTGGATGAGAAGACCTCCAAGGTCCTATCCATTATTCTGTTATTGACGGAAAAGAGAGGGGAGGGGAGGGAAGAGGAGACGGGAGGAAGAGAGAGAGAGAGGGAGGGAGGGAAGAAGGAAGGAAGGAGGGGAGGGAGAGGAGAAAAAAAGAAAAAAGAGGGAAAGGAAGAAAAAGGAAGAGAAATGAAGGAAAGACGGCAAAAAGCAAAAAGAGGAGCCTTGCTCCTTAGCAGAATTTTGCTCAAGACCATCATATTGACTTTACTGATACACCCTGTAGTTGCTCTTGGGATTTCTTTCTTTCTTTCTTTCTTTCTTTCTTTCTTTCTTTCTTTCTTTCTTTCTTTCTTTCTTTCTTTCTTCTTTCTTCCTTCCTTCCTTCCTTCCTTCCTTCCTTCCTTCCTTCCTTCCTTCCTTCTTTCTTTTCTGTACATCCTGTGGATGCTCCTGTGATTTTCCTTCCTTCCTTCCTTCTCTTCCCTCCCTCTCTCACCTTTGAATACAATTCAGTTACATTAAACAATCAGCATGTGCAGCTATCCCTTCCCTTCACTCCCCGTGAAAGAAATTTAAAAAATTCCATCTCAGTTCTATGCAAGCCTTCCAAAGTCTTGCCATGCCATTCCTGCGATTGGCCTCAGGGCGAAGCCACGCCCTCGCCTATTAAAACATGACTTGAAAGCGGTCCCCATGATTGCAGGTGAGCCTTTTGTTCTTAAGACAACGTGGAGGAGGCATCTTCCTCTGGCTAAGGACAGAGAGACGACAACGTTGAGGACCGGTTGCCCAACGGGAAACCCAGTCCTGGGAACAAAGTGGACCGAATGAATTCTTGAGACTAGTGCAGACGTTTTTATGGACCAGGAAGGTCTTCTGCTAAACCAGCTTCCAAATGCAGAGGGTTGCTTGCTTCATCTCTGACAGCCCAAGAGAGGTTAGGAGAAGAACTTGTCTGACAAGATTGTTTTCCCACCAGCTCTTTCAGCTGTTTCCTCTGAGAACAAGTCCAGCTGCACCACCTGACCAGCCTCGGCAACCTTCATGCAAAGCTGCGCTAGACAAACTGTCTGTCAGGCTTGTTTGCTAGCGGGATCGGAGGTGGCCTCCTCCCTGTCCCTCCCTTACAAAGGAGACAAAGCAGGTTTGGTTTTGCTGGGTAGGAAGAATATCCCCAAAGTGATGGCACGCCTGGAAATGTTCTCCCTGTGTGCACCTTGGCACCCAAATGCACTTTTTCTAATGGAAGAAGATCGTGATTGGAAGATCAGATGGAGGCCTCAAAACCTTGATCTTCCAAAGGTTTTCCCCAGCTGTCATTCTAAATACAACAGGATAATTGTTAAATGTGTGACTGGAGAAAGGAACCACATGCCCTATGTCCATTTTAATGTAGCCAATCGTAGCTTCTTATCAGGGGTGGGCTAGTTTGCAGAGGTTCGGGAGAACCTCTAGCTAAGATTCTGTGGAGTTCGGAGAATCCCCAAATCCCACTCCCGCCCATCCTACCCCACCCCGCCCCTTCCTGCCCCTCCCAGGAGTCCCCATGTGGCCCGTTTTGGATGCAGGTAAGTGCAGGTCATGCACGGAGGCTCAAGGAGGGTGAAAAACAGGCCTACCGGAAGTTCGGGAAGGCCAGAAACTGGCCCGTTTCCACCTCCAGAGGGCCTCTGGACACCGGAGGCTGTTTTCACCCTCCCAGAGGCTCGACGAAAGCCTCCGGAGCTTGGGGAGGGCTAAAACAACTCCCCCACCATGGTACAGGAGGCTGACTAGGCCACGCCCACCATGGCCACGCCCACCCAGCAACCGGGCAGAGAACCCCTTGCTAAAAGTTTTGAAGCCCATCCCTGTTTCTTATCCTTGCCTCATTCATCCATTTTTGAAGAGTACCCCTCATTCCTCTGTTCAGGTTAGCCTGAACAGTTCATTTTAGCCTGAAAAAGTTGAAGTCCTGGGAGCCGATGCCATCAGGTATGTTTCCTAAAACTGGCTTCTTGTCTTCAGGAAAGTTAGAAGATACCGCTCTTGTTTTAGAGTCAACTCCCAGCCTAGTCGGTTTTGGTAGACACCCCCCCCACCCCCCCGGAAAGAGGTACAATCTTGCTGCAAATTTCCCTGATAAATCCTTGGCTTCAAAGCGGTACCTGATGATAGTCCTCCATGAACTTCAGGTGGCTCTCCTCACAGATGAGCAGGTTGAGATATTCTTTCCAGTCAGCATGGACGGCCTCAATGTGAGCCTGCGGATGAATGGAGAGTGGACCTCAGGACAATAATCATCAATGCCCCCAAAATAAGACAGGAACTGGGAGACAATAAGAACCCACCTACATTGAAACAACTTGACTGCAGTGGCAGCCAAAAAAGCCAGTGCAATCCTAAATTGCACTAACAGAGGGATACAATCAAGATCAAGTGAGGTATTAATACCACTCTACAAAGCTTTAGTAAGATCACACGTAGAGTACTGCATCCAGTTTTGGTCACCACACTAGAAAAAAGATGTTGAGACTCTAGAAAAAGTGCAGAGAAGAGCAACCAGGATGATTAGGGGTCTGGAGACTAAAACATAGGAAGAACGGTTGCAGGAACTGGGCATGGCTAATCTGGTGAAGAGAAGGACTACGGGAGACATGATAGCAGTCTTCCACTATCTGAGGGGCTGCCACAGAGAGGAGGAAGGGGACCAAGCTGTTTTCCAAAGCACCCGAAGGCCAGACAAGGAATAATGGATGGAAACTGAACAAGGAGAGGTTCAAACTGGAAATAAGGAGAAATTTTCTGACAGTGAGAGCAATCAACCAGTGGCACAGAAGTTGCCTTCGGAAGTTGTGGGAGCTTCATCACTGGAGGCTTTCAAGAAGAGACTGGACTTCCTTCTGTCAGAAATGGTGCTTAGGCAGGGGGTTGGACTGGATGACCTACAAGGTCCCTTCCAACTCTGTTAATCTGAGTGAGCTAACTTTTCTAATGTGCCATCTTCAAATCAAACTTACCTCAATGGCGATCTTCCCAGGATGATTGTCAGACAGAAGTTTATTGCCATCTTCGTGCAGTTTGTTGATGGCCGCCTCCTTGTCTTCCAATTTCCTATTGATGAAATTCTAAGGAAAGGGGAAGGAATAAGGAAACAGAGAAGCAGAATGGAATCACTCCAGTTGCAGGTGGCTTGGTCTACTTCCAAGCTGAATTAAAGGGAGGGGATGAGAGAGAGAAAAAAAGAACATTTATGCAGATTGTCTATGGAGATCCTCAATCATCCAGGTCACAGTTGTCCCAAAGATGCTTTTCCGAAAGGCAAGTGGACTTTCTTGGGGTTTTTTTTTCCTTGAAAATGTTTTGCTTCAGTTCAGTTCACTTCTTTACCTCGGATTTCATCTTAGATGAGAAGCAAAGTGTTTTCAAGGAAAAGAAACGAGAAATCCCACTTGCCTTTTGGGAAAGCACTTTTGGGACATGTATGCAGGTGAATTTCCTAGACCACAGAATAGCCACTGTTCCCTTTGGGACATCCATCGTTGAAGGAAAGCCATCTTCAATCAAATAACATGGATCGGGTTTCACTGGAATTCCCTATACCCGTGATGGCGAACCTATGGCACGTGTGCCACAGGTGGCATGTGGAGCCATGTTGCCTGGCACGCCAGCTCAGCTCCAGCGCGCATGCGTGCACTGGCCAGCTGATTTTCGGGCCTTCTGGAGTCTCTAGGAGTCTCTGGAGGCTGGGGACAGCAAAAAAGGTCACTTCCTGTCCAACTGGAAGTTGGGAAACGGGCCGTTTTGGGCCTCCGAGGGGGTGGGGAAGGCTGTTTTCGCCCTCCCCAGATGCATAGAGAGGATTTGGAGCCAGGTGAGAAAGAAAAACAGGCCAACTGGTCCATCACGTGCCAGGAGCGGGTAGGGGGGTGGTCGCATGTGCATGCACAGGGCGGGGTGCATAGAATTATAGGTGTGGGCATGCACGTGTGCGACCCTCCCCCGCCCCCCCTTCCTGGCATGTGATGGCAAAAAGGTTAGCCATCACTGCCCTATACAGAATCTCTTTCTAGAAAGCTCGTTACAGTAAGCTCTGTTTGCTCAATGCTTTGAAAACTTTCAGATGGAAGTTCCCGTCAGCTTCCTTCATCATTGAATTTCATCTGCACCAAAGCGTACAGCTAATCCTTCTTGGTTTACAACCATCCTTTTGAGGGGCTGCCACAAAGAGGAGGGGGTCATATTATTCTCCAAAGCACCGGAGGGCAGGGCAAGAAACAATGGTGAAGCAACCTGGAATTAAGGAGAAACTTCCTAACAGGAAGGACAATTAACCAGTGGAACAGCTTTCCACCAGAAATCGTGGGCACTCCATCACTGGAGGTTTTTAAGAAGAGACTAGACAGCCACTTGTCTGAAATGGTATAGGTTCTCCTGATTGAGCAGCGGGCTGGACTAGAAGACCTCCGAGGTCACTTCCAGATTCTATTCTATTCTATTCTATTCTATTCTATTCTATTCTATTCTATTCTATTCTATTCTATTCTATTCTATTCTATTCTATTCTATTCTATTCTATTCTATTATTTATTATAAATTTCTGGTATTATACCTAACAAAAATATTTTAAGGTTATCTCATGAGCGTTTATGGGTTCTACTTTATGGGTTCTACTCTAGTCTAGTCTAGTCTAGTCTGGTCTAGTCTAGTCTACTCAATTCTATTATATTCTATTTTATTTTAGCGACCATTCAAAGTTACAGTGGCATTTGCAAGCCTAACATGCAATTTAATTTGAAATATATATAACTGAATTGCTTGAGCCTCCTTGCCTCTAACAGCTGGAAGAAAAAGCCCTATCTGCCTCTTAAATATTCAACTTATGTTCCAATTATTATCCAGAGTTATTTTTCTGCAGACTTCAACGTTCGACATCTAACTGTCCTCCTGTGCTTTTTTTTTTTTTAGGAGAAAGAGGTTGTCAGGAATAAGACTCACTTCATACTGGCGACGGCGGCTCAGGTAATCGAGGTTTTGGTCACTCCAGTCAAACTGCAACCTGTCTTTAGCCTGCTGATCTAGCCAGTAGAGCTTATTGGTGCAGCGCTGCATAAAATCTTGCAATAAATTCAGGTTCTCCTGCCTTCGTTGGGATTCCGACTGCAAGCAGAAAAAGCGTTTGGCCAAGGTTTGAAAGATGGGGTGGGAAAAACAGCTCCAGGAAAAAAAGTGCTTTTTTGATACAGTTTTTTTTTTAATTTAAACTAAAAACAAAAGACAGAAAGAGGACAATAACAAAACAAAATTACATATATACATTTGAGGTTGATTCAACTCCCATATATATACAGTTCCTAAGTAACATTACATATCATCATACTATAGCTTCAATGAAATTTATCATATTTCATCTTGCACTTATTAGTCTTCTTGTATCTAATATCACCTTATATATATTTAGCTTACTATTTTCAAATCTGTGCTATATGATTTCCTAACACCTACCTCGTATCATTTTTACTTCTATCCATTTATACCATTTATCCCAGCTTTGATTAAATATTGATTCATGTCTATCTTTAAGAATATATGTTAGTCTATCACATTCTGCACACCACAAAATTTTGTTAATAATCACCTGGTCCCATGGTACTTCTTTCTCTTTCCAAAATTGCGCATATGCAATTCTAGCTGCAGTGGTAATATGAATAAAAAGGTACCAGTCTATTTTCCTTATCCCCCCCCCCCCCGGGTTTATTCCTAATAGGTAGACCTCTGGTCTCAGTTGAAAGCTAACTCCTATAATCTCCATGAGCCAGTTGATACAGTTTTCAAGCCATCTCTTTCTCCAGAAGGCAAAATCCAGGAATTTTAGAGCTGATTCCTTATTGAGGAGTCCAACTTATGTAAACCCCTCTGTCCCCCCACCCCAACTGAGGTCATATTAGGAACTGCAATAAAAAAATAATATCCAGCAAGCATAACATAATAATTCTTCCCCAATAAACATTCAGAAGTTGTGGGAGCTTCATCACTGGAAGCTTTCAAGAAAAGATCGGACTGTCATCTGTCAGAAATGGTGTAGGGTAGGGGGGGTTGGACTAGATGACCTATAATGTCCCTTCCAACTTTGTTAATCTATAACAACAATTCCTCCTTTGTATCTTGGAGCAGCTGCATGATCTGCTGCCTTCCAGATGTGAGAGATTCTCAATCATCCAGGTCACGATTGTCCTAAAGATGCTTTTCCAAAAAGCAACCAGACTTTCTTGTTTTTTCTTTTCTTTGAAAATGTTTTGCTTCTCATCCAAGAAGCTTCTTCCATTGTTCAGAACTGAAGAAGCTTCTTGGACGAGAAGTAAAACATTTTCAAGGAAAAAAAAAAACCAAGAAAGTCCAGTTGACTTTTGGAAAAGCACTTCTGGGTCTTCTCCCATAAGTGAATAGCTTCCTAAAATGGCTTTGGGTCAAACTTTCTTGGCTGATCCTTATTGGCTATATATCCTACATTCAACAAAGCCTGAATTATTTTCACCGTATGCTTAAAGTCTCTGCTCCATGCAGAAGGTTTTATGGCAACCTTCTCCTCACTAGTATCTCACCAGTTTTGATACGATGGACTCCAAATCTGAGAATTCTGAAAATTACACTCCCCTTGAAGAGCACCCAGAGGCTCCAACTGGTCCAGAATGCGGCCGCGCGGGTAATTACGAGAGCTGCCTGGTGCTCCCACATAACACCGCTCCTGCGCAAGCTGCACTGGCTCCCAGTGGTCTTCCGGGTGCGCTTCAAGGTGTTGGTTACCACCTTTAAAGCTCTCCATGGCATAGGACCTAGTTATCTTCAAGACCGCCTGCTACTACCGACAACCTCCCACCGACCGGTGCGCTCCTACAGAGAGGGCCTCCTCGGGGTGCCATCAGCCAAACAATGTAGGCTGGTGACCCCCAGGGAGACGGCCTTCTCTGTGGGGGCACCTACCCTATGGAACCAGCTGCCCCCAGAGATAAGGAGAATCCAAGACCTCGGTGCCTTCCGCCGTGCCCTTAAAACTTTCTTTTTCCAGCAAGCCGGGCTGGCTTAACATATTTTTAAATATTTTTAATTTTTAATTGGTTTGTCATTTTAAACTGGGGCCAAATTAATATATATTCTTTTAATTGTTGTTTAATGTTTGTATTGTATGTTTTTATCTGGCTGTACACCACCCTGAGTCCCTTGGGAGAAGGTGTGGTATATAAATTCGAAATAAAATAAAACAAAACACGGTTGCAGAAAGTTATCTTATGGCCCATTGTTGTCATTCTTCTCATTTACTCTATTACCTAGAACAGGGGTGTCAAACTCGACTTCACGAGAGCCACATCAGGGTTGTGTTTGACCTGGGGGGGGGGCAGAGGGGGCGTGGCCAGGGTAGGCGTGGCCCAGGAGTGGGTTCTCCTTACCTTTACTACCGGTTCGCTTCTGCGCATGCGCAGATTGTCCATAGTGACGTCCAGGCGTACGGGCGGAGCCTCCCGCCGGTTTCACTACCAGTTTGCAAGAACCGGACCGAACCAGGGGCAACACACCACTGGCGTGACCAGTTCAATGTCACTTGTGTCGGGGCACCTGTGGGGGCCCGAGTGCTCTGCCAGTGAAAACGGGCTCCCAAGCTCCGTTTTCGCCTGCAACGGCCTCCTGCAGCCCTGCGCCAGTGAAAACGGACTTTGCGAGGGCCGTGTGTGGCCCTCCCAGCCTCCGTTTTTGCTGGCAGAGGCAATGCAGGCCAGTCCTTTGCTTCCAGGGCAGCCCCACGGGCCAGATCTAAACATCCTGTGGGCTGGATCCGGCCCCCAGGCCTTGAGTTTGACACCCCTGCCCCAGAAGAATACAAGAATCTGAACTGCCAAATCCCATGATCAACACTGTTAAGTTTTATTTTTTATATTCCAGATGTGAGTAGGCCGAAGAGGTTGCATTAAAAAATGCTTTTAAAAGCCTCTGGCGATCAGGCAACTCAGCTAGGATCGCCAGAGGCTTTTAAAGGCATTTTTTTTCCTATAATCTCTTCGGCTGAAGAGGTTGTAGAAAAAATGCTTTTAAAAGCCTCTGATGATTACAGCTGAGCCGTGCGATCATCAGAGGCTTTTTGTTTCTACTTTTAAAAGCATTTTTTCAGCCGAAGAGGTTGTAGAAAAAATGCTTTTAAAAGTTAAAAAAAAAAAACTTCTAATGAGGTGGGCGGGGTAAGCGAGCGGTGACCGGGCCGGGAACCGGTTCGGGGGCATGGCCAGCCAATGTTATTACTGGTTCTCCGAACTACTGCAAATTTTTACTACCAGTTCTTGCAAACCGGTGCGAACCGGGAGCAACCCCACTACTGTTTTCTCCCAATAATGTTATTCTTTGGCGGTTACTAAACAATGCATCTTCTTCTCCATGTCTTCTGCCCTAGGCATGTTTTTTTTATTTCATCCCTGATTTGCTTAGATGTACCATAATTACACAAATCTGTTTAGGGGGGGGGAAAAGTCTTACCAGTAGTTTCTGGTACTTCATCTGAAGCTCACTTGTATACTCCTGGAAACAAAAAGAAAAGACCAATCTCAAAAGTAAATCGACCAGCAAGGCCATACTTTTATCGTAATTGCACCACAGTTAAGCATCTAGCCATTGTCAATCCTGAAGCTGAGCCTGACTGAGGCCATTTTGAGACTTCAGTGCTGACCCACTGAAGGAGAGTTGGTTTAATGTCAGGATTCCAAGTAACATACCCACAGCAAACAAAACTCTGAGCCAGGCAATTTCCTTAAAGAATAGGTTTATTGAATATGTCATATTGGCACAGGCTGGTGAAAACCGACTCTGATTCTTCCCACGGTTTTCACGTACCGTATTTTTCTGAGTATAAGATGCACCGGACTATAAGATGCACCTACCTTTTTTGGTGAGGAAAAAGAAAAAGAAATCTGCCTCTGAGCAATTTTGCCTTGTTGCAGCAAACAGCAAACATCCTGCTTTACTTTCATTTTCGTTTTCAGCATAGCTTGATTCGCACAAGGAAAAAAAAAAATCTGCTCCAGCAATTTACCTCCTTGTAGCAAGCAGCAGAGGCCCCCGCAAAACAGCTGAGAGCAAAACAGCTGAGAGTCAGGAGGCCGATCCAATCAACTTGTGATAATTAGGCTGTGCTGAAGGTGAAAGGAGCTGTTTTTTCTTGCTGTTTGCTGCAAGGAGGTAACTGCTGCGAGGCAGAAACCAAAGGGTGGGGGCTAGTGGGTGGGCGGGGCTACATTTTGTGTATAAGATGCACCTAAATTTCCCCCCCTTTAGGGGGGGAAAAGGTGTGTTTTATACTCCGAAAAATACAGTAATTAAAAGTAAAAGTTTGTCACTTTCTCAAAACAATTGGTCACATGGTCCAATCAGAATTCTGCCCAGTTGCTAGTCCCCTCCTTCCAAGCACCTGCAGGAATTTCCTTGGTTCCCAAGAGAAAGTATTTTGTTTTGACTACAACACCCCAACTCTCTGTATACTCCCCACCTTCCCTTCCCTCTCCTTCAGTGTGTCAGCACTGAAGTCTCAAAATGGCCTCAGTCAGGCTCTGGGTATGTTACTTGGAACCCTGACAGCCATTTTATTACAGCCTCCATAGTTAGGTGCCCAGTTGATGTGATAAATCCCCAAATTCCTGCCTAGAGTATACAGGAACTTCTTAGAATTTTAACTCTTAAGGTATCTGGAGGAGGCCGCCAAGTAGATGAACGTACATGACTGTTGGCTCCTTCATGTAGAGCAAACCAGGAAAACAATTCCACAGAAAAAGTAGAACTACTTTAACTAAGATTGGCTAGAACAAACAGAACCTTGAATGTCTGATTGTTCCGTGCCTGCTTATACTCCCGTGAATTAGGAAGTTGTCTGCCTGAGCTGCTTTTGAATGTTATCTTGTTATTCCGGACTCAAAAAATGTTTCAGCCCCTTTCACCTCCTAGGTCAGTGATGGCGAACCTTTTCGGCACCGAGTGCCTAAACCGGAACATGCGTGCATGCGAGTGCATGTGTGCGTGTCTCCGCGCCGGATTGCCGGAAACCCAAAGACCAGCTGACTGGCGCATGCATGCCTATTTTGGGGCGTTTTGGGAGCCATTTTCAGGCCGATTTTCAGGCCATTTTTCAGGCTGTTTTTGGCCTGGAAAATTGCCTGGAAAAAGGCCCAAAGAATTGTCTGGTTTGGGCCATTTTCCAGCGCTCCAACACCTATAAAGACCAGCTGACCAGCACTCCAGAAACCAGAAGAACAGCTGGTGATGGCACATGTGCCCACAGAGAGGGCAAGCATGCCATAGGTTCACCATCACAACCCTAGGTAATAATCCTTATCTTCATGTTCCTTAGTCTCTACCTCAGTGTACCTCAACCTCAGCCATTTTAAGATGTGTGGACTTCAACTCCCAGAATTCCCCAGCCAGCATGGTCAAGATTGAGAAACACTGCTCTACACCGATCCTTCATGCCTACCAGATAGGCAGCATCTACGGAATGCTCGAGAATAATCACATGTTTATAAAAAATGTGCTAATAATGAGTTATACCTTGATCCCATCTATTTCCCAGGTGTGACATCTTTAAATAAGTTTCTCCAAGGAGACAATTATACACACTCATTTCACAACAACCTGCAAGGTTTTCCACAGCTACTTGGGTATTCAAAGCTCTGTGGGCGTTATGAATTTTTTACTTTTAATACCGTGTTTTCCCGAAAATAAGACCCTGTCTTATATTTTTTTGAACCCTGAAATAAGTGCTTGGCCTTATTGCCATGCGTTCAAACCCCGATTGGGCTTATTATCAGGGGATGTCTTATTTTCGGGGAAACAGGGTACCTCTGGGGTGCCTGTTGCAGAAGACAGCAATATAACCAGCAGCCGGGGGATAAAGGAACTTGGCCCCGCCCAGGTCTTTTGGACTACAATTCCCACAAACCTTGTCACTACCTCCTTATTGGTTAAGGCTAATGGAAATAAAATTTCAAACCCCTAGAAAGTACCAGGTCGCCAATGTAGAAAAGAAGAGGATTTGAGGTTGAGAAGATAAAATATCACTTCTGGAATCTCTATTCAAACGCATTATTTGTATGGCCAGTCAGAGTCATTTACTAGCTGTATGGCCGGCCATATAGAATGAATGGATGGATGGATGAATTGATGAATGAATGAATGAATGAATGAACTGATGAATGAATTGATGAATGAATTGATGAATGAATTGATGAATGAATGAATTGATGAATGAATGAATGAATGAATGAATCAGTCAGTCAATCAATCAATCAATCAATCAATCAATCAAAAATATATATAAAATCACAGAAATTAAATAAGCCTGAAAAGTTTGTTTTAATCACTCTTTGGGAAAACTATTGAATGCAGTGGTTCCTGTACCTTCAGATGATGCACTGCAGACACACATTCAACAGAGAACAGCTTCCCCATAATAGTAACAGCACTCAGACTTATATACCGCCCCACAGTGCTTTACAGCACTCTCTGGGCGGTTTACAATGTCCATATATTGCCCCCAACAATCTGGGTCCTCATTTTACTGATCTCGGAAGGATGGAAGGCTGAGTCAATCTTGAGCTAATTGGGATCGAACTCCTGGCAGTGGGCAGAGTTTGCCTGCAATACTGCCTTCTAACCACTGCGCCACCAAAGTTGCACATTGCTGGATTTCTCTTGCAGCATAGACATTCTGCGTTGCTTCCCTTCCACTCCCCATCTTATCAAAGACCCAAGAAACAGGAGGGATACCTTTTCACCTTCTTTGTTGATATGCGGTCCAATAGCCATCACCTCATTGTGGAAGATGTTGTGCTCTTCTACCTGACCGTTGACTGATGGCAGGTCTGTGCCAAAGCCTCTGTTGTTCAAGATTTCCTTGGGAAAAAAAGCACAGGAAAGGGGATAAGGGCATCATTTCCCATAGTCCCAGGAGCCTGGGCCAGGGGTGGGATTCTACTGGTTTGGACCGGTTTGGGCAAACCGGTAGTTCCGACGATCAGCTGGAAGTGAACCGGTTCGCTCTGACTATCAGCTGGGCCTGCCCACCGGCCCCTGCACTTTACTTACCTATATCTTCACAGCTGATTAGCGCGGCAGAGCGGATTACCATGCCTCAGCTGTTTTAATTCCCTAGCACTAACACGGAAGGTGATTTTTCGTTCAATTGTGCATGTATGCACGCATAGCATGAAGCGTGCGATCACCGAACCGATTATTAAATCAGTAGGATCCCACCACTGGCCCAGGCACATAAAAAATCCAGGTACCACTTAGCAAAAACAGTAGCATCTCATGCTCAGAAGAACCTTCCTTATCACCCATCTCCTCCCACTTATGACTGTATGACTGTAACCTTGTTGCTGGTATCCTTAAATTTTATATTGACTGTTTCCTGATAGGATTTGATTGCTTATTTGTTGCCTAAGACTATCATTAAGTGTTGTTCCTTATGATTCTTGACGAATGTATCTTTTCTTTTATGTACACCAAGAGCGTGTGCACCAAAGACAAATTCCTTGTGTGTCCAATCACACTTGGCCAATAAAGAATTCTATTCTATTCTATTCTATTCTATTCTATTCTATTCTATTCTATTCTATTCTATTCTATTCTATTCTATTCTATTCTATTCTTCCCTTCTCTTCTAATTCAATCCATTCTATTCCATTCCATTCCACTCCACTCCACTCCACTCCACTCCACTCCATTCCATTCCATTCTATTCTAGTTCAGTCCATTCCATTCCATTCCATTCCACTCCATTCCATTCTATTCTATTCTATTGTCAGGCCCATAGAATCAAGAACAGCACATGGAGTTGCTTCTGAGTAATTTGCCTACAGACAGAATCTAAAGATTCAGACTAAAGCAAATATCTGCAATTATCTGTATAACTATTAGATATGCTCTCTGAACTGCTAGGGAGGGTCCAATCCAACCTTGCTCTCTTCCTGCCTACCAGACATTCCAAGCTCTGCTGTCTCTTCACCCTCTGGCAAGGAGCCCCTCCCTCCTGCCACCCCAGACTACATTCCACTATACAAGTATGGTTGGATCTACTGATTATGATTTCTATTAAAAAATAAACGAGAAGCCTTGGGAGAAGGACTTAACAGAAAGTGCCCCCCCCCAGTGGTCCATACAAAGGCTGCTGCAATTTTGAAAATGATAGAAGCTATGTTCTCCGCTGCTCCACAACTCTTACACCTTTGTTATGATGAGTGCTGAAAACGGGGAAGGAGTCACGACTATTTGCCACCCATTTTCAGAAGACCATTTCAAGGAGCTGCAAAAAACTAGTTTGCATGGTGCGTGCCAAATGCGCACTGCACGCATGTATAAATATACAGTGCACACCAAATGCACACTGCACACGCATGCACAGTGCATGCCAAATGTACTCTGCATGTGCACGCATGCACAGTGCGCACCAAATGCACGCTTCACACAGAAAAAGGAGGCTTAAGAAGGTAAGTAGAGATCAGCTATGCCGCGCGATTTAGATTCACTAGAAAGCAGAATTTCTTGCTTTCTAGTGAATATAAATCGTGCGGCACAGCTGATCGTCGGTAATACCAGTTCATATGAACCGGTAGCATTTTTAAACTACCGATTCACCTGAACCAGTGTGAACCGGTAGCATTTCACCCCTGCTCCCAGCCCATGTCTCAAAACAAAGGGAGGCAACTAAAGAAAAGCACATCAATATTTCCTGATTCGGAGAAGGCCTACCTGCTTCTCTTCAATTGTTGAGGACCAGTTGACCTCGGGTTCAACTTCATGTGGGGTGAAATTGTAAATCTGATCATGTTTCCCTCGCAAGTTGTTGACTCTTTCCTTTAATTGCCGGATACTGAAAAGAAAGAAAAGAAAAGAAAACCAAGAATTCTCATCTGTTTTTTTTCCATGACTGTCAGGCGCAAAAGATTAGGACCATACATGAAGGTCCAGTTAAACTGATGTACTACTACTACTCATGCCTATGCACAGGACTCTACACAATTAATAATTAGCCCTGGTTTGGCTAGATAAGGGTCAACAGAATTCATGAGGAGTTTGATTTAATCCATTTGTGACTACATAGAGATTCTAGGCTGCTTCCTCCTTTGACTCTAACCCCAGGTTCTGCCACCCCTTCTCCTACAATGACACTTGGACAAGAATTTCAAACTTCTTACACCCACTCCATTGTAATACTGAATTTTGCCCAAACTGGAGACTTCTCCCTCACTTGCCCCCTTCAGAAGCTTCAATTTCCATGGGCCCTGATAGAAGAGCTTCGCAGAATAACAGAGTTGGAAGGGATCCTGAAGGTCTTCTAATCCAATCCCCTGCTCAAGCAAGAAACCCTGTACAGTTTCAAACATATGGATGTCCAATCTCTTGTTAAAAACCTCCAGTGATGGAGCATTCACAACTTCTGGAGGCAAGTTGTTCCACTGATTAATTGTTCTCACTGTCAGAAAAGTTCTCCTTAGTTCTAGGTTGCTTCTCTCTTTGATTAGTTTCCATCCATTGGGTCTTCTTCAGGGGCTTTGGAGAATAGGTTGGTCCCATTTTCTTTGTGGCAGTCCCTTAAATACTGGAACACTGCTATCATATCTCCCCTAGTCCTTATTTTCATTAGACTAGACATACCCAATCCCAACAACCATTCTTTATATATTTGAGCCTCCAGTCCCCTAATCATCTTGGTTGCTCTTCTCTGCTCTGCTCTTCTCTTTCTAGAGTCTCAACATCTTTTTTCTATCGTGGTGACCAAAACTGGGTGCAATATTCCAAGTGTGGTCCCTCAACAGAAATAGCAGCGTCAGTAGAAATCATTGTTAGATCGGGACAGCAGTCCTAATAATTGCCTAGAAGGAAAAGGGTGCAAAACACCAGCTGGTATTTATATTTTCTATCTTATAAATGGGCATAACCAGTGATGGGATTCAGCCGGTTCAGGCCCGTTTGGGTAAACCAGTAGTTAAATAGTTTCTTCTTTATACTGTAACTGCTATTCTAATAGCAATTCTTTCCTAAAAGTTATTGCATGACATTCTTGATTAAATCATCTTTCCATTGATATATAATTTTATGGTACTACTCTGTTTCCCTGAAAATAAGACATCCCCTGATAATAAGCCCAATGCGCTAAAAATAAGCCTCCCCCCAAAAATAAGCCCACCCTGAAAATATTTAAATGCAGAGCTGGAAATCAGGTAAGATGGCAAGAGGAGCCCCATCTTGCTCCACGTGCCCCAAAATAATAAGACCTCCCCGAAAATAAGGCCAAGCGCTTATTTTGGGGTTCAAAAAATATAAGACAGGGTCTTATTTTCGGGAAAACACGGTACTCCCAAAACAAGTGGTGTTATTAGCTCGTTTTAGAAAATACACACTTTTCCCAAAAGGTTTCCACAATTTTGGCCACTACTGTAGTTGACTTTGAATTATCTCCCGAAATAAAGTATTTAAATGGAACACCGGGGCAATGTGTTAAACCAAACAAAACAAACCCTATAAGAAAGCTGTGCCAAAGGGTTCCATTATAATAGCGAAACTTTCCATGAAGTCATCAGGAATTGGGCTCAACCCAAAAGGAACTCCATGAAGGAGCTCCAGACTTTCATCATGATTCCTCTTGGAGAATAATATCAACGTGCATCTCAAATTAAGCATTTTTAAAAAAATCAAATCACGGGTTGGTCCTTGTGAATTTTTTTGAAACTGGAAGGGAATACCGAACCACGTGACAAAAAATGTAACACAGGTCTCGTGGTCAATGTGACCCTTGGGCTATCACTCCAGACTTACTCTTCCGTGATCATGTCTCCCTGGGGGTGTTTCATGTGGCGAGCGATGGCTGCATCTCCATCCAGAACATAAAGCAGTTTGTCAGATTCAATCAACTTATCTGCAGTGAGTTCCTGGTATTGTGTGGGCTTCCCAGCCTTAAGTTTGTACAGGTCCTAGAAACCAATAAGTTGTTAGAAAAGCCGTGAGAACAAAGCTTCATTAAAACGCTTTTTGTTATGTTTTTTTTATAACATCCTAGCATTATCATGTGCTTAGAAGATGGGATGACACAGGTTAGAAATTTAAAAGCGTAAGAGAATTATTAATTATATAAGGAAGGTTTATTAAAATGGATAAGCAAATATTATTATTATTATCTGTTTTATTCATTAAACATGAAAGTCAGTCAGCTGAACATTTAAAAATGTGTCACAAATATCAAAGTTATGAATATTATTAATATTATTATTAATAATATTAGTAATATTATTATTACTAGTAATAGTAATTACTAATTACTATTAGTAATTAGTAATTATTAATATTACTATTATTAGTAATAGTAATATTATTAATATTACTATTTCTCAAAATTAACTGTATCCAGACAACACACTGTTCATGTAGAGATTGAATTTTTTTAGGTTTATGGAGCGGAACGACGAAAGGGAAGCAGAATGCTCCCTCCCACATGTTGGGGTAGACCAGGTGTCTCGATAGAAAAACACTTAATCTCTCCTCTGGCTCAAACTGATGAAGGGAAGAGAACTTGTGGCTCAGAGGTTAATACAAATGCC